>NC_135497.1:272287312-272587312 GCF_052857255.1 Amblyomma americanum
CTCTCGTTAGTAATTCGCTTGCACATGCTTTCTAGAAGCTGTTGTATATAAAGCGAAAGGCTTTTTTTGCACACTTTCAATTTTATTCATATTGGTTTGTGTGTACGGGTCCCAAATGATGGCATGGCAGCATAATCTAGCATTGGAAGTACGATGGACTTGTATGCAAGCAGATGAATGCTAAGAGTGGAAAGTTTAAGGGCCCTTTCAAAGAAAAAACATTTTCGTATTAGCATTAGCTATACCACACATTATACATGTCTATTCCAGTAAAGATCATTCATAATCCATAGCCCTAAGTTCTTATATTGAGACACATCCTTTAATATGTTTTGGTTGTAGGCGTACTGGGATTCTAAAAGTTTTTTTTTTGCGAGTTAGTTTCATATACACAATTTTTTCAAAATTTACAGGTGTTTGCCAAGTGTCACACCAAGGGATAACTTTGCCCAATGCACTATTTAAAACTATTTGATGAGTAGCGCTTTTAACTTCAGAATAAAGAACCCATTTTTAAGCGACATGGTTGATGATGAAATGTGTGACCCCGTAGTCATGGGTAGGATTTGAGTTTGGGTGAAATTTTCAATTCCGCAAAGTGCCGAGTGAAGTAAGTGCTTTATTTTCCGTTAGCAATATAAAATTTGAGAACGGACAGGTTTGAGGACAAAATATGCATACGCAGTTTGACAAGTCCTGAAACGCGCTTATTGAATGTATTTTCTGCAAAGCCTTTTCTCCTCCGTATGTATTTACTGCGTTATAGTTGCGCACGCAGCACGCCCCGTAACAGTGGCCCAGATGATAGCTCGTGCCTAAAAGCCACGCCGCTGCTCGAAGAAGAGGACGTGGACCCGCTACGCCTGCAGCCACCGATCTGTCCACCTGGCAAGATGCAGGACGAGGCGCCTAACTCTGGAGCCCCGGACGATGGGTGGGAGAGGCAGCTGGACTTTGAGAGGGCGTGTGGCGCGGATGGTCCCCAGCAGCGGTGCTGGCTCAGCAGCGACCTCACGGCGTGGAACCAGGTGATGCACGGCTTCGCGTTCGAACTCGTCGAGGCGAAGCCCGGCAGTCTTCGCCTGCAGTCGATACCGCGCGGCAAGGCGGAACGGGACTCCGCAGCCGCCGCCCGCGAAGCGTCCTCTTTACTCTCCTGGATCCTCGGGCACCACCGCTGCGTCGAAGAACTGGCCGTGACGTGCACCGTCCACACTGGCGACAGATCGGAAGAAGCGCCCTGCTCTATTCGATTGCGGCCCCTTCCGGCGCGTGATGCCTGGCGCAGCATTCGCCGGCTGGAGATCGAAGAGCGCCCGTCTGCCGCCCTCGTGCTGAGGGACGTTGACGCCGTCATCGGTGTTGAAACGCTGAAAATCAACGCTCGCGCCATCAAACCCGAGTTTGCAGCCGAAATCGAGGCACTTCTGCGGCGTAACTCAAGTTCCATCAAAGCAGTCGATATCTCCGATATGAACCGACTGCCGCGAAGTGTCATCAAGGCCCTCGACTGCCTCAATAACTGCGAGTCGTTGGCGATTTCCTCGCTCATTGACTTCGTCAGAGGCCTGCCGGACATGAATTCGGTTGCGCAGCTTGTTCAGACATCGAAGGTTCTCAAGGAGCTCAGTGTCGACCCGGTTATGGACGAGCAGATCTCTGTGACAGCTGAGGCCCTCAAAACTAATCCGGCACTGACAAAGCTCACTCTGTTTATACCGGACTCAACGATCCCGCCTAGAGCACTATTTCCCGCTCTTGAGATCAATACTACCTTGAAGGAACTGCGGCTTACAGGCTGCTGCTCCATGGACGCCTTAAGTGGACAAGCTTTGGCATCCGCATTGCGAAAGAACATGTGCCTTCGGGAGCTGTACATAGAGGACGCTGACATCGACGCCTCCAGCATGAAAGACTGGCCGGATGCACTGTCAGAAAACACAGCGCTGGAGTGTTTCCAGTTGTCAAGCGAACAACTACCGATCAGCGGAATATCAGCGTTGTGTAAGCTCCTGCCCGCAAACAAGACATTAAAGAAGCTAGTTTTTACCGGATTCCAGGCTGCCCAAGAAGAAAGGTATGGGTTTGGCTCTTCTGAGATTGATGATTCACTTACATGGCGTATTCTACAGCGGTGTCATTGCGAAACCATTCGACATTCCGAGTCGATGTCTCGCTCAAGAAAATCTTGTTTGGTGCGAAAATGTGAAAAAAGCAAACCGCTCTCACATTTATATTATATTGCTAGACATTACTAGATATATTATATTGCTATTACTAGATACTAGATTGACCTTTGAAAGAAGGGCCTTAGTCAGATTTTCCGTTCAGACACGCGAAGTTTAAAGATTCCGGAAGATACTTTTTTGGGCTGCTATTCTGTCTACCGTGATGTTGACATCGTTTTCTCCTTGCCAGCAAAAATGCATGTTTGACGGAAGGGAGCAGCTGTTCGGCCAAGAAAACCTGCAGTAAGCGGCACATAACATTTTTGCGTTTCATGCGCCGTAGAAAATACCTCTGGGATCCTATTTAATTGCGGTCGGATTAATGCTGGACAAACACAACTGTCTCAATGATAATTTCAGACAAGGTGCCACCTCTTCTCCCGACGTTGGCTGGGTGCACTTGCCAGCGCATTGTAGACCCTGCGGCTGCCCTCTAACATAGAGTAAAACATATTTAGGAAGGAAGGAGTGTCTGTAACGGAAGATATTTGAAGCGTTTGTCACTCTTTGTTCAATAGTTGACGTGTGGGTGAACTTCCAGGGTGGTGCACGGCGAAGAATTGTAATTCCTTTCTGACGAATTGCCACACTTGCCTTACCTCATATCTATCTCATCTTTTCTCATCGCCCCCCTCCCCCTTTTCACGTTTTTCTTTTTGCACGTAGTGCGTGCGCATGAGCCCATCACTGTCAAGGTGACCTTCCATAAAACTGCGTTGCCATTGGCGCTTCGTGTCTGTAGGGAGAATTAAATTCAACGCAGGTGTTAGGTATATTTGCTAGAGATCAAATTTGCTGATACCACGCCGGTAAATTTGACAAGGACGGTAAGCAGGCACCGAGCCAGGTTGTTCAACAGCAAGCGGCCACAAATCGCGCTCTGTTCCAGGTTGGCTCTGGCACAGCAGCTGCGCAATGACGGGTGCTACGGCCGCGTGCAGCTGCCCTGGACCGAGGCCGACCTACCGGGCCTGTTGTCAGCCCTAGCCACTCCTTCGGTGTGTCCTGGGGAGCTGCACCTGCCGGACATCTGTCAGCTCTCGGAGGATGGCCTCAAGCTCCTCTGCGACGCCCTGACGCCCAGCAAACGCGTCCGCACCCTAAGTGCAATGGTGCTGGGGGAGCCTTTGGCAAGAGGAACCGCCCTCTGCCAAATGCTGAGAGCCAATCGATCCATCAGCTGCCTACGGCTCAGCATGGCGGACGACGGGGCGGGCGACTTCGTCCGAGATGTCTTCTACGCGCTGGCCGTCAATACTGCCATAACCGAGATTGTCATCCACCTGGATAAAATTGACAGACTGGACACGGCGACCGCATTTTCCTACATGCTGTCTCGCAACACCACAGCCACAAATATTTCGCTGTGGTTCTCGACCACTTTTCCCAGGCAGTTTATTAGGGAGATATCGCGCGGAATGACGCTGAACAAGGTCGTCGTGGACTTGAAATTCGTCACGGAGAAGCTCTGCTGCGACCCCTCTAGCCTCGTCGTTTTCGAGGCGCTGCGGAGGAACCGGGCCGCCCTGAACCGCGCCGTCGACTTCGTCCTGCGACGCCCAGCTGACCGAAGGTGTGCCGAAAGCTTCGAGCTCTTCGCGGGACGGTCGTGCTTGCTCGCCCGCCTGGTGGAGGTCACCGGCAAGACGGAGCCAGAAGTGTCGCTGGACCTGAGCGCGGCTGAGCACTTCTTGCAAGACCACTACCTCATCCTCACTGGCATCATCCAGCGCACTCTGGTCTGCCGACCCGCTCAAGCCACGCAGTTGGACGAACTCAACACGGACTGCTGGAGAGCTGTCGTGCGTCACCTCAAGATTGGCGACGTTCGTGCGTAGCACCATGTGCTTCTTTGGCCACGCGGAAAGCTTGCCGATTTAACCCTATAACATTAAAACATGACACTTGTCGCCAAAGCCACTGGCATTGTCTTTGTGGACTCTTTCATTTCTAGCTCGTAACTGACCAAGGATTTCGTTTTAAAGCGTATCTGTGGAAGGGCACTTTCGAGCAGACAGGGGTTGGCAGAGCACGTCGAGACTGGTAGCCTGCCGGCCAATGAAATAGGGAGGGCAGAAGGCGATCCCCGGGATGCGCCTTGCGCGGCTCCGTCCACGGGCACCTTGAAGCGGGAGCTTTCGTGGGGCGCTTGCCTCCAAAGGCTTTTTGCAGATTCCGCGCATAGCTTAGCTTTTCTAGACGAAAGCGCAGCAGAGTGGTGCGCAGACTAACGATGCAAAGTTGATTCGGAGGAATAATCTCAATTACCCATTTCCCGTTGGAATGCGAAAAAGGCTATAAAGGCATACAGCCATATCAAGTATTCGCCTACCTTAAAATAGTTCATTGAACCAGTCGAGGACGGCGCATCCGCAACGAATGGCCCGCATTGTATCAGTAGATAGATACTAAAACATTTTCTTCGGAAAGAGTACTGCGTCTATATGTGTTAGCGTTTATTTTGACCGGGATACGGTGAACGCTTGCCTCTTATTGGTGGCGTAGCAGCTTCAGTGTTGTCCATAGCGGCGGCAACACATGCGCTGAATGACGGCTGGGGAATGCTGGCAGTTGCACCGTTGCAGCTGCGCATAAAACTCTGCAGGTTAAACTGCGAAAGCTAACTCGCTCGGTGAGGCGCTTTGTTGTAGAAGACAATCTAATGCCTCAAATGGAGCGTGAACTGACCTAAAAAGCAATAAACGCGAAAACTAAAAGTGCCCGAGATGCACCCCAAAGCAGCAGAGCAGCACGTGGTACTACTTCGAGCTTCACTCTGACGTGAGTGATGACGCCATGGTACCATAGCGTCATTGGCCGCCTTCCGTCTGCGAACAGATCATATCAGCTTAACCTCTGTCAGAGCTTAACCCGAGTGCAATATCGTCGCCAGACATGCCGACAACCCAGCAAAGCAAAACCATGAGCCAACCAGGATAAACACAGGCTTTCGCAGGCCCACTTTGTTTAACTACGTTAAAACCCCATCGCTTTTTTCTAGTTTTTCTCCTTGCTCACCTCCAGTCTGCTTGTGAGTGAAGTTCTTAAATCGTAAGCATTCACTATCAGCTCTGCCTGCGAGTCTTCTGCCCGGTGTCACTGCTTATACATTTGGGTCAGATAAGTGTTCTTTGGGCTGTTCCAGATAGGTGCATAAAGTACCTGTTGTCGTACGTGAGCACTTAAAAGAAAT
Source organism: Amblyomma americanum (assembly GCF_052857255.1). Lineage (NCBI taxonomy): Eukaryota > Metazoa > Arthropoda > Arachnida > Ixodida > Ixodidae > Amblyomma > Amblyomma americanum. The sequence goes on from NC_135497.1 coordinate 272,292,734, forward strand.
TTTGCTCCTATTTGCATATATTTAAGGTGGAGCTAGTGAGCTCAGGCGCATACAATAGCACGGTGGAACTCACTGAGCCCTTGCACTCCTCAGTACTTGTACACCACCTGGTAATGTGTGCCATGACCGCCGTGCAAATCTAAAACACGAGAGAGCTGCATTTCGGGTAAGTGGAGTGTCCGCATGACTGAAATGAAGCTGTAATTTTTTATGCATGTCCTCATTGAACGCATCGGATTAGTCTTATGCTAAGATGCCCCGTCTGTCGCAAAAATCCCAGGGAAACGAGCCCATGTCCGGAGTCTGATTGCGATCGTATAGGCGTACTTGGTCGAGGTAACTCCGCCAATTGTTTTGTGCGATCAAAATGAGCATTAGTGGAATTCCTCTTCGCACCTCCATTCCAAAAGTTAGCTGTCTCCGGACTACTGTAACTTGCATTTGGTTGAGTGAGGGGCAAGGGGGAGGAGAATTGCCTCGGCTTAGAGCAAAAACATTCAAAATAGTAAAAGCGCCTAAGTAATCACCGAGGCTCAATCCAACTGCTTTCTCAGAATTGTCGCATCAGGGGCCGTATTATGGAGCTGTTACAAATTCTGTCAGAAGTTATTGACAGTGACGTCAAAATGACGAAACGATGAGACGCCACCGCTTGACGCAACGAGGAATCAGCCAGGTACAGCAGGGCGGCGCCCCGAGAGCATTTAGTTGCACAGCGAGGGGCCGTCTGCTAAAACTTTGTAAAAAGAATTATGAAATATGTGGCAATGAAAACAACTATTATTTTATTTTGAATACATTCGGTTTAAAGTTCGAAAATATTAAACAAAACAAAAGGGTTCGAAATTGTGCTATTAAATTTGCTGGTGGGTAACTTTTGCTGCCGCGGGGAAGCGCTGAAAGGGGTAAAGCGTCAAGTCGCTTCGCAGGAAAGCAACCGATTCCACGCCGTGTTATTGTTTTTTACCCGGCTACTGTGATCAGGCTACTGTGCGGTTGACCTAATTGCACAGAAAAAATTGAACGAATGCAGTGAAGGAGGCTACGTGCCTGCTGAGCGAACTTGCAAGGAGCGCATGGAACGAAATCGACGAAGACAACTTGTTGAAGTCTGTGTTGTTCAGCTCTTTCGATCGATCACAAAAATGCCAAAAGGTGAGGTGTTGCAGTATGCGGTGTGTGATTGTCTGCTTCTTTTCCCTTGGAAAACAGAAGAAGACACTAAGTGCGATTTGGTGGGAAAAATAAAGTGTTTTGCCAGCATAAGCATTTTATTTATATGCGGCTGTGGCACAGAGGTGACCGCGGGAACCCACCCCTTCTGCGGGCTAACTTTACAGATTGCCTCGAAAACCTTCGGAACGCATTTGCTTACCATCGGTTGTGCGATGCAGACGTGCGCCTAGTTACCAACGGCAGGTTGAAAGTCGCCCGTGGCAAATGACCGCAGTGCACACAGCACCTGGCGCCGCACCGACAGCGCGCTGGCACACGCACCTCCCAGTTCATCGGCGACTTCGTCACACAGCCGCTCCACAGCCTGCTTCTCCAGTATTAAAAAGGCGTCGAAACAGCTCGTCTGTCAAGTCAAACATGGCGCGTCTTCGTGCGCTCTCCTTCGCAGTTGCTCGCGCCGGCGCAGCCGCCTCACTTCTATCCCCGCTTACACCGCCGCCATTTTCTGTCAAAAACGCAACAGTCAAATTGACCGCCTCGAGGCTGTCACAAAAAACTGTCAATTTGCGCCTGCATAATTAGGTGTGTAACGTAAGAACTTCTGCCACATCTGTGACGTAATTTGCAACCACCCATGACGCAATACGCAATATGGCCGCCGGTCACGCCCGACCAATAGGAGCGAGGCTAATTGACCCGTTTTTAACAAGTATTTGACAACTTTGCTGTTTGACAGTTCCGTAATACTGCCCCAGATGTCTGATCGTCCCATAATTTCTTTTCATGAGACGCTCAAAAGTTTACGAGAATTTAAGAGCAAAAAGATACCGCCCCACGCACATTTAAATAATCATACATCTAGCCTTGGAATATACCGACACTTAAGTATTATCAAGGTCTCGGTAGACGAAAAGAAAGAACAAAGGAAGATGGGGTGAAGAAGAAGAAGAAGAAGAAGAAGAAGAAGAAGAAGAAGAAGAAGAAGAAGAAGAAGAAGAAGAAGAAGAAGAAGAAGAAGAAGAAGAAGAAGAAGAAGAAGAAGAAGAAGAAATCCGAACGGCTCTCGCTGCACGCGTCAGCTCCAGCGACCGTTTCAGCCGCCATCGTCGCCCCTGGCCCTTTCTTCTCGCTTTCACCCCGACGTGAGTATTACTGAACGTTGCTTTCGGCGTGCCCACAGCGGCGTAGTTTCCCTATAGCACGAAGGCTTCACCTTCAGCCAGGTGTTAAGAATTAAGCAACCGTATTTCTCAGAAGCTTGCTCACAAATGCTCAGCATGTCTTGTAAGCCCAGGTACGGTGGAAAAAGCAGTCTTTTCCGCGCCATCGGAGCAAGCAGCGGCGAAATCTCACGAAGTGCCCGCGCGCGCTGTGCAGTTTCGCCGCAAAGGTGCACCACCCAGCCATGTGGTCCCGCGACAAACAGGGGTCCTCAGAGTTCTCAGTCTCGTCGTTCGGCATGTCGGTGCCGCAGCTGGTGCAGGGCTCGGACCTGAAGCGTGCCGAAGGGGCCTCTGGCTCCAACCACGACGTCAACTGCGGCCTGCTGGGCGTCTACCCTTCGCTCCTGCAGAGCTACCGCACGCCTCGGTGCTACCTCTTTTTCCTGTGCAATCTGGGCATGACGCAGGGCTTCGTCGTCAACGGGCTCGTCTCCGTAGTGACGCCTACCATCGAGAAGCGCTTCCAGCTGCTCGGCATCGAAGTCGGGGCAAGCCCCCCTTTCACTCACTCTTTAACTTTAGAACAGCTGCTTATTCGCACTTCATGTCAAAGTTACAAAATGGTTCTCTAAGTATACCAGTTTGTCTAAAAAATGGTTTCGCCCGGTGCAATGTGCAAAGGACCTGCATGTTCTTTGCAACCACATTCACCATGGCCTATATTACAGCTTCTAAGCGCTCGTGCTTTCCCTCCAAGACAAAATTAAATAGCTAACACCAAATTTTGTTGAGACACCCAAGAACATGGCTTCCATAGCCAATGCGTTTTCCAGAAAAACTTGTTAAAGCCCATGATCTGGACGGCATCTCAATGTATGCCAAAAAAGCACTATCGTCAGCATTCAATGTGTTATCTCTTCTGCACCCTGCTCTGGAAGAACAGCCTGAATGTCTCAAACCTCATCGGCGGCTGCTTTTGAAACAGCCACACAAACAGCGTACACAAACGGAGAGTTTGTGTACGCACGAATTTCGAGTAAATTTCCTTCGTGTTGACCTGCGTAGAAGCCGGCAAGCAGCACCGGTGCTGGACATATCCTAGCACGCAACCTATGCAGTTGATAAGCGATCGTAAGGATGTATACGGTTCATGCCAGGAGCTGCTCGTTTTGGTGTGTGCTCGCATGGTCTCGACCTGTGAAGGGAGCGGTGGTGGTGGACGGCGTGCAGGTGATCTAGATCATGTTCAACGTGGCGTCGTGCATCATGGTGACGCCGGTGAGCTACCATGGTGGCGTGGGCCACGGGCCGGTCATACCAGGCATTGGCGCCCTGGTTACGCCCGTCGGCGCCATGATATTCGCCTCGCCCGACTTCATTGCGCCGCAGTACCGGGTGCTGGTGAACGGCACCGCCAACGTCGGCCCCGAACGCGGCCTCGGGAAGTGCTCCCTCTCCGGCAGGGCCACCAACGCCAACGCCTTCAAATTCTTCTTCATGGTAAGCGCTCCGCCAACCCGGGAGTGGAGTGAGGTGGTGTGCCATTCACTCACTGACAACGTTCGTAGTTTTCCTATATCTTCTGCGGTAACGTCTGGAAGCACTGCAGGGAGCTGATGACTGGTCATGAAGGCGGTGCACGTCTTTTAAGTATAAGCATGTTCTTGGGGGCGGTTGCGTGTTGATTTTTAAATTTTAATGCCTGGAGGTTGTCTTAAAGGGCTTTACAACGCCAGTGTGAAGATTGCGGCCGGTATAGTTACTCCATATTTGATAAAACCTCGCGATACGCATTCGTCCGCTTTCTAAAGGGCGGTTGAGGGTTTTTATCCTGCGTGCAGTGTTCTGCAGGTGGCATAATGCCTGCGCAGCCAGTTCTTGATGTGTCCGTGCCGTCCGCAGCGTTGAGTTCGACAGTGAAAATGAAGTCACCTATAGAAAAGTTTCTTCTAATATAATTTTGCATTGTCAAGTTACCGCGATGAGTTACCACGGATGCACTGCTCACTTCTAGCAACACTGATATGCATTTTCCTTTCAAGTGCCTCCTTTAAAGTTCTCCTCAATTTGAAGAGCTTTATTGCGGCTCTTCTCAAACCAGCCACGTGACGACAGCTGTGATGTTGTTGCGTAAACGTCTTTAGTGTGTCGTCTTCCCAGTTCTTTCGCCGTTCCTCTATTACCTGCCACTTCGTTGATATCTCTCCCTGTTTGTCTTGTTTGTAGCGTTGACACATGTACGAGTTTTTGAAGTTGCTCGGAGTAGAGACCTGGTCTTGCCGAATGCATATAAGTCGCAGTTTTTCTCGCGACCGTATTCGCATGATCCGGCGCCAGGTGTTTTGTTATGCCTGAGCAGCTTCTAACTCGACAGCGAGGTTCCCTCAAAGCTCGTCGGCGGCAATTAGCACCAGACACGTTTGCTGCTCGCTTTAAGAAAAATGTTTGAACAAATTTTAAAAAGTTTACTAGTGCAATGAACAGTTCGTGGCGCGCACCGTGGTTTGGGGCCCAAACACATCCTCTGTCTATCAGAGCTTGGTAAACCTTTGAGGGGTTGCAGCCGCGGTCTGCATGTTGAGTCGGTGTCATTTGGACTCAGCGGACTGCCGCGTTCATATTCTAATTAAGTGCTTTGAGCGCCGTTCTACGCACTGCGCAGAGTTAGCGAAATACTCCATCTCCTTTTTAAAGTGAACACCAGGCATATGCCGGAGCATAAATGCTTTTCACAACCGTGGATTATTGAGGGGAATTAATTAAAATGTATAGTATATCACACTTTTAGGTCATTCCCATTTTAAAAATGCTTGGCGGTTCAGGAACCCGACACCTCCTTTGGTTTCAATGCCAGCTAGATTATCCGCTTTCACAAATCGGTGCCTTCGTGTCTGCTCTGCCCATAGAGGGACAGAGCGCCCGACCCACAATGAGCGACATAAGGAAAACGGGCGGCAGGATTTAAGCTCTTTTTGCCCGCGAAGCGGCGCATTATAGAGGAACATTGAGGTGCTTCAGATCAGTCGGCAGACATTCCAACAGCTCTCGGTGCGCTAAATTTCTTTCTGTATTGTATTCGCATGCAATCCCCTCCTGCTATAGCCCCTGAACGGGTACCCAGTATTTTCAAGTAAATAAAATAAATTGTTACGCCGAAGACTGAAGCACTCCGAAGTAATATCGACTATCTGAGGGGTTCTCTCACTTGCGCTGGAATTCTCTGGCATGATGTAACACGGCACATCCGATTTCCTTACATTCTGGTTCCATCAAAACGTGGCCTACCACAGCCCCTGAATTTTTTGTGATTGCCTTGTTCTCACGCAGCTAAGCCATGCGATGCACGGTGTTGGCTCTTCGCCGTTCTTCACTGTGGGCGTGGCTTACCTGGACCAGAATGTGCCCTCCGGCAGCGCATCCGTCTACATGGGTAACTACAAGCTCGCGTGGTCTTGTAGCGACTAACAGAAACGAAACGATACAAAAATAAATGAAATGAAAATAGGACTCTAAAAAGAGCGTCTTGCTGGGCAAGTTGGTAACTATACATCTTTGGCCACAGGCGCGAAAAAGACACAACACAAGGCAGAAAGACGGGACGCAGCGCCACACGCAACTGATTTATTTGAAGGCAACACGGACAAATATACACCATCGTACACACAAGAAATGCTATCATCTTCAAAGTTGATATGATAGCGAACGAGTGAAAAAATTGTTCTCTGCCTTATACAAAGATATGGACGTGCCGCCGATGCACATGCTTCCTTTCTTTGCAATAACAAATGCTTAGATTAATTCTCTGGCTTTTTTGTCCTTGCTCTTTGATAGAATTCGCGAACCAGAAAAACATGGCTCACAACATCGTGACGGGCAAGACCTTATTCGCCTCCATCGAAATTCGATCCCGGCTGCGGCGGTCGATTTTCGATGGAGACTAAATTCTAGAGGCCCGTGTACCGTGCAATGTCAGTGCATGTTAAAGAACCCCAGGTGGTCGAAATTTCCGGAGCCCTTCACTACGGCGTCTCTCATAGCCTGAGTCGCTTTGGGACGTTAAACCCCCATAAACCATAAACCATACTGTTGCTTGAGGCAGTCCCGTAGACTGTCATCGCATGGTCGCTTGCTTGTCAAGCCTCAACCTAGTCTGTGGATCAAAAGAGAAGAATTTTTCTTGGTTGACGACAGCAACTTAACCGCTCTAGAAACTGTCTCGCTCCATGGGTCTTTGAGTTTGATATTGACCAAATGTGTGTAGTGTTCGACAATTGACTAGAATTCAGGCACCGAACATTTATGAGCAGTATGTAGCGAAGCGACACTGTTTCCTGCTGTTTCTTTTTTGCAAAAGACACGAGGAATTTCGCGCTCATGCTGCTCAAGCTATTGTGACGTCATACCGATAGCTTAACTCCTAGTAATCGAAACCTAAAAATAAAAATTTTTTAGAAGTTGCACATATCTAGAAAATCATAGTGATGACACCTATGCAGGAAAGGAGGAATGACTGACGGGATAGTATCTCACAGTGCCCGCATCATTCTTCTGGAAGCATAGCTCCTCATAAGGCGCTCCCTTGTTAGCTTAGTTCACCTGTTAACGGACAGACATCACTCGGACTTTTAACGCTACCGCCAGCATCCTCACTCAGAGCCGCAGTGGTGAACTGCCGTTAGTAAAAATTAGGTGTAAGGTGAAGGCCCACGCGATGAGCGTTCGTGTTTCTCTCGCAGCCGCCAAGCTGAAGGCGATAGACGTGGCCCAGAAACAGGAGAAGCAGCAGTCGAAGCAATCCCGGGGCACTCACGATGCACAGGAACTGAAGGCTGCAGAGGCACCGGAAGCGGGGGATGATGCGAAGGAGCACAAGGGCGCACCGAGCCCACAGCAGGAGGCGCCGGAGCCAAAGGATGTGCAGAGCCCGCAGACGAACGCGGGCTCCGGCCAAACTCCGGAGGTCGCAGAGCGAAGCTTCGTTAACCACGTCCGAAGACTAGTCTTCAATCCCACCTTCGTCTGCCTGACGCTTGCGGCGGCTGCCGAAAGTGAGTCCACTTGACAGCACTCACCCTCAGAAAAGAGTAACCGTCGATTGAGAAGCCTACGTTCAAACAAGCTTGACAATCCGTCCCCTGGTTTCAGGAAAGTCATCGGCAGTCATTTCTAATTCGCGGGCGCCCATAGTTCGTATAAGTAATGCATTAGTAGCTACTCGCTTGTACAAAAGAGATCTCATTATGTACAACTGACGATTTTGAGCCTCCGTGGTTTCCACGTGAGCAGTTTGAACAGGAGCCGCCCATAAGATACCCACGACGGGTTCCCTGCGGCTTTCCCCAGGATGTGTAGGTCTGTGTTCCTGAAGCCTTTGTCTTTGCACAAGTCCGCCACCTACTGTGGACTTGTGCAGGGACAAGTATTCTGCATTCTGAAAGAACTTAAAACAACAGCTGTTGTTAACGCTGGCCCACGGCCCATGGCGTGTTGTATATATTACTCCACTAGCCAGCCACAACAGTAAACGAAATCATCTTTTTAATGTTTGACTTTATTAAGCGACCCATTTATCACAATTTTAGAGCTTATAAATTGTTTTTGCTGTGATTGGCTTCTTGTTTAGGTAACATAAAAATTTTTAACAGTGGACAACTTTTTTGTCGCGGAGGAATTCTGTACGAGGCCCTGAATGTGGGCGGAGCTTCACTGCAGACTTAAGTTGTATCCGACTATAGTGCGCTTTACTCTACGGCGATACATTCTTTGACGCTGCAGAACTTTTTAAAACCTTAAAACTTGCGTCCCTTTTAGTTAAAAATCTTATTTCCTCACGTCTTCGTTTCAGCCATGGTGGCGTCAGGGCTGACTGGATTTGCGACGAAGATCTTCATCGCCATGTTCGGCATATCCTCTTCACAGGCCTCCGGACTCTTAGGTACGTTTGCGGCGCATTGCTCAGAGACCTCTTCTGACGCCGAAAAGATGCTGATCTACAAGAATATGCGTACTCCTGATTTTGCCCATTTCATTCAGAGCGCTATCGTGTTGTAATGCGCTCTTTGACATAGTGGTCTCTCTTCAGGCAGGGGGGTTGGGGGCATTATCAGAGTGATTCATGTGTCCGCTTCATGTTAGATCTCCGGCACTCGTAGGGCTCATAATAATAATAATAATAATAATAATAATAATAATAATAATAATAATAATAATAATAATAATAATAATAATAATAATAATAATAATAATAATAATAATAATAATAATATTAATAATAATAATAATAATAATTGCCAAAGACTAACATAAAGCGGACAAAGCATGAATCAGAAGTAGATTTATTACTTTTTGTTCAGGCTAAACCTGGATTGCGCTATTTGGTGCTCTATCGGCGTCTTCGCCCAAACTCATTATTGTCAACATTCTGGATCCCCGCACGAAAGTGAATCACGGCACGACAGCCGAATATACCTATAAGTAGCACTATATCGGTTTGTGAGGCGCGAGGAAGGAATAGCTCGTTCTGTTTTTATGTCCAAAAAATTCAGGATGTTCGCCTCCTACAAGGGCAGGAAGTCAGCGCAAGTTGGTCACCGTAAATGCGGCTAAATAGTGGTGGTGTCACCTACCGTCGCCTACCCCGGTGATGGCACGGTGACGAGCGGTGAGGTGTCGCCCTAATTTTTTTGCGAGCTACTGTTAGCAGTGACTTTTGTACAAATTTGTCAATTATGGGGCCCATGCAGAGCTTTTAAATTGGACTCGAATACTCATAAGGACCAAGTTTGGGGGGCGGTTGGGGGGGGGGGGGTGCAATCATCACCCGTTCTCTCCGTTTCCTCAGGGCCCTGTGCAGTGCTCCACGGCACGACATATACACAGGCAGACAGCTTATATATGTAAACCAGTTTTATTTGTCTCTAGTCGAGCAAATATGCTAATAAGAAAGACCCCATGGTTTTTAAGATAGCAAAAGAAAGTAAGAACACGTAAACTCTTGCTAGACATGCATAATGTCCTTAGTCGAAGTGAGCCTACACGGGGAAGCACAAACATTGCCACAACAAGCTAGCAATTCAAGTAAAACTCATTGCAAACTCCTTGTAGCAACCACTGGGCAGTAATAAAATTTATACAAAAAGCTAAAACAAAAAAAATAAACAGATTTTAACCTCTCCTTCTGTAAGAAACACTGCTGTTCTTCCGACTTTTAGGCAACTGTAGTTATTCAGTCAATTTCTCCAAAATCGTACGAAAGAAGTCTTGCCGCTCCCTGACCCCATCGCTCAATATTCGGGGAGTCACAGCCCCGCGGGTGCTCGAGGCACCCCCCCCCCCCCCCCCGGCCTGGTATTCCACGCCTCTGAATATGACTATCAAAATCATGTCAGGGTCATTTTAACTTTTCAATTGTTAGCAAAAAACCTAGTCGTAGAAAAAGAAATGAGTAAAAAATTGGAACGTTTCACGCAGGACTAGGAAGCATTATGTGTAAATAAACGACTTGGCGCTTTTATATACAGTCCATTGAAATGAATTTGTTTTATTTCTTTTACGAAAAATGCGAACATTCTACAGAAATAAGGGATTGTGAAATTTCTTATCAAATCTGATGTTCTCACAGTCACTACAAATATTTTTCTAAATTGTCTTGAAAGCAAAGAAGCCGTTAAAAATCCTTAGAGATCGGAAACTTAAGCCGTATAAGAAGAATTTCTATAGTTGAGAAAATTTGCTCTTCGATGTACATTCAGCCATCAATTGCAGGGTGAGGTTTTCCTAGTAAAAGCAATCAAAATATTAAAAATAGCAAGCCACACTATACAATTCGATGGCACTTATTTCTGGAAGTTTAATTGGAACATTGTTTTTGTTTTAAGTGAGAAAAAAGTTGTGGAAGTTGGGTCCCTGCATTCAACCTGGGTGTTTCTGCGTCCAAGCGTCATTTGACCTGCGCTGCGCTGCGATATACAGCGCTAAAACTTATGGAGTTATAGCTACAGCTGTAAAAAAATAGGCAGTGGCTTAGCTCTGGTTAAGCCTGAATATACAAGCGAAGAGCTTCAGTTATGCTTGCAATGGTTTGACGTCATGGTTATGCTTCGTAGCTTAGCTGGTATTGTATACATTGTTTATCTATTATAGGCCGAATGAGTCGCACTTCCACTTTCACTGAGTCGTTCCACGTGGTCGTTGTAACGGCGAGTCTCGGGATTTTCTACTTGTGACTCTCTTGTTTCCTCTTCCCCACTCGCTTAATTGGCTGCTGCTGGCTGAAGATGCGGCCAAGACACGCTTTTAGGCTTCTCTCCGACGTCGTTTAGCAAGGTGTATTTCCCGTTGTTCAGGCGTTTCGGCTGCACGTTTAGCTTTGGCTTCATCATTTTTTCGCTGTTGTGCAGCCAGCTCCCAAGCGAGTACTTCTGGAACGGACGAATTTAGTTTTTCAGCTTTTCTGCGTAGTCCAGCAGCAGCCGCACTCCCTTTCCATGTCGAGTGCGCACGCCTATTCTCTGGCAAGCGCATTATATAGCCTCCTTGCGCACGCACATGACGCACATGTGCTGTAGCGCGCGGCTGCACCGAAAGGTCAGGCGACAGAGTCGGCGGCGGCGTCGGCTGCGGCAGGGGCTAGGAGGGACCACCTGCGTGGTACGTGACGTCACTCGGTTTCGCGCATGCGCATAACTCACCTGTTCGGCTCACGCGAAGCTCGGCTCAGACTCGCGCAGTGAAGCTTTTCGCTTCAAAAGACGCAGCCCTCACCTCCACTTGATCTACGCGACACAGACATATGATACGGAAAAAAAAATTACCTCTCGCTACTGGTCACGACAGCGAATAAACTAGCGTCACGTCTCAGTAGATGGGAGGAGCAAGAGCTACGTATGGGTCATGGCTTGTGACATCGGCATCAAGGCAGAGTTCGATAAACCTACCTGGGCACCGCCGCACTTACCAGCATTGGAGGCTATGTATAAGCATTGTGACCACGAACGGAACGCGTCGCGGCGCTGAAACCTCCATCCCGCGCATGCCGATCGCGGCAGCGTGCTCTGTGGGGGCCCTAATTTCGAAACAGTCATGGAAGAAATCTACGGCGCGCCTTATTCGGTCTTCGTGGCCAATTAATCGAAAACTATCCGATAATTCGAAGGCATATTCAATTCGCTTACAATATTTGTTCGCCTGTAATGTATGATTTTCAGCGGGTAGGAGGATATTATATTCGCTATTCGAAAAATTCGGAATATTCAACAAATTTGCACCGAACGATAAAATGGTACTTGAAGCGCCCTCTTTTAGCACATTGAAAGAAGTACCGCGATTGTGAAAAAAAAAAACATTGAATGTGGACCTCTTGTCGCGTAATGTGAGAGGATGTATATAATAAAGACTGCTATGAAAGCGACGTATTATAGTGTCAACCAAAAGAAACATATATTATCAAACGCGCACTGCCATTCGTCAAATTGGGACAAAGTGTAGCACGCAGCCCTCCAGACGAAGTCCGAGGGGGAACTATCTGATAACCGCTATGCCGTTAGGGAGTGATGCACTGGGGGCGTCCATAAAACCCAAAAGGAGTGCAGTCACTGGTCCTTTGGGGACTGTATCTGCTGCGTTTTTACGAGACATCAGCATCGTTCCCTCAGAGAAACCGATGTCGATGAGAGCGCAGCGATACTCCCCAAGAGACTAAATACATTTAGGTCTGTGTGGCTTAGAGTGTGTGGATGGGATGATGCAGCCAGAGCTCCTTCAGGGCACTACCGAATCGGTAATCGCTGCATTCTGGCCTGCGCATTTCGCACCCTCACCCCATGCAGGCGCCGTGCCCAGCGCCTGCGGCGGCACTCTGCCGGGCGGCTACGTCACCACCAAGAAGCTGAACGTCAAGTCGCCGACCATCGTGCGCTACTGCGTCATCCTCTCGTTCGTGCCCTGGTTCACGCTGTTCGTCTTCATGCACTCCCGCGACAACAACCAGAGCGCGCTCGCCAACCGCACTAGCCAACCGCACTAGCATGCATATGCAGCTCAGCCTGTCCGGCTATGCATTTCTTGTGCTTGGCGTGGTGCGACATGCTGGTTATGCCAGTCTTATTAGTCACCACGTGGTTACTTTTGCAGCTGTTGTTGTTTAGACAGCGCTACACAATATAATTCGCGCTCCTTAGAATATATCGATATTGCGTTGAAGATAATAAGTTTCGTGGAGTCTCGGGAGTGACGTTAACTGCTTCGAGACGTATACTGTGTAGGTCTCGACATTACATATTTTCCCTCGTATTTTCCTGCGTATATGTGCTATGGTAGGCAGTTATGGGCTTAAACAAGCCACATGTATCAAACTTGGGCACATATTTGTTTGAAATGAATGCGGAAGCTTCTCACACAAACGCATGTTAGGACTATCGTGACGAAGCGTAGAATGAAATGAAAATTTAAAAATTCGTAGGGGCACTCAATTGCCTTATGTGTATGCGGTGCAATGACATCAGAAGCTGTTGACGCCTTTACATAGAGTTCTGTGTCATTCTTACATGGTTGTGTTTGCGGACACCTATAGGTGTACGTGAACACGTCTGTACGCACCCAACCACATATCTCTTCGTGTCATATATACTGCTGGTTAGATATTTCCCTGAAGGTGTCCAGAGTTGGCAATAAAGGAGATACATCGAAACGTATAGCTGTCGCTTCCGGTATGGTGACGTCACTTAAGATCCTGGGAATTATGTGACCGACGACATATTTTTTCCCCGATTGCGGTTCTAACGCATTAATAAAAATATCGGCATTTAGTTCTTTTTGAGTCGTTATGCCAGCTTAGCCTCTTAAAGCCTTAAAATCGCAGCCATTAAGTGCCATAATATTGGGGAGGGCAAATTCCAATTAGTCCGTGCGCAAATGTTGCCACTTACCGTTTGATTAGGACATGAGAACAGACGAACACGAAAAAGAGGGAGGGAGAGAACACGCTAACGCGACTACTGAAAACGAAGCAACCATGACGATGATGTCAGGTGCTCTGTAACGACTGCGTTAACGGAGCATCCACAAAAATGCGAGCAGTTGCGGCTAGGTGCGCCTCACCTGGCCACGTACCTGCCACCGCGCGCGTTGCAAGAATCCGGTAATCCGATATAAGTCCATGCTAGTACTTCTTCCCTGTGCTAAAAGTCGATAATGGCAAATTTTTTGTCGTTTGTTCAATAGGCTAACGAGTAGATGGAGTTGGAATTTGCCCTTTTGCTTTTAGGGGGTAGCTTTCAGTGTTTTTCTCCGGGCCAAACCGTGTCTGCAATAAGCCCGAGCTGTGCGGTAATTGAAAACTCCCGTGCTCAACTGCTGTGGTCCAGAGTCACAAGGGGTAAATGGATATTTTCAACCTAAGGCATCGCCTTCGCGTTCGCTTTGCTGCTTCGTGCTTCAGTAAAACTTCCCGATAGAGTACTTCATTACTATGCTTCAATGCTAGCTGCTTCCCGAAACATGCGAGCACATAGTAGTCTCGCGAGCACCATGGCGATGACCGCGTCAGAAAGGTCCACATAGGCCGATGAGCTACCGGCCTTGAAAAAGTTTTATCTGAGCTCATGAAATCTTTAGGACCCTGCACTTAAATTCAGGCTAGAAGAGGTTAGTAATCCAAGATCGATATGTCCCTGAAACGGTGTCGAATTAAACTTAACGAGGAGAGTCACTCACCGCGCGCACATGTGCTGTACCTTTTCCGCGCCATCGGAGTGCGAGAACTGACCCCTATGGCGCGGCTCGTGCACCTTTGCCGATCTGGAGAGTGGCCGCAATGCGCACTGCAACTGCACCAGCGTCATGTACGACCCAGTCTGCGGAAGTGACAACTTCGACTACTACTGCCCTGCATCGCAGGCTGTGCGGACGAGAAACGATGCGACAAGACCAAGGTGAGTCGATTCGAGTCGGAAAACTGCTTACTGATTGAAGGGGTTAGCTTTGCTGTAACAGGGGGTGGGCCCTCAGTTCAGGGCTTCGACGGCTTGTGCTGTACGAGTCACCCGGTCTAACACATGCAGATGGTCCTCAATCGACTCGTCCTGCCACCACTGCCAGGCATAGACACAGTTACCGAGTCCTGCCGAAGGTGCTATCCCAGGATAAGGATGTCATTCTTGACTGTGAATACAATGGGTTGGCGATCATTATTGTACAGTCGTGAGCAAAAGTGGTATACACCATGCGGCCGGTGGCGGAGCTCGGGAAAACTGCATCGAAACGCCATCTGCTGACAGCGAAAGGGGCCAGGATAGCTCAAGGGGGACCCATCTTCTCTGCAGGCATGTCAGTTGGCTCCTTTCGGTGTGTCGCGTTACTGTTTGGTGAAATGAAGAGCACTGCCGCAGCAGTACCGTACCTACTAATGTTGAGTTAACATTGAACGCCACAAACATGCAGTTTTCTTCGTCGACTTGGCGTCACGCGAATCAGCATTACGATAGCGATATCGCAGCGCGGCGAGCGCCGGTCATCCGCCGGTTTCCTTTGCCGTATGTCGACCATGAATTATGACACACATTAAGCAGTCTGGAGACTCTGATAGTCGAATTAAATGTAAGTACTTGCGCGTGAAAGGGACCTCTAAACGGAGTCTATGCAGCGAGCATGCATGAGGGCGCGGAATTCCACGCGGAACAAAAAATGCCATTGCCGGATCTAGCCATTTAAGGCGGATGCGCCGAGCGTCCAGCTGGGCCCAGTATCTCGCTGTCGCCCTCCCAAGGAAGTTCCAAAGATAAATGGCGCCCGTGCTAGAGCAAGGCCATTGCTGAGGCCGTTCTTTGCTTCACCATCGGCCCTATCATTTCCATCCAGCCCGCAGTGCCCAGGGATCCACTGTAGCACTATAAGGTGGCCTTTCTTGAGGAGATGAAAGCAGCTCAGTGATGTCTAGTGCCATAGATTGGCGAGCGGTGTGGCGTAGGAAACATCCTAAAATTGAAGCGCACGTATTGAGTCGGGGAATATACGCCACACTTGTGGTGTTTCCCCACAGATGTACCGAATCGCTTCCCTAAGGGCCACAGGATCAGCAGCGCTTGATGTAGAACTATATCCTAAACCGAATCATAACCAGACCCCCAGGCACGGCTGATGTCCCCAAGGGGCAAGCAAGGTGTCGACAGCAGGCGCTACTTAAAGTTCTAACGCCTTCAATTACGTCACGGACCTCTGCTGTGCCGATTGAATAATAAATAACCTTCCCGTATCATCGTTTAGGCGCGTAGAAAAATGTTGCAGCAAAGCAATGTGGCGTCGTATTTTTTGTCGCCTGCTCCGCGAGGCGGTGATACTCATCATTTTTCTTTTCCTGAAAAAAACAAGGAAAGAAAACGATTACACGTTGTGGCTAGAATAATAACGTCGCCGAACTGAGCGCCATGTGCGCATTTACAAAATGACTTGTAAACGAACCATTAAGAACAAAAACAGCAGGCGAGACTTGCGTGCTTGTTTATTTAGACTGCTGAGGACCTATCTGCAAGTACGAAAACAAAGAGATAAGACTGGTCCTGACGGAGAATGGCAACAGCGCCACCACTCTGTGGATGAAAAACGTGCAGTTAATTGAAGCAACAATAGCATTTTGGCAATTTGCTCAAAATGTACCCTTTTGCGCATATCTCAGCTGAGAGTACGCGAAGACATGACTGCTGGGGAAATTTGCAGAATGTTGACCCTCTTATAGTTGACATAAGAAAAGGATAAGGCGTACTTCTCCGCCAATCACTTAAAAAAACGACGCGGGCATTCCCATTAGCGGAAGTGAACGTGATGGCAAGGCTGCCGAAGCCTTTACTGGGGCGCATTTCCTCTGACAAAACAATCGCTAAAATTAGGCACTTTTTTGTAATTTCAACGTTAGACAAAAATATTGTCTTTAAGAATCGTTTCCAGTTTTAGATTGCTACACGGACGCGAAACATCGCCTTCACAAGCGCTTTGAAATGTAGATGCACAAACCGTGCCAACATTCCTGTCTGCACCCCACATCTGTCTCTGATAAAAAAAAAGGTTCCTAAAAAGCAGAAGCAGAATAAGACAAAAGCTGTACAGATGCAAATTATTTATATACGTACGCACAAAATCGCAGCGCTGAAAAAGTGAAACACAGACTGAACTTTCTTGAGTTGGGTGAGCAGGGACGCCTCCATATCAAGCCTGTCGCACGGAATTCCTCGTACATGTCCACCCCCAAGTTTAAGCACACGCAAATTTCTCGTAGAATGTCTAATGCAGCCGAAAACCACAGGAGTGCAAACCATTATAAGGCACCAAAGTACACTTGCATTTTCTGTACAACGGCAGCATTAACGCTATCACGTTAGAAGAAGCCATGTGCAGTTGGGATGAAGCCGGCGGAAATCGTCTCTCACTGCAGATACAAGAATTTTCGAGAACTTGAAGCTATGTTTATTGTACTGTACATATTGAATTCACAGCTGCGTCCATTTCTGCCGCAGTGGTTTGTTTACAGTGCTTTCAGGAAATTTTGCAAATGATCTCCCAGAATGATTGCATTGGCCGCTACATCTTTGCTCTCGCAGGTCAGGACCGCAAAGCCCACATTTGGTATTCGCACGTGTGCAGCAATAAGCATGTGTGCACAGGCTTCTCACGATGCTTTCGGTCATGCAGCACGATGCCACGAACTCTTCAACGCTCGATGTTGGGCGAAACGGTGAACCGCTTGTCCTGCAGCTGTAGCCGGCCAGAGATCGCGTCCAGTGGTGCGACTGCGGCTTCATGTTACGCTGACTTGAAGTAAATAAAGAATGGGAACCCTGCAGCAGAGAATTTCATTTGGATAAGTTACAACTGCGGTCCTCAATGCGTCACTGATGATAGGCATTTGCCAAACAAACCACGGCAACAAACTCACAAAGAGCTCTCAGCGATGACATTTCGTTGCAACGGCAGTAAGAAAAATATTGTGCGTTGTCTGCTTGAGGCTTAGCCCCTGACGCCGCAGGAACTTCCTCAGGAGGCATTGCGCTAACCCACAACCGGCGAAATAGCGTCGACAGCTATTTCGCCAGATAGGGGCTGCCAAGATGAGCGTCCCCCGTCGAAGCGAGGCCGCTCTTTGCCGTTGCCACTTCGCTGTGTCTTGCGTTCGCAGCGAATAAATGATGAACGAAGCAAATCTACTTGTCTCAAGTGAGAACGGGTTGTTTGGTTGCCATGGAGATCGACGTCGGAAAGTGCGGGACGTTCGAACAGGTTGGTAATAATCCCTGAAAAAAGTTCACTTTGAAACTATTGAATTGCACAGTTGCGCGTAATTTGTTGTTCGTTATTTGTTACTGTTTTTGTTGATGACGACGTAAATAAAAGCACAATAACATTTATATTTGCGAGAATTACTACACTGCATTTTACTTTTCAACCGAAATGACGCTGGGAGCAGCTAACTACATTCAGAACCTTCCGGTCTCATATTCTAAATCTCTCGCGAGTACGCTCCACAAAGACGCCGCACCCAGCGCGAATAGGAGGCTGCAAAGTTTGCCGCCCCTATTCTAAATCCATCTAGTGTTTTATGAAAGCAAGTGGCTTCCGGCGGTTCTATATCTCATATAGCTTTTAAAATACAACCCGCGAAATCGAAACCGGAACAAGAGGCGAGAAAAGTCTAAATAATTAATTTTAAGTACGCTAGAGCGGATTTGTCGCACACCTAAAATTTGATTCTTTAGGTCTCGTAGGCAGAAGAGAAAGATATTTTTTTATAATATGATACGCATGGCAACATGATATTGCCAGCAACATCCGCGTGTAAGACTGCATGAATGGCTAATGAAAATTCGCACCGTCGTTGATGGGTCTGACGAGATTGAGGAGCAAGTAGATGGGGAATAAAAAGCGCCTGCACGGGAAGAAAAGTCCTATAAACATCACAGTCCAGCCAATACAAACGGCAGCGCCAATTCTTTCCGTAGCGGCCGGAGAAGAGCCAACGTCTTATTGTTGTCACGGCAACGGCATCCAGGTCATAAAATTCCTTCCTTGAGCAGGATACGAACCACTACTTGCGATAACAAAACAGCTTCATTTCCCAGTGCCTCGGACAATTCTGCCACCGCCACACCCTGCGGCAGTCTCCATGTCTTGTCTGCTTCAGACACCAGATGCGCTGAAGTAGCTAAAAGCGAAACTAACTGGATAGTTCTACATTTTTCTTTGTGTTTTTTAAACGACGGCTAAGAAAATACCAATATCACTAAAATGTAATTTCAAACATAACGCATACAAAAAAATATAATGCTTGCATCAATTGTGTTCACACTTCAATGCGTTTCATGCATTTTGTGCACTGCACGTATTCACGTATCCCCGCAACCTGCGGAGTGGCGCCACCACTGCTGCCAGCTGACGTGGCAATTCATCTCGCACACGGCCATTGCTACGTTCCTCGAGCGTCAACGTCGCAAAACACGACGCTGGTTTGGTGCACGGTTTCGCGGACAGTTCGTGAGCATTCAGGACTTGTGCCTGCGCTTTCATCTTCTGCGAAGTCTTCGGTACGCCAAACCCATTCCCGCCCAGGCTTACGCTGTCGACACTGCCATGGTCTCGACTGGGTCCGGCACGAACGCTGCATTCACGCCGCTGAGCGACAGTTCTTCGGCAGACCTATCGTACCAGCGGGAGCAGAGGCTAGTAGCGGCGATCTCACCGCCGTTGCGCAAGCTTCTCCTCCAGACAGCCCAGTACGCTAGCAAGTGTGCCCACGACTCCATCCTGAAGAATGCATTCGTCTTCTGCGACGGCGCACAGCAGCGGAGCACTACCAGGCACTGCGCTTCCGCAGCTGCTTCAGCAGGCTTCATCCACTACTCCGTGATGCTATCCGCGGTCGTCTTGGAGCCGCCGCACCATAAGACGGTAAAGCAGGCTGGCAAGGCACGCGGTTGACTGTCACCCCGATCAATTACGAAGTATACGCCCTGCATATATGCCTATCGCGTTTTCCAGGAAGCCTAGTATACGTAGTATTCGTAATGCGTACGTGTTCTGTTCGTATGTGCTGTATTACTTGGGTTTTTGTCCAGGTTCTTGGGGGTTTCTACGTTTATGTTACATGTTTTATGCGTATGTGTTTTATTTTGAAAAAAAAAAGTTCTGTTTGACGTCAAAGCTGTGTGTATGTGCGTTTTATTTTTCGACTTTGTTTTTTTTTTTTTTCAAGGGAAGCTCCCGCGCTTCTTGCTTCTCGAAGTCTGCGGCGCTCCATGCAAGCCAAGCCGCCCGTCCAGGCGTACGCTGTCAAGGCTCCCATGGCCAACAGGAACGCCATGGCTCGTGCCCAGGCTGGGTCCATCACGACCGTCGCATTGACGCCGCCCAGCGACAGCGCCTCACCAGACTCTTCCTGCCAGCTGGCACAGGTGCTGTAGCCGTGACCCATGACCCAGTTCCATGACCCAGTCTAGGCGGCTGGGCATAGTGTCCGAAGGCGGTGGCGCAAGATCGCGGCCTGCAACGTTTCTGGCGTCGCCCATCTCGGTGATCATGGAGGCTGCTCGACACTCGGGCATCAAGGACGTTGAGCACGATAGGCGCGCTGGAAACGAACATATTGCGATTTAATACCGATGATGTGTGTGGACTGTTAGTGCCCCACCAGTCGTGCGAAAAACATTGGCAAGGCTTAAAACTTGCGTTGCTTAATTTTGATTGCACTGTATGACGTGTATTGTTTTGCTGTTTTTTTACTGTTGTCGTTCGGTGATTCGCATAATTATGTTGATGTTTGTAGCTATATGTTTTCTGATTTAATAAACGTTTAGTTTGTAGTGAACGCTGTGTCTATGGATTTCTTTTCCGATCTCTTCTTTCACCTTTGACCTGCACTAGTTCTGTCCTGCTGTGGCCTCGTGGTAGAGCATTTGCCTCGCATTCGAGAAGTGCTGGGCCCCATCGTCGGTGCCGTAGTGCACCCACCGGTTTTGTTAATGGGTAAGAGAGTTCTCCCGTCCTGATGCTCGTCTTTTCCGGGGTGAAATGCATCTGAATTTTTTCGACCCTGGCCATAAGTTACAGCCCTCGGCTCGGCTGCGGGAGGTGGTAATTTTGACTCCCATTGTCGGCCCGCCGGGGTGGAAGGCGTATGAAAGAAGCCTGCGCCTTCAAATCTCGAAAAGAGCCCCAAGTGGGCTTTTCATTTTCAGCACGAGGGGGATATAAGTTGTGACACCCGCTAGGTTGAATGCAACGGTTTCGTCGTCGTAGTAATTTTTCCGTTGGCTAAACGGAAAATTTAAAAATTTGTTTTGGGGAAAGGAAATGGCGCAGTATGTCTCGCATATCTGCCGATACCTGAGCCACGCCGTAAGGAAAGGGGTATAGGAGGGAGTGAAAGAAGAGGTGCCGTAGTGGAGGGCTATGACATAACTTCGACCACCTGAGGATCTTTAACGTGCACTGACATCGCACAGCGCAAGCAGCCTTAGCAATTCGCCTCCCTCTAAACGCAGCCAGCGCGATCGGGTTCGACCCCAGCAATTCCGGATCAGTAGCCGAGCGCTCTCACCACTGAGCCATCGCGGTTGGTGTTTGTTAAACAGGGAAAATGAGATTCAGTGTGCGTGAGGGAGAGAGCGCGTGTGAGAGAGAGTGCGCATGCTGTGCGTGGGCACGCACGCACGCATGCGTGTTCTTGTATATGTATGTGTTACTATACATGCCTTATAGAGGAGCGACATATTACCTGGACAAAAGTATAAAAAAGTAGTACGGCCATTAGTTACAGTACACAGCAGTAAGGGCGCTGCAATCGGTGCTCTGCCGAACAGAAAACTATCGCCGAACGCCTCGACTGGTCGCGTCAAGGGCGAGAGCACATTTCGAAGTATGTGAGACGGGCACCGAAGTGCAAGCGTTTCTTGTTTTTGTCCAAAAGCGCGATAAATAATTAGAACGGGGTTCGCATCTAAGCTGAGGCGGTCTGAATCCTCATAAACAATCCAATGGAGCGCCAGATTTTACTAATATGCACTCCGGCACACCAGGCCCTCAGGGGAAATGAAGGAGCCAGCGAGCTCGCAAAACGACGTATACCTTTCCGGGCAATCTCAGACCCCCTCCTTGAACAGAACACTTATCGTCAGGAAAGGATAGGATGACCACCTACCGAGAAATCACACAGTGCTATAATTAATTATGTAGGAATGCTCAGATGCGGACCCCAAACTCAGTAAAAAGGAGGAGTCGATCTGGCGCTAATTGCAGGTTGACGCCTACCCAAATCCGCTAGAACTTGGTAAAGTCTACCCAGGCCAATCTGAAGCTAAATGCAAGCATAGTGAAAGCCTGGCAAGCGTGGGCCATTTGCTATGCACGTGTCCATAGATATCAGATGGCACACAACAGGCACCTGAGAGGCTATGACGAGTAGCTAAGAGCTAGACGCTCAACAGGCGATCGCCAAAAGACATCAGGCAGCATTTCGCAAGTTGCGCGTCCGTGCCGTCTGTGCCGCCCTGGTCGAAACGATTACAGCGATCTTTATAGCGGCGGGAGACGCTGCTGATGTTATGCTTAATAAAAGTAACATTTCTTGACCATGACAGACAATAAAAACATGCTCAAGAAATAAATCGTAATTAGCCATAAGCATTATTAAATAAGACATCAAAGAAATGGTTTGCGAAGATGACGCATCGCTTCCGCGCCGCTAGTGTCGCCGCGAGCAGTGCAGCTGCAGACGACTGCGCGAGCGAAAGTAGGAGAAACTAAACTTCACGTTTCCGACGCTGCCGACGCGACGTACACACGGGAGCAGCGCAAACTCGCACTGTTGCGCAAAGTGGTGCAACACATCCGGCAACAGTGGACAACGCTTCTTCAGACTTCCTGCCCACCTCAGGTATTTATGAATTCCCTGCCTATTATGTCCCTCTTTGCGTATCAAGTTCACGAAACCGTTAGCGTCCTTCGGGCCTTTGTTTTTGTCGCTGTTCACCGTTTCGATTTGAAATCGGTGATGGAATACAACGAATTTCTCCTGGTCCATTTTACTGCAGCGACTTTAATTGATTTTGCAAGGCGCGTTTGATAAAAATAAGGCGCCGTGCTGCACAGTCTGAGATAGCCCGACATTCTTATGCGTGGAACCGTTGGTTACTTTGCTTGTTTACATTTGTGTGTGTGTGTTCCTCACTGCCTGGCTTAATCTGAAGTATCTTACTGCCTTTAAAGAGCTAATCCCCTCAGGTGTTCGTGTCCTGAAAGCCTAATTTGTATATGGTGATTCCAACTTTCGCACCCTATAACGTCGCCAAAGGAAGGGACCAATATTAGTCTTCAGTTTGGTTAATTTTTTCGGAATTTAGTACTTGCATATATGCATAATACGTCCGTGTTTTCTGCAGCCGCGGTCTGATCGTCACATCCAAAATTATCGCGCAGGCCTCACTAACGCCAGAAGGTTGGCGCGGCGCGTTAGAAAGCCAAAATGAAGCGCGCCGTGAGTTGCATACAGAAAGGCCGTTGGAGTTGTTTTTTTAGGTGTTCCGTAGTGGCGCCGCTCTAGCCACCGCTTTCACATGGTACAACCTGCCGCCTGCTCTACGCATTGTAACTTTCCCTGAACTCTCCGAGCCGGCGGTCCCTGACGCTTCTCGCTATCAGCGCGCACGATCGACCATATACTGGAGGGCACCGCACTCGCCGCAGTATTCTTATCTCGTGACGTCTCTCTTATCTCGTGCCTTGTTGTTGTGTCTGCTTTCCTGAGCTCTCAGAAACTGTTTCGCCTAGTTCGTCATGGCTTTTCCGTAGTTTCGCGGCTCTTCCGCCTGTTGGGGGAAGGAGTGGCCCAGGGCGCTTCGGGATCTTTACGGCAGAGGCAGCGCCTTTTGCGCGGGGACACTTTTTTTTTTCTGTACCCATCTTATCGCTCCCTCCCCATTAATATTTTTTTTCACACACACACTGTAAAGCTAGTTTAAGAAAATTACGCCTAAGCATTGAAACACCTGGTTTCAAGCCTCCTACAGTGTATTTGTTCTTTTTCAACAGGTGTGCTATCCCAAGCACACCCATCAGATGCCCACAACAGCACCATGGGACTCACTTTATTATGTGATGCTATGTGCACCAACAAAACACGAGAATTTATTGAAAAATGCTCATCTTCCATCTGTATAAAAAACTGTGGACCGGTCACCTTGATATTTTTGTGATGGATATTGACAGGTCTGTAGTAGTCTATAAGTTTAACTTTAATGCAAAAATTATTTCTTGACCATATTTGCATAATTCATGCATTTCATGAAATCTACACATTGTTCAGACACAGCGCTGTAAATTCAAAGTTCTTAATTTGCTGATAATGCAACACATATAGAACACTGATGATGCCAGTTGTGTCGCAGCTATGTTTACATGAATGTCAGTCGTCAACTTTCTGGCATAGCGGACGAGAGAAATGCACGAGGACAGCGTAGCTATCGCATTAATCTGCCAGACAGGCACATTGAGAAGGGAAAGCCCAGTTCAGTAGTGAATGAAAACAGGTGATGCATAGCCAGTTGAATTGTAGAGAGGCATCCCTCCCCCTGCCACCTGCACTTGTTACAACACTCCCCAGCTGCAGCTAACAAAAGCAGCCTAAGCTGAAGGTGGGTGTGGCATGCCTCTCCACAGTCTGCATTGGACATAGCACCATCAGATTTGATGTTGTGCATCTAAATGAGTGTGTAGCAGCTGAACGAGACACATGAGAAAATATAATGTGCCACAGTCGCATTTTTGTAAATTTCGCTTATATAGCTGAGCACGAACTAATACAAAAACCAATACATTGCAAGAGTTGTATCCTTGTTTTCTTTAGATGTCTGTTTGCTTTCATATTTTTTGCAGCTGAAGCTGGCCCAGTGGTGCCAGAAAGGGCAGCGTTGGACAGGCAATGGTGACACCTGCACCGGTAACACCAAAAAGAAGAGGGAGGAGACGACATCTGCATGCACACCTCAAATCCTTAATCGGACTAAGAGTCTCGAAGCGACAGATACAGAAAAGCACTTGGCCGGATTAAAAAAAAGGCACAAGACAAGGCGAGTAACACATCAGGAGGCTCTAAACAAGCGTTAACCGCATTTGCTACGAGATGTTTTTTTCAGATCAGGCTCTGTTCTTTTTCAAAATCCAAAAAGCACTGATAAAAACAAATCAAGGAATTTGCTCTCAGTATGTCTTTTCATTCCCCAAAATCTTATCGATTATTCAGAGAAATGATTCATTTGCCACATGTAACAATGCTGAGGCGCTGCCTGGCAGACATCCCAATGAAACCTTGTATCACTCCAGGTGCCATGAACGCATTAGAATCAATAACAAAAGATTGGCCACTGCAAGACAAAGCATGTTTCTTTTACTCAGTGTAATAACCTTGAAAAGAGATTTGATGTATGATCAGTCAGAAGATATTGTAATTGGTTTCATAGATGACGGGAATACAACTTCTCGTATGGCAAACACAGCTCTTGTTATGGCAGCGTCTGGCATATCAAGAACTTGGATTCAGGCAGTAGGCTCTGCGGCAGCCCACAAGGAATCGTCAGCTCTTGCAACATGCAGGCTGCTATTAGATTTAAATCAGTGCCTTGAAACAAAACGTCATTTGGTGATAGCAGTCATCTGTGATCAAGAGTCGAACGATGTCAGCCTACCAACAATGTTCATCCATCCTATCCACGAACTATATTGGAACACACCAAATGAACATTTCAAAAACACATTGGCAATGAAACTAAAGAACAACGCATTTGCAGGATGCCCTTCGCTGACATGAGAGTTAAGTATGCCACACAAGTGTTCAGGAAGTCCGTGTCTATGGCACTTATCACTCTCATCACCATTCAGGGGTTCCTGTTCATGCCAAATTTACAGCAGAGTTTGCAGAAAGGGCGGGTAACTTTTTGACAGCCTGAACAGTTCATCCCTGAAAAAGCCGTGCAAATGGTTGTGGTGCGCAGATTTTGAGGGCTTCAAACACCATGTCTTCTTTGGGTGTCCCGTTAAATAGGATTGACCAGTGGTGTTTTGGTTGCGCTCTGGACAAGCAAGTGCACTCCATCAACGGTTGGCAGATTACAATCAAAGCCTTGCTCCTGCCGTGGACTATCTAAAAAGAATTGAATTTACTCATCATTTCACTTGTTAATGGCTTCAAGAGCCTTTGCAAACCTTTTAAGTAATTATTCGTAAAAAAAAAGGCTGTAATGAGACACTCAATCTGCACCAATCCGTTGCCACTCTAAAACATATCTGGATTGGCCAAGTTTTCAAACTTTTTGAAGGAGACTGCAAAGTGACTACAAATGCATTACTCATCAGCTTGGAGATTGTTGCCACATTGTTGTCATGAACCAGCACACCAACCACAGGCCACAGCAGGCCGCAAGGCTCCAATTCATATGAAGTGCAATGGTCTTCACAACATGCCCCTCGTAAAGTATATGGAAATGTGTACCATGTCGCTAGCACTCTTGTGAAGAGCTTTTTTGATCTGAGGACCTGCCGCAACCTCTGAAGAATGTCTATTATATAGAGGAACTAAGCAGAAAAAGTCCACTGGTTCCAACTGGAATTATTCCAATTGGGGCCAGTTCAAAAACCGATTGGTTCCAACTGGAACCAATTATATCTTTTTACTAGGACCATTGGGGAACATTCTGCCTTGTGCCAACAATTTAGAGGGAAATTAATTGCAGCGTGTTAGGGATGTGAAGCCAAACAAACACACAAGGAGCATAAGCTCAACACATATCCACAGAACACACTTTTGCTTCCACTTGTATACTCCATTAATGGGACTCTCCTGCTGGAGCAAGTGACGCTTGTTTGTTGAGCGAAATTATTTCATATACTCACACCCGTTCTGGTGGTGGAAATGATGAAAACAATTCAGCAGGTAAAGCCGCTAATATCTTTCTAACAGAAACCTTTTTAGTTCACTGTTGCATGTGAATAATGAGCACTATGTAGCTATGACACCGACCACCTGAAACTTCTGTAACCCACTGGAATGCCCAATTGGAATCTCAAGAACCAATTGCAGATATACAGTTGGACAAGCTGCAGCCAACTGGAACCCAGTGACTCCAACTGGTTCCAGTTAACATCAGTTGCCAAAACCAGCAGGACAAGCTGCGGATAATTAGAACCCAGTAACTCCAATTGGTTTCAGTTGACACCAGATGGAATTCCAGTTCGAACCAATGGACTATTTCAGCGAGGAATTGATTCCCTCTTCAGACAAGAATTCATGTATTGTGCCCACATACCAAATGTGTGTAATAATCTGGTTGAAAGGATGCCAAACTGGGAATGTATTTTCTGTTCCGCAGCCTGCAGTTCGAAATTTTTAAAATTACTCTGCCATACAAGGCTACATGGGTACATCATATTCGTCAACAGAAGCATAGATACAAAGTTGAAACAGAGTGTTCCCACCTGAAAAAAGGGTAAATTAACTGTTGATATTCATGATGCATTGTGTTAGTATATGATTAAAATATTTGGTTTTTTATTTCTGCCTACTGCTTATGTGCCCTCTCTTGAATTTTTGTTGTGTTATTTATTTTATGTTTATAGTTTATATATTTGTTTATAATTCTGCTCTGGTTGCACATATATGGCACTGATTGCTTTTGCTGCGTTACTTCTTTTTACAAAATCTAGGCTGCTTTTTGGAAGCCTTGTGTGCCTTGTTAGTCTGAGCATTGCTATGACAAGGGGTTTTGATTTAACTTATTGTTGGCAAATGCTAACAGCTTAAAAAAGGTGCCAGAGAACACCGTGCTGCTTCCTTTTCTTGCTGTTCAAGCAAATAGCCATACATCCTCTCAAGAAATTCGAGAATTCAATTAAGAATGACTGGCTGTATACTGAAATCAGTCTCTATGAGCTGTTATATCATGATTAGTGTAAAAATAAAGTTGTGAAACTTAATGTTGAGACATGCATGCCTTCAGCTGCTCATAAAATCAAAAAAGTACTCTGCAGAACCCAAGGCTTTTGTGGTATATAATTTTCCAACCACTGGTCATGACTGTTGCACTGTATTGTGCTGTTGGGAAAATTAGCGATGTCTGGAATCCGCAGGCAGCAAAAACAGACTGGATCATGTGTTCGGCTCTGGAACAATTAAGAAGGGTGTGCGCATAAGATGTGACTTGGCTGACGTGGGAAAGAAGCAGCGTGGGAAACAAGCATGCTCAAACTATGATGAAGTGCTATTTAAAGCGGCTGTATTAGCGATTTATTTATTTATTTATTTATTTGGACATACTGCAGCCCCTACAGAGGCTATTACAGCAGTGGAGGTATAGATTCAAATCAAAAGACATGGTAGTAAAAATTAAAACAGCAAAGTTGAAAACATAGGGAACACTACACCAATTGGGAGCATTGGTACAGTAAATAGATTATAAATCAGTTATGGCCTGTATAAATCTGTCTATTGAGAGGAAACACAATGGACCGGGCAGTGTATTCCGATGTTCAATAGTGCACAGAAAGGAACTGCGTTTAAACACATTAGTGCGAGTAGTGTAAGGTGAAAGATTAAGATTATGATAACTTCTTGTTGACGGTGCTATATCGCACTCATGATGTACCTGTCGCTTGAGAGTCGGTATTGCAAATGAATGACACAGTGTGGAAATTTCAACGATCCTGGTTGCTGGGATGGTGGGGGGGGGGGGGGATTGGCAAGGGTAGTTATTTGTAATGAGTGAAGGCAGAAGAGGGTAAAAAATTATGGCGATATCTATTACATATCAAGGGAACTGATTTCCTTTGGATGGACTTAGATTTCCTAATCTCAGTGACCTTGCAAGGATTGCACACAAAGCAAGCATAGATAAGAATTAGACAGATTAGGGTTTTATACATTAGTAACCCGGTTTCCTTCGGAGCCTCAGTACTGTTCGTCTATGACATCCTAATTCTTTAGGGCTCTATTACAAATGAAGTCAGTGTGTATGGATTATGTTAAGTGGGAGGTAAAAATAATTCCTAGATGCTTGTACCCGAACACCCTTCGAAGGGGTATATTATGAAAAGATTAATAAAAAATTGATGAAGAGGAACTAGTACTGAATGTCATGACAACAGATTTACAGCAGGTAATATTCATCTACCAACTTCCACACCACCTACAGAAGCTAGAAAATGATTCATTAATGTGAGAATGATCATCTCAAGAGTGAATGATGTCATATAAAACAGAATCACAAGCATGCATGCAAATGTTCCATGTGATTTTCCAAGGCATGTTGTTTATATACAATAGAAATAATGAAGGTCGTAAGACCGAGCCTTGTGGCACACCGGATGTTACGGGGGCGATGAAGGACTGTGCTGAACTGTAGTTAACAAACTGAAAGCACTAAGAGAGGAAATTAGAGATCCTGATTACTAAGGCTGAATTCTTCCAATATAAGATTTAATTTGATCATCAACTTAGAATGAATCACAGTGTCAAAAGGTTTTGAAAAATCAATGAAAAGCATGCCAATTTGACAACCACACTCCAAATTATGAGCAATGTCATGCAGGAATTCTGATAATTGGGTAGATGTGTTAAAACCTCTCCTGAAGCCATGATGAACATTAGATAAAATGTTATTCGATTCAAGAAATCGTACGAGATGTGTATGGATGATATGCTCAAGCATTAATCTATATAATGACATAATAAGCGAGATAGGCTTGTAGTTTTCAAAATGTTGCTTATTGCCTGACTTAAATAACGGCCGAACTTTTGCAAATTTCCAGGACTTGGGTCCAATACCACAACTAAAAGATTTAATAACAAGAAAATGTCGATAACGAGATGTCCATAATGAATATCTGACGAGCAATGCATTGCGGATTCCATCAGGCCCGCTTGATTTGTTGACATCAAAATTCAGTATCATATTCACAACATTCACCAAGGAAACTGTCAGATCAATTGAAGCTGATTTGGCATACAGGAATGATGGAGTGACTAAACTGTGACGCTGAGAAACATACTGAAAGAATGAGTTAAAAGCATCTGAAATGCTCTTGCAATTCAGAATTAAATGGTCATTAAAAATAATTCGAAGGAGTATCCTGAGAAAGGATCGTGGGCCAAAATTTTGTTGGGTTGCTGATTGGTAAATTTTGCAGCAAATTTCTTCCTTGATTTGTAACATATGCGGTTTCATGTCCCGAAGCAACACATGGGTTATGAGGGACATAGCAGTAGTTGTCAGCATGTTCTATTGGACTGTGTGGGGTCTCAACATGCGAGGACACTGTGCAGTACACGGACCACTTGCAATTTACCATTTAGTAAATCGCCCAACATTGTGGCAGATGCAATACTATTTGGGTTAACTCCCGGTGTGTCATCACTGCAAACTGAATTAATGACCTCTGGTTATTGCTCTTGTATGCCAGCAATTGCCAAAACTGTTCTGCGAATTTTTAGAAAGTCGTTTCTCGACCTGCCTTGGTAATATTTTCCTGCGCTTTTTATCTACAAAAAACAAGTAACCTGAATAGCGTGTAGCAGACGAGCCAGCGCCCTAAACAATGGAAGCATGCAACTTCACCAATATGAACTTCTCTTGGTGTCTGTATACTATGCTATAGCACTGCAGCATATTATGTTGTCTTTGGTCTACTTATGCACTGTGAATTTTTTTTCCCGAGTCAAAGGTTGAAACCTCTCACTGGCACTCTGTATGTGTATACTCATTGCCACACATCGATATATTTCAATACATGTGAAATATTTTACTTCATTGCTATTTATTGAATCTTCACAGAGTTATTGTGTATAAACATATATTGATTGATGTCACATTTGCTTATATATGAAATACTTACCTTGATAGTACGGTATCTTGTTGAACCATACTGGCATTTTTAAATTTTGATTGTTTAGCATGGCGGTCACTAATATTGCCATGCCCCCGTAGTTCCGTGCACTCACTCATGAGTGCACTCATATCGTCTCACTCACACTCACGTCTATGAAGGTAAGTGAATGTGAGTGTTGATTGTCTTGAGTGTGAGTGCAAGTGAGTTGCGAGTGTGAGTGGACGTGAGTGTGGGTGGTCATGAGTGTGAGTGGATGCGAGTGTAAATAGAGATGACTGGTGAGTGGAGATGAGCTATGAGTGGGCTTGAGTGCCGAGTGGATGTGAGTGGTGGGTGGACGTGACAGCGAAGTTGGTCGCATGTATTTCACGATGACAGTATATCCGTTCAGCTATCTTCATGTTGTTGACAGCTGAGGGAAGCAATATTCACTACCAAGGGCGCTCGAGGCAGCATAAGGCATCATGCCGATGTCTTTGGACTACCGAAACAGAGGATTCTGCTGGCACAGGAACGGGAATCTTTCGTTGCTGTTCGCAATTTAGTTCACCGTTGCCATGGGCGCTGGCCTTTTGCGGGTCCAATGAGCAACTACGAGTTTTATCAGACCCTTTGAATGATTTTTAATTGCCGCTGCTGAAAAGGTAGATGTGTGTTGTCACGCTTCCCACACGGTCATACACACAGAGTTGTAATGCGTGCTTCTCAAACAACAACTGTCTGGTTCTTGGCAAAAACGAGCGTAAGGTGGGATCTCGAGTACTGCAGTGGACGCTTATGTTTTTTCTGTGCCCGGGTGTGCACATTGTAGAGCTCTGCTCCGGCTGTATTCTTTTAATTGGGCTGGACTTACGCGAAAAGCATACCGACTTGGCCCAGCTCTTGAAATGCACCAGCTCGGCTCAATCCCGGAAACAAAGCAAAAGCCAAGTGTGCTTTTAAGTAATTCAGGAGGTTCTTGTGTCTATCATGCACTTGAAGGAGCCCTGCGTCGCAAATCACCCTTGTGGTTTTTATGTTTTGTATGCATAGCTTCAGACATGGTAACACCTTTGACGCCCAAGGAGATATCCAAAATGGTAATATTTAATGCTTTAATCTGTGCCAGAAATGATTGTTTCGTGCTGATGGTGATGGAATGTTGCAGCGATTTTCAGCAGTGGATACGAGGTGGCAACCAATCTGGCCGCACCCTTTTTGATAGGTTTGATGTACAGTTCCAACTGAAGTCTTATATACCCCGAAAAGGGATCTGAAATAGAATGTATCTCAGTACTGTCAATTTTCCAGTTGAGAAAAAATTGCAAAAAAAGGCAGTACGAGTGAATGAAAGCTCATAAGAATCAAGCCAGGGCAAGTTTTTGTTTCACCTAAAAATATCATGAAGTCGAGTTCTGCTCTTCAAAGTGCCAATACTGAGAATGCAGTGAAGAAAAGCCCTCTGACAGACATCATAGCCAAAAATGTGAAGAGAATGGGAAACTGAGGGCTGGGGTGGTTGGGGTGGCCTACAAGTCGTCTCGGTAAAACAAGACCGCTTGTTGAGTCATTGACAAGCACGCTAAGGCTTTCCCTCTCTAGTTCACTCAGTGAGTGTCAAGAAACCATCTGCTTACCTCTACCATACATTCCTCTGTCGATGTTACACGTTAAAGTAAAAGCTACAGCTCTTAATATCTTTTATATTTTGCAATTCTATCACATTGAAATACATGTTTTATCATTCCTCATTTTTGCGCCCCGTTTTGGCCATAGGGGCCTAGGTGAGAGGAGGTTGTGGGGGGGGACGCTGCGCTGATACTTGTCTCGCACTCATTGAGAACTCTGCACACGTTTATCGACACCATTCAAAAACGTGTCCGAGCACCTTAGCTGCTGACGCTAAACAAGCACTCATTGTCTCAGCAGCAAGCGCGGGAGCACACTTGCGTAGCATTGGTTCGGGACATGGAAATGCATAAGTGACCACTTTCTTCAAGCACTTAAACTGTGAAAATTGTACAAACTGTCCAACAGAGCCCAGGCAGCTCACCACCCCATCTTTGACTCAGGCTATGCCAGGGGAACCACGAGCGCAGTTTTCCGCGGGCAGTAAATCCCTCATCCTCTCCGTTGACAGCAAACAAGAAAATAGTGAGTGAGTATGAATGAGTGAGTGGTTGTGAGAGCGAGTGGTCATGAGTGCGAGTGTAAGTGGTTGTCAGTATGACTGGTCATGCGAGTATGAGTGGTTGTCTGTGCGAGTGGTCATGAGTGTGAGTGAGTGGCTGCGAGTGTTAGTTTTTGTGAGGGGACATGAATGTGAAAGAGTGGATGCGAGTGCAAGTCGCCGTGAGTGTGATTGAGCCACCTCTAATGGTGCCGAGGTATGCATGCCACTGATGCCAGAATCACCACTTCTATACATCCATTGCGAATACTGATGTTTTCTTTAATAAACTACCGTTTGCACAGAACTGCTTACACTTTTGCTTCTCGAGCGAGCGCCCTAACCGGCTGTCATGCAGTCGCGCCGCTCGCCACCGCCATGCTACCTCACCACAACGTCGAAATACACGCAGCACACAACGCAAGTACATAGGAAATTGTGCGGGAAAGCAGCGCAAAAACATTTAATCACCAGTATGTATGTACGAAGCTTGAATCCAGCTAACGCCCGCCAGCACCACAACCGCGCGAGCCACCGACTGCGAACAGCTGGCCGAACGCAAGCCGCCATGTTGGATTTCTGGATTGGCGGCTTGTTTGAGCTCGTCTCAGGGAGTTTTGAGCAATCAGTTCGTTTACCACCACTCCCAGGCACCGTCGACTTCGGAAAAAGAAAAAACGGCCCATTGCCTCTGCGGGAAAGTCACACCCTAGGTAGTGTGTACTGGACTGTTTTTTTTTTTTTTTGAGTGGCGCGACCAGCCGCCGCGGAGAAATGCCGCTGAGCGTGGAAGTAGTTGGCGCTGCAGTCAACCGCACTTGAATGCGTGTTTGCTGCCGCGCACGGAAGTCACTGCGTAAAGCCCGTGTGATGTTCAAATTAATGCATCGTTCCTCTTTAGTAAAATGAATTATGCAAATGCTCTGTGACCTCACGCACCCCATAAAAAAACTCCAAAACAATGCGTAGCAGTAAGTGAAATGCCTGGAAATTTACACGGGAGCTCGCTCCCTCGTGTACATCCGTGATCTTGTTTAGTTTGCACGGCGCTGCGACACGGAATTACGTAACAGCCTAGTGGAATGCAGTGACTGCGATGTTGTTGCCTTAATGACATGGCACACACCCACGACGGGGAATAGGCCAGGGTTCGGCGAGGAGCGTGCCGCGGTCGCACGGAACGCTTTCGTTATCGTCTTTTAGCGCACGCTGATGTTTAGAAGGGCGAGCTAGTGGACTTACTTGCAGCACAAGTGCAAGTAGAGCCTTTGTAAAAAATTTAGAGCCGACCGCGTTCGCTTCCGAGCCGCACCGCATAACTCGTAACGCATTTCCAGCATTCCATACCTCCTGAAGGTAAGATTTTTGGTCCCGTTACCTCCAAAGGGCTGAACGACCAAAAGTGCTGCAGGAGCCCCACTATACGTCATAAAAGCAAACCCCGTGAACTCTGAGCTCTTGACAAAGGCTGTACCTAGTAAAAGTGCATTTCTAGTTCATGTATCTAATACCAACTTTCCACTTGAGAGAAGCGCCAACAATAGGTCAGGCAAACTTTGTGCATGGGACCCCAGTCGTAAGGCAGCAGTAGACAACCCCCCCCCCTCCCCCCGCTTAAAAAATATACGCGAATATGGATGACCCAACTAATTTTATTTATATATAAAGTGGCCCACTGAGTCCTCTACAAAATCTTGAATCTTAATTTTCTACACACGGCTGAACTTTAAATGGTGCTGTGCTTTCCTTCGGGCGATGTCACGAGACTTGTCGAGACCTTAGACAAAAAAATGTATTCTGGTCAAAAGATGTCAAATTTGAGATGAGCTCCTTGAAGTGCTGATCGCATCTAATGCGGTTCATGCGTTGCTTGTTCAGAAGAGCAAGCACATCCATGATGTTGTCGTGATGCAGTCCTCCAGAGCTTAAACGTCCTGTGAAAACGTCCTCAGCTGACTGATAAAGTTGAAGAGGCTCAATGCTGGGTAGACCAAGCCACCAAAATTGCATGTTTTTGTCAGGGTGGCAGCATTCAAATTTTTGCCATCGGGAGCTGGTAACAGAAGCTGACGTGGACTTTAAAGGGCCGCAGAAAGGGGTTTGAACTTGGCTTTAAAATACTTGCACTGAGAAGTGTACAGGCCACCGAGAGTCCATGCCGCGTACGAGACCTCAGAAGCGAGCGGGAAATTCTTTGGTGTTTTGGCGTGCGAGAGGAGAGGGAAAGGCGCCAAGACGCGGAAGTTTAAATTTTGTCTTGCAACATAACTCAGCTTCCACAAAACGCATTAAAATATTCCTTGCTGGACGATAATCATGAAGCGGCGTCTTTAACATCTCAGACATATCGCAAGCTTATTGAGAGCCCCCTTCTGGGCCCCTTTAATCGTTATCAAAGCTTCGATCAAAGCTTTGTCCTGCGGGCAAGAACTTCGTCAGGCTGGAGAACTTTGAGGTAGAAGTGAGGAACCGACGGTTTTTCAGGCCCTATGTGAGCCTTTCGTGCAGGGACCTGTGTTCCAAGCTCCTCCTAAGCCTGCGGGGCGCCAAGCACCCCACGCCCAAGCGCCAGCCACCTATCCACTCGTGCCCAGACAAGAGTCCGGCGCGTCGGCTAAATCCGCGCTGCTGAGCGACAGTGACTCGTCGCGACCTACGCACCAGCTGGAGCAGTTACCTGTAGCGGTGACGGCATCCTTACGCGCGAGCTTTCCATCCAGACCGCTGATGGCTTGCGGAAGTGTGCCCACGACTCCATGCTGAAGTCTGCGCTCCCCTACGGCGGCACAACGGCAGAACACCACCATCCCCTGCGCCTCTGTGGCGGCCATCCTGGCGGCCACACGACAGTTCTGGCGAAGCAGCTGCTGGCACGCTCTGCATCCGGGATGCTCGTCGTGGGCGATGAGGTTTTAGATCGAGACGGCCGAGTACGCACAAAAGTGTGCCCACGGCTCCATTCTTAAGGCTGCATGCACTCATACGCAGCGGCACAACGGCGGAGCACCACCACCAGGCACTGCGCTTCAACGGCTGCCACATCCAGGGGGCCGCCATAGTTCCGGCCAAGCAGCCGCTGGAGCGGACTTCATCCACAACTCCGTACTGCTGCTCGCGGTCGTCTTGGGAGTACCACGAGGCTGTAAAG
Source organism: Amblyomma americanum (assembly GCF_052857255.1). Classification (NCBI taxonomy): domain Eukaryota; kingdom Metazoa; phylum Arthropoda; class Arachnida; order Ixodida; family Ixodidae; genus Amblyomma; species Amblyomma americanum. The sequence goes on from NC_135497.1 coordinate 272,328,279, forward strand.
GCGGCCGGGAATCGAGGCAGGAAACGGTGACGACGGAGTCACAGACCTTCGGCTTCTCGGCGCCGCACATGTGGTGATACTCTGCCTATTCCTAAACGCTTCGGCATCAAGCACGTCAGGCATGTGTTCAACTACGACTCACCGCGTGCCGGTACCGCGGATATGCGCTGCTGATGCTTAAAAATTGCGCGGCTTAATCCGATTCTGAAGATACTATCTGGTTCGTTCATTTGACGCCCACTCAGCCTCCAACAAGAGAAAGCGTTCCTTAGAGTGAAATCATCAAAATGAAATCATCCATAGTAAATCCAACTGCTATCGCAACTTTCTCCCGTCAAGTTTGATGATCTTCCTCCCCATTTTTTAAGGTGATAGCACTTGATGGCGCACTAGCTAAAACGCCATTTTATGTCCTGGTGAAGCTCGGAGTACCAGGTGCAGCCAGCGGTGTGGCCTGTGAGAGACTCGGGTAGCTCTTTCCGAGCAACCTCTCGCGACCAGTCATTAACATGTCTGCTATCTGCCGGGGTGGGCAGTTGGCTCACAATCCGGCGGGCAGGTTGCCACATGACACGGTGGGCAGGCTGCGATTACGTCACCAGGCTCGCAACGCGTCACGCGTAACAGCCCTGTTAAAGTAAAGCAAAATAAAGCAAGCAAATTCAAACAAAAATAAAGCAGAACAAAGATAAACAGCTCAACGAACGCAAACAAGCTAGGTATGCTGTGATTACGCCACCAGCTTCGCAACGCGTCACGACCTTATTAAACAAAGGCAAATTAAAAGAAAAACAAAGGCAAGCAAACAAACTAGCGCACCTAAGTCACATTTAACCTAACCAGGTAAAACAGGGCCCAACCTTTTTCCATCGTCGACCTTCTCCCTTCATTTTTCGCTTTATTATTTAAGGCACGCGAAACACACCGACCCTAACTGCTGTCAGTTCAGCGACTAGAGCGTCAACACAGCGCTATGCATCTGTGCACGTGTGTGCCATTGTTCTTGTCTGTGAGGGGGCTAAAAACGCGCCAGAAATGACTTGCCAATAGAACGTGCCGAGCTTTTTATTTCGGCTCTTCAACAGACACAGTAAAAACCGCACAATACACAATGACGCACACACACGCAAAAAAACAAACGCCCCATTAAGGTTCTGGAGCTCTCTTGCGTGTAGTCATCTGATGCAATATTTGAAAACATGGCCATCTACCTCAAGGATTTTGCACTACTGTTGCAATTTACAGCCACCTTCGCTATATCCGGTATATTTCCTCCTTATATCAGCTCATATGTTTTATAAACGTGTTAATGTTAATCAGAGCACGACGAATCCTTTGGCACGATCCGAAACCGCCTGCGACGAATGGTTTGGCTGTAATGGACGTCTGAAGGTCTTTGGAATGCACGTGTGACGACACACTCTGCACATGATGATGATGATGAATTTTTATGGCGCAAGGGCATCTATGGCCAAAGAGCGCCATGGCACAAGGCATTTTTCAAATTCTCAAGGTGGGGTCGAAGACCCATTTCCCAAGCATTTCACCCTAAATAAGCCGAGCACCAGACCAGGGGAAAGCTTGTACCCATTGTATCACCGGTGGGTACCCCGCACCTCCCGCATGCGAGGCGGATGCTCAACCACTTGGCCACCGCTGCGGTATCCCCTCTGCATATTATTCCGCGCATCCTCCGCCTTGTTATCGTTCCCGGTAAAACGCAGCGCCATCGCTGCGTCACCCAAGGCATGCGTCACCGACAGTGGCTACAAAAACAGGCTGCCCGGCCGGGAAGATCGCTAGACGAGCGTAGCGTCGGTATGCTCGTCCGCTGCCGTCGATAATCGAATAAACCCTTGTTACGTTTTTATGTTGGGATTCGTCATTCGGTAGAAACGAGATCCCACACACGGTGAAAGGTCGTCGGTGCCACGGCACTCTGATATACCGCGGCACTCAAAAGCCCCAACTCGATGGACATATCGTAGGCGTAAGTGCGGAGCGCCTGGCCGCACAGGGCCGCGCCGCGACGGACCCTATGCTCCTGGCGCTGGCTAGCTCTCCCTCTCGAGCCGACGGAGAGAAGTTCAAGGCGTGAAGAACAGGAGACGGGGGGCGCTGAAAGGACAAGTTAAACCGCGAAGAAAAGTGGGGGGGGGGGGAACCTGAATGAGCTCCAGGCCACCAAAAAAAAAAGTTCCCGAGAGCCCGTGCGTACGCCCGTGCGCGTAGGCGCTCCGCCCGTACGCATATGATGTGTACATCGAGTTGGGGCTTTAGGCCAGATGCGTGTTGCTGCCTATTGTATATGGAGCAAGTCGCACTATTTTTGTACTGTGCTTAATTGCATAATTAGTCCATAAAATTAGCCAACTTCGCCAGCAATGAAGATAGGCGAAAAATTGCAGTGAGAAAGTTGTGGAACGGTCCGCAAAACGTTCCATGGAACAGTTTCTGATTTTCCATCTATTACGTATTGGCTTTTTTTTCGCTCATTGCAGATGCCCGCAAAATACCAAAAATACCACGTGGAATGCCTGCTTGCGTGCCACTGTTGCAGTGCTCTCAACGGTCTGCGTCGCTTCGTCTCAAAAGCGCCGCGACATATTTGTAGACCCTGGGACACCCTGTATAAGGGATTGAAAGTATGGGTATTAGATCAAAGAACCTTTTTCATTTATTTAAGCATCCTCGTCATCCATCATTAGATACCCTTTTATGTCCTTCGGATATTTCAGTTTAAGAAAAAAATTGAGGCGTCGCGCCCACTGTTCTTACGTGACGTAGTGTGGTCACGTGGTAACTGTTCTGGTATATTTGGCCTTCATTACAGACAGGCGCGTCCTTGACAAGCGTAAGTAGTAAGAGCTAACGCTGGAATATGTTGGCGTCAGTTCCCTTGAAGCTAAGTTTCATTCAAAGACTTTGAACAGTCGCGCGTAAAAAAGATTAGCACTAGTGAAGTGCCACAGGAGCGGCAGATGACACTCGGCGATGCGGTCACGAACACGCCGATAATAGAAATTAACGGTGGTTTAGCTTCATGATGGTTTAGCCTGGCAGACTTTTATGCTATGCTTTGGCCGTTTCTTTGGTCTTTGTCAGGCTAAACTGTCGTGAAGCTAGCCAAATCGATCACGTCACCCGATTTTGGTTGACCTTGACGACCTTGACTTGACCTTTGACCTCGGCCTTTTGTCTTTGCAATGGCTTGACTATTGGTCAGACCATTCACCACTCACTGGTTATCCAAACTTATAAACTGAACGCTTGACCTTGGCTGAGCCTTGAAGGTACACGGCGATCTCAGCCCGTTACCTCCAGTGGTGAAGCTACGGCTTCAAAATTTCCGGATGTGTTCGCGAAGCATGGCGCCGCGCTCATGTTCATGTTTTTCACTCGCGACTGTATGCAACACGTTTCAAAATGTGCCGCAGTCTCCGCAGTGGCATCGCCATCAGTGGCACTTGACGTGTACTCTCCTGACGAGCGCGCTCATAGCTTTGTTTCACGAGGATCAAGTTCGGCAAGCATTACACACGTCTTTGTAGGCGATTAAGATGCATTCAAGAGAAAGGCCCGTGCTTCCTGCTTCTACGAAGTCTGCGGCACGCCAAGTACGCCAAGCCGCCCGTCCGGGCGTACACTGTCAAGGCTCCCATGGCCAACAGGAACGCCTTGGCTCGTGCCCAGGCTGGGTCCATCACGACGGTCGCATTCACGCCGCTCAGCGGCGGTGCCTCACCTCACTCTTCGTGCAGGCCAGCACAGGTGCTCGTGGCCGTGATCCCACTTCCGACGTGCCAGCTGGCCATCCAGAGAGCCGAGAACGCTGTCAAGTGTTGCCACGACTCCATCCCGAAGACTGCTGCGCTCGTCTGCGACGGCACAACGGTAGAACACCACCAGGCACTGCAAGGACGGTTCTGGCCAAGCAGCTGCTCGCGCCGGCATGACCGAGAATCGCGTGGTGTTCTCCGTTGTTGCCTTGAGCCTGGCCGCCGTGCAAACGCCGCTCCATGACCCAGTCTAGGCAGCTGCAGGCATAGGCACAGGAGGCAATGACAGTGTAATCAAGGCCTGAAATCCAGTTTTCGACGGAAACCCGTCTGGTCGGGTATGTTCATGGCGGAAAATCTTCAAGCGCCGACCAATCGTTAAAAAGATGACGTTTCGGCGCCGGCTTACAGGGGCCTTGTTCGCAATGAAAGACGGGAGTGAAGGTAAGTTATATAGGTTTCATGATATGACGCAAGCAGCGGGAGTGTATCGGGGGTAGATTGCCTTCGTTGCGATTATATCGGTGAAACAGGTGATTTTCGGAAAAGATTGCAGCAGCACCACAATGATGTCAAGAACAAGCGCGTGGCAACAAACGCACTGGCTGATCATGCTATCTCCGAGGGCCATGACATCGACTGGGACGGCTCGAAGATAATCGGAAAAGAAAAGAGCAAGACGACAAGGCTTTACCTAGAATCTTTTTATATTCTAACGACGGCAAACACGCTTAATCGCAACGAAGGCAATCTACCCCCGATACACTCCAGCTGCTTGCGTCATATCATGAAACCTATATAACTTACCTTCACTCCTGCCTTTCTTTCATTGTGAACAAGGCCCCTGTAAGCCGGGGCCGAAACGTCATCTTTTTAACGATTCGTCGGCGCTTGAATATTTTCCGCCATAATCAAGGCCTACCAAGTTTCTGGCGTCGCTCATGTCGGTGACCGGGGGTATACTGCGGCGGCTGCTCGACAGTGGGACATAAAAGACGGCAGGCACAAGATGCGCCTTGTAAACTTCAAGACTTCGCAATCAACTACCGAGTATGTTCAAAGCTTGGGCCCCAACGCACTTCCGGGAAGCTTGCGCAGCTCAAAAAATTCTTGCTGCTTAATTTAGCTCACTGACATTGCAGAACAGTAAATAACGTAGGTTACCATTATCGACTCCTGCATTCTGCGTCAAGCTCCTTTGTGCACTGAGTATAGACAGCATCCGCATAGTCTTGACACGGTGCTCAAGAAGCATTTGGTTATTTTTTTTTCGCTTGCTCCCCATATGGCGAATTCGACAAAAGGCGGAGCGAACTTGTTTAAAAGTACAATGACGTCATGCGTGCCAGTTAATTTCAAGAATTAGTCGAAATGTTTTGTGTGCTGGCATTTCTGATCGCTGCTTGGTGAAAGACGCAACTTGTAACGTCCCTCAAGGCATATCGCTAAAGTGAACGCAAAGGCAAAATAACCGATGGTCGTTCAGGGTAAAGGATTGAATTCCAAGAGAAGGCAAGCGTAAGAGGAAACTGCAGTAAGTTGGGTGGGCGGGCGTAGGGTGGCCGAAACTGGCGCAGGAGAGATATGGGGGAGGCCTTTGCCCTGCAGTGGGCGTAGTCAGGCTAATTAAGCTGATGCTGAGCAAGCGCCCAGCCCGCAGCTTTGTCTTATCGCGAAAGATTGCTTACATGAAGTTTGTAGGTTAGTGCGCCTGCAATGGCCCCCGCTCAGCAGTCGCCACATGCGAGCAGAGATACGGAGCCCGCGATCAACTTTGACTGGCCGCAAAAGAAGTGCCAACGTTCTTAATTGAAGCGGACTTCGGCACATAGTAGAAAATCACATGTGGCTCATGTTTCCACGGAAACAGCGAATAATATTTTTGCGGATCGCACACTGGGACCCAACGACGCGTGCCAGCCGGTATAGAACCTAAAGACATATTTTGTGAGGCCCGTAGCAGCACAAACACTTCACTGCTGGCGCACTGGAACTAGGTGCCAATCGCCCCGTCCCGGGCAGTGGGTATAGCTACTTAACCGAGCTACCCGCAGTTACGCAATCGTGGAACCTTTAGTTAGCCCTGTTAATTATGACCACTAGCGGACACAGACACACGTACAAGTAAAATTTGTGAGATACGGCGGATTTCGAAGAAAACGGCATATCTGTTCGACGTACCCGGAGAAAAAAAAAGTGGCTGTGGCTTAACTCCGCTGAGCCAGGATATACAGAGCGGTAGCTATGTTAAACATGGTTATACATGGTTTAACTTTGGCTTATCTTTACTGTTTCAAGACTTCAGCGAGAGCAAATCGTTTCTTCGAGAGCAAATCACGTGATACATCACGTGCCACAAGTGCAAGAGCGGGCGTCCAGAGCGGCGGTCAGCGTAGCGGCGGACGTGACTGCCAAGCACAACAGCGAATCACGTGACACAGCACATGCCACGACTGGCGAGGAGGAGCAGCCGAGCAGCAGCTAGCGCAGCGGCGGACATGACTGCCAAGCGCGCAGTTGGGGCGACGAAGGTGAAGAGGAAGATGAATATCGAAGCACCTGCCACGCGTGATTTTGCACATGCAGAGCGCCTCCCGTTAGAGGTGAAATCTAAGAGCCACATGCCCTTCAGGCTCAGCATGGGAAGAGTACAGAAAATGCGCCGGGTCTGTCGTGTCAGAACACCGCGGGCTATCAGATGATCGGTCCGACGTACCCGGACAATAAAATGTATGCCGGGTTGGTCCGACGTTCATGTAGCGGCGGTATGAAAGACCACGGGAGCGTGAGTCCTCTGTGCTCCACGAAGCGCTCTCGCCGCACACTCCCCCTTCTAACTCTCTCTCTCTCCCTTTCTCATTATGGCTAATGGCAAACATTTCGAATAAAAAAAATACCCAACGGTGGAAAAGGCGCATACGCAGTCAGCACGGGTGGCTTCTCTACACGCATGTGCCTGGTGCCGCCCATTGCCGCCGGCTCTAGGTGGCAGTGTTTCGCGAAGTGATGCTCTCCCGTGTTCCCTTTCATATTGCCGCTACATATACTTTTAACCACAACCTTAAAATCGCAGATTGGCTCTGTCCGGCGTACTCGAAAAAAAAAAGGGACCGGGGTCGTCCGACGTAGTTTACCCCCAGCCTGAAAAAAGAGCGATAGAATTCGTTTCATATATCCAAACCAAAAAATGCGCACAGTTCTTCCGAGGACCCTTAGGCACAGTCTAAAAATATTGGTCTGCAGAGTTTTACTTGCAGGAGCTTGCTTTCATAATTTCATTAAGGTATTAAAACTGTCTGAGCACGGCATAACGATGGAGGTAACCAACCGCTATCGAACGCTCAGACAGTGCACACTGCGAGGATGTAGCGTAAACGACGTTATCGTCTTGTGCCGCAGGCATGCTAGATTATGATAATGAAACCAAATGGCAAAAAGGTTGGGCGCTCGTTGAAGCGCTTATCTCGTGACGTTTTTTTTTTTCGTTAGCCTCAGCTGAGATCTTATGTAACCTTCTATCGATCCAGGTTTCTGCGAAAAGCCTTCAAATAAGACTGGACGTCTTTAGGGGCGTCCAACGTTATTTTAATTACAACTCGAAATGCGCACTCGGGCGATATTATATTGCGGCTTTCTCTCGGCCCGCAATAAAGTACGGGCACTGATTTCTGGGACGCATAGGGGAGTCCTGAATGCAGGAAAACGCTGTGGCGATATTTGCGTCCTGTCTGAGAGGTAGCCTCGGCCAGGTCTCTAGCCTCTCCACACGTCAGCATGCAGCCCACAATTAAGAACAGTGCTGACTGGGAAATGCGGGGAAGCTCTCGAGCACTGTCACGTTGCCCCTCGGCTCTGGGAAACCTCTGAAGGACGCCCAGAGCACGGTCCACGCGAGCATGGCATCCCAAGCGTCCGTCTTGGTCGCCTCAAAGTTCTGAAACGGGCCCTTGTACGCATTTGCGAGGCAGTCAAGGGTGTCATCTGACTGCTCAAGAAAAGCTTCGCGGCAAGCCCATTTAGATGAAAGCAGCCTTTTAAAAATGCGGGACCCAATTCCTGCGAACTTGATAGCGTTCGGAACGCGAAGTGAGTACCACGGGGCATCCAGGTAACTTGCTTCCATGGGTTTACTCCACACACGCGTGTAGTTTGCATCTATGGTTTTTGCCGCGCGGCCTGACCAGTAGCCACTCCCCACGGAAGTGGAAATAAATTCTGCCGTGCGCAGCCAGTTAGTCATGGCACGCAGCGTCATGTCCGGGTATTGTGCGTAAACGTCTGCGAAGTAGTTAGACCTCGACCGCCTGAAAAGCTCTGCGTGCACATCCGCCAAGCTGTGTTCGGAATGGGCGGCACACTTTTTAGCCAGTGCTGGGGCCGTGTGTGCTGAAGAACCTGGTCAAAAGACTGGCTGTGGTAAAAAAAAGTCTAAAGTATTTGAGGAGCTACTGGTAGTGCGTGTAGGTTCATGAATCAGCTGTGTTAGATTGAAGTCGGCGCAGATGTCTAAAAAAATGGATGCATTCGGAGGATGGCTGCTTAAGAGAGGGAACACCGGATTTCCACACTATATTTGGAAAATTGAAATCACCTAGCAAGAATAAATGTGATTTTTGGTATCGGACAATTAATTTGTTAAGAACATCATAAAGATCAGTGCAGAAAGTAGCTGGTGAGGATGGGGACCTATAACAAGCACAAAAATAAGGTGGCCTGTTGGAAAAGCTACATGAGTGCAAACTATTTCTAGCGGTGAATCAATGGGGATTGCATGTCTTCGAGCATGAGATAGTTATGCTGAACCTGAATGTGGAGAGGTTGAAACCGGTGATGCGTTGACTGTTTTGGGTTCAATCGAGCTCCTAGCTGGTCTGATCTCGCATACTTCATCTGTGGTTGCGCTATACACGTAGCATTTATTACCTATGATTAGTTTGTTATGTCGCAAAGAATAGGGCTGACCGCTAGCCTTTCCATAGTCATTTAGTGCTTTCCTCGATCAACGGGCAGCTTTGCAAAAATCTTCGCCGATTGAAACACCCTCCCCTTTAAACTTCGCTTTTTGGGAAAGTATGTAATCTCTCATTTTAGAAGAGGCAAACGTGGCAATAACAGGCCGTGTCTTGCCGGCCTATGAGCTCTATGAATCTATGAACTCTATGAATTGAGACTTCCGAGGAATTCATGTTGAGACACTTGTAAAGAAAATGATGTATCTGGGCTTCTGATTGTACCCACGTCTCTGATAAGTTGGCTGAGATTCCATAGAAAATTAAGTTATCGAGTCTTGATTGGTCTTCCAGAACGTCTAGCCTTGACGCGAGCACAGCGTTTTCATTTGAAATTGCTTCTTGGACTGCGCTAGTAATATCTGTTCCTGAAGGCGTATTTTCAAGGGACTCGACCACGGCTTCCACGGCAGCCACTCTTGGATAGGTCGGAAACAGTTTCAGTAAGGGTTTCATGGTTGACCTTAAGTTCCGCTATGGCATTCATCATACACCGTTCGTCTGGACTGCCGAGCAACAGGCGGCTTTCACAGAGCTGCGCCAACGGCTACACACTACCCCTGTGCGGGCTCACTTCTATGAGGAGGCCGCTACCGAGATACACACCGACGCTAGCAACATCGGGCTTGGTGCCGTCCTCATTCAGCATCAAGAAGGCGTGGAACGTGTGAATGCGTATGCGAGTTGCACACTCTCGCGCACCGAAATCAACTACTCCACCTCGGAAAAGGAGTGCCTCGATGTCGTCTGGGCCACGATGAAATTTCGGCCTTATATCTATGGTCGTCATTTTAAAGTTGTCTCCGACCACCATTCCTTGTGCTGGCTTACCAATCTCCGGGACCCATCAGGCCGCCTAGCACGCTGGAGCCTTCACCTTCAAGAATTTGATTACACAATTGCCTATAAGTCCGGACGGAAACACGAAGACGCCGACACGCTCCCACGCGCACCCGTCGAACAAGCTGATGATATCGCAGAGGATGACAATCGTTTCCTAGGTGTGATCAGCAGTTCGGACTTAGTGGCAAAGCAGCGTGCTGGTGCTGACCTGCGGTCTGTCATGGATCGCCTGGAGGGCCATGCTTTTAACGTACCTCGACACTTTTCCCGCCACTTGTCTTCTTTTTGCATTCGCAATGCCGTACTGTTAAAAAAAAACTCCAGCAACCGTGGCCGGCCCTACCTCGTAGTCGTGCCATCAGACCTCCGCGACGACATCCTTTCGGCGTGTCATGATGAGCCCACCTCTGGCCATTTGGGATTTGCACGCACGCTCGCCAGGCGGTGCCGCGCAGTACATCCTCTGAGATCGCGCGCTTCTTCATACACCACATTTTTTTACGGCATGGCGCCCCGTCCTCCGTCATCACCGATAGGGGCGCCGCGTTTACAGCGCAGCTCATGTACGAGGTGTTCCAGCTGAGTGACACGGACCACTGCAAGACTACTGCATACCAGCCGCAGTCATACGGGCTCACGAAGCGCCTCAACAAAACCTTAGAACATGCTCGCAATGTGCGTCGACGTACAGCACAAGACTTGGGACGAGATCCTCCCATATGTGACGTTTGCCTACAACTCGGCGATTCAGGAAACGACTCGATTTACGCCGCTTCGCCTCGTCTACGGGCGTGATGTCCAAACGATGCTCGACGCCATGCTTCCGTGCCCCCCTGACGACCAGGCGCTAACGCCAGACGCCGAGGAATTTACGCGGCATGCAGAGGAAGCCCGCCAACTGGCCCGTATGCACATCCGCCGGCAGCAGGCAACGGATGCGGAACGCTACAACCAACCACATCGCCACGTCGAGTACCACCCCGAGGACTAAGTGTGGGTATGGACCCCGGTACGTCGCAACGGCCTGTCGGAGAAGCTCCTGAGCCGCTACTTTGGACCCTACACAGTGCTGCGCCGCATCACGGATTTGACGTATGAAATCCTTCCAGATGGCACTCTGCCCAGTTCGAGACGTCGACTGCAGCCTGTGGTTGTGCGCGTTCTGCGTTTGAAACCGTACTTTACGCAGTAACGGGAACCTCGTTCGCTCCAAGTGCGCCCACGTTTTTACTTTCCTTTTTTTTTTGGATGGGGAGGGGGAATAATGCCGCCAGGTGTCCCCGGGCGGCGCCTTGGGGACAAAGAAGTGAGACGCGCGTGCTCTTTGGCAGCTGGGACACTGCTTACGTGCCATTCATCTAGAGGCCATCATCATCATCATCATCATCACGGCTTGATTACTTGCGGCCTGTGCCTAGCCTTTTGATTCTGCAACCCGTTTGTGAAAGTATATTAGAGCAACGCGTTTCCTTCTAACGATTAGATCGAGCGACTCTTGAGTGTCGTTACTTATGTGTACAGATGTCTACAGATCAAGCAAGCCTCTCCACATACCCAATAATTCTGGACAAAAGCATCCTTGAACGGGAAACAGTTTATGAGCGCATTTCTTTCATATTTTGTAAGATTTCACTATAACAATCAATATATACGCAGATCTCCCGTCGGCAGGCTTGCATTTTATTGCTATTAACGTTTTTGTTGTCGTCAAAAGCGTTGCCTATTGGCTTTCCATGGCAGTCTTGACTGCTCGATGCGAGCGATGGAAGCACTATAAAAGAAAGATTTGGCTACATACCGGAAGGATGGAGTAATATGTTCAATATTGCTGTACCATTACCTTAAAGTTTTCTAATGTTCAAAATTTTGTCCAAAGATGCTGGACATGATATTTTGCTATAAGATAGGTGAGAAATAGCGTGTAGTAATCAATTGGGGCTCTGCTTTTTTCAGTTACTCCTCGTGGGCTGTAAATTACCACTGATATCAGTTACATTTTAGGAAAAGTAATTGCAATTGTAAATGGGTACTATTTTTTTTGTGTGAAATGTACAAGACTGCTCAAGGAACGACTCGGCAAACATCCCGGCATCCAGGTGGTCAGTTTAAGTGAGGGATTACGGGCGATTTTGTACCTCGTGTCCATGCACCTGTTGCTAAAGGCATCCCACATGAATATACCTTAGGCCAGCAGACCAAAGTGGTTAACGGCAAAATTCTCACGCTCTCAGAGTTGGGTCCAAATGGGACCAACAAGGAGCAGGCTACTTGATGCAAGTGGAAGGAACTGGTACCGTGAAAAATTTTTATGGCCAAATTTCTAGCTGGTTCCAGTTCCAGGCTCGTAACAACTGCCGCCAGCCAGTTCGGACCCTCTGGTAATCAGCGCGGAACAACTATAGCCTTTGCCAAGTGGTTTATACTGTGAAATCGCCAATTGGTCCGTGTCGGTTCTCGACCGGGATCAAGTGGTAAATTTCGTCGTAGACCGCCCAAAACAGCACCAGCTTGGATCGATTAGGACCAACTGACAGTTTCGCCCAAGACCACTTGGCTCCTGCTTGGCTCCTGATGGTCTCACTTAGTCATTTCTTATAACTCGAAGGAGCCTGCGCAGATGACGTAGATGAAATGGCGAAGTATAAGCCTCTGCAACTTCACCGGCGTTTGTCCGACGCCTGTTTTCTCAGGCTGGTCATCCCGTTCGCCACTGACGCCTTGCAAAGACAGACGCCTTCTATTGGAGCTTGAGGCGGCCAGTAGCATCCTGGTGGTCGCTGCATCCCTCAGTGAGGTCGATCGCTGTTGCCGAGGGAGCCGGTGCGACGACCCTTGCGACAGGGAACTCTTGCGTGAGGCACTCTTCCGCAGCGGCTCAGTCATGGCGGAGCTCTGCAACTGCAAACTTAGCTTTAGCGGTAGCAGCAGCAGAACATAGGAGCTAGGGACGTCATTTATGCACGGAATGTGCCCAGAACAGTCTCAAAGGGCAGATTACTGACTTTTATGGACGATCTTTTAAGGTGGAAGCCTTATTTGCCCCATTGAACCAAAACCCACCTGTGTGTGTGTGTGGGGGGGGGGGCTGCGTGCGCGCGCGCGTGTGTGTGCGTGTGTGCACGTTTGTGCGTGTGTATGCTTTGACTAGTAAAACCACAATTACAATTCGAAAATTTAAACTTTCGAGAATGTACAGGCGCGGACATAGGTAAACGGAGCACGCGATTTCGCTCTCAGTGCAAACACGTCTTCCCCATAAGGAATGGAGAAACATTGTTCGTCCATGAGAAAGCGCACTGGCGTCCCCTACCAGCATGCACGCACCATGGCTTACAATTTCTATTGGGCAACGCGCGAAAAATGTTGGAAGCTGCTAGCGTGCTCCGTTTAGTTTTGTCCACGCCTGCACATGACTTTGATATGTTAAGCATTTATTTTTGCAACTCTATCGCTCAGCAAGGCAAGAGGCAGTTTTCGAAGCTGTACTTCTTTGAATTGACGAATGCTGACAAAAGTGGAGAACATATCACACTAAGCGATCTTTTTTCCGTTACGCAGATTTCACAAACTTCTCATTTTGGGGGTGCTAACCCAACGCGGAACTAATATTAAGACACAATGTTCATTCATTTATAACCGTGATAGGTTTAGTTTCAGAATTTCGGAATACGTTTTCGTTCTATATTTTTGGTACAGTGTGGTCTCAATGGCTTAGAGATTATTTGGAATGTTTAATTAAAGATGAAAAATCCTGACTGAGAATTTAAATTCGCAAATGTGTGCGAGTAAGCACGTATGTGCGCTTACGTGCATGGCTGCGATGAAAAGGGGAAAACCCCGTCCGCATAGCAACTGCTTTGAAATGCAGCTGACATGCGTCAGTTTTAGGGAAGTCTCAGGGAAGGGGATAGAAGCGGGAAGAAAGCTTATAGGACAAAGAAAGGAAGAGATCGTGCATGGTGCACATCCTTCGCGTGTGCCATCTCCACCCATACGAGGCTAAATCATGCACAGCCCAGGGCGCGAGTCCGTCCAACACGCATCGGATGCGTTGAAACTCTCGAAACTTCTGCGGACGCACTTTCAGGTTGAATCAACAGCCACTAGATTTTAACCTGCTCTTTTAACTGCAACAACAAAAGTTTTAATCAAGTCGGCTCAGTGCATACGGAACGAAGCCATTACCATCTTCCCTATAGTTTTTTAGCGTTCCTTGAGGCAGAGTCCTCTCGATAGCTGCCATTTGTACGCTGTTATTTCATAGCGACTAGGGTGTCATCTTCTTTGTAAACTCAACACGCCCAATACAGGATCGGACACGCAAACGCCGTCCAAAGCTTTCAGGGATATTTTGCTCATAGCTGGGCCCAACACATTTAACGGAGAGGAGCAAGACACTAAAAAGAAGAAAAAAAAAACGACGGACAGAGACTCGCGCGCCGGGTTAGCTGCTTACCCTGTAAAGCTTCACTTTTAGCAAGACAGCCATGACAAGCGAGGAGAGCAACAAGCAACGGCGCGTACTGTTAGGCCAGCACGCGGCAAGCAAGCGCGCAGAGGGAGTTAGCCGGCGCATTTTTTCACTTTTAGTTGCTGATAAATAAAAAAAAACGACCGATGTCAGAAAAGATTCATTTGCGGAATTATATGTCGACGTCCTACCAAAATGGTTACCGGGACCGCTTTCTCACGGGTTTGGTGCGATTCGCGAAAACAGCGACAATGCAAAAATTAAGTCGTATATATTATTCACCTCCAGGTTCGCTACGACAAACCTTTGTGTCTCATGTGGGGAAGTTGAAACAATAGAACATTTTCTCTTCTATTGCCGGCGGTTCGAATTTCAGAGAGAGCAGTATTTGGAGGTCCCTCTTTCGAGATTATGACTCCCTCTGTGTTTTCCAATTATACTCTCGTTCGGTGCGAGCGCCAAGGGATTCTAGTTAAGTAGTATTTGCGGCTGCCTTCATGATTGCATCGTTGCAACTGGTCGGTTACCTCGTTACCTGTACATAAAATTCTGCCACATGTCCAAAAAGTGTTTCATTCTATTCCTGGTACTTAAAATTTCTTTAATTTTATTTGAATTTTCGAAAAAAAATTTCTAGATTCAGCCTTCTACTTCGCCGCCTCATGCCTTTTTTTTCCCCCCCCCGCAACCAAATACTTCCTTGGAATTCACCGCTGTATCTTGGCCAATCCCCCCGCGTGGGTACGTGCCATGTTTTACTGAGATAAAGAAGTGGAAGAAGAGGAAAGGGGGCGAGAATAGCCTTCGATGACTGAATGAATAAATTTATTCTACAATATAACAAAATGAAGACCTCCACAACACCTTATCAGGTCCGCTCCTACCGGGATATTGAATATTTCGATCGAGTGATTTGTTCAATACGCTCACGACATTGTGGAGCTTCTCGCACGAGTGAAAGCTCCGCCTCACCGCAAAAACATTAACACCCTTCATAATAACCTGAACTACATGGTCTCCGTCAACACCATAGCAACGGCGTCCAGGCGCTCCAATAAAATAAGCCGGGGTTACAAGAAACCTATTGCGAATCACACTTGTTTCTGGGCGTTATTTCATTATGCTATTCGCGGGTGCATGTAGCGCACGCGAGAGAGAGAGGTTTCGTTATTTCTTCTGTTATTTTTTCGTTATTTTTTGAAGGTTTCCTCCAACCTCCCAGGGAAATGGGATTACCCCTCCTCGCCCAGCATGTGGCGGACGTAGTCTGCCAGAAATGGCACTGGGCATGATTCGTTCCCTATAGCTATGGAACAAGCCAGCTCTCCAGGGCCTCTTGGGAAGTGTATCTTGGTTTAGATTTTAATGTGTTCTCTTTTGGTGGCCTGGATGTGCGGACACTTCTAAAGAGTGTACTTGTTGGGATGTGCATGGCAGAGTGGGCATGTTGGTCTTCCGGGCAGACCCCAAATGTAGTGTCTACAATCTTGCGTCATCAGTATGTGTGTCTGGGTACAGCGGACGATGCAACCCTCCTCATTGTTATGCTTGGGTGGGCAGGGGAATGACCTTCAGTTGTGACTTAGTTCTTTGAGTGTTTGCGTGCGCTCTTTGTGAAGTTGTCTCCTATGATGCCATTGGTCGTAGCCCTCTGGCCAGAGAGAGAGAGGTCCCGGAATTAAATCAGCGCGGGACAGCACGTGCAATCTTCGATTCCCTCCCAGGTCTCCGTGGCCGACGGACCCATTGCAGAGTGACAAGGGGAAAGACACTCTCCAAATTCGGAGCAGTAAAGGCAAAGATGATGGCGACGGACACGGCCCCGCGCACAGCAGCAAATGCGCGTAAGGCGTTCTGAGGCTGTAGATTATAGGAGTTATTGTATGTCTAGCTGTTTATTGCTTTGTTTTGTCACCAGGCACAGGAACATAATGAGACTTTAGAACGCAAGTTCGCTTGACAATCAGTCATGACAGTGCCGCATTTCCCTACGTACATTAAGGCGGTGTCGGAGGCCGCTCCCCTATCCGCCGGTGTGGAAAATGTGCACTCAATGCACATCCAGAGTAAACACCGAAAGTCACGACCACACGAAGAAAGAAGCACAGGTTTCCAGCTCCGGCACGCAAGGTAATCATGCGACGGAGCCCCCGCAGAGTCTACAGCCCTGTGACAGCTTCGGCATATGCCCGCCAGCGAAAGTTTCATGTTATCTCACCTTCGTGTTCCAATAAGAACGATTCTTCTTGTCGTCATTTGAACGGTACTTTGCAGCTTTACTTAGATTTTCGCCAGCCATCTACACAGCAAATCCTGTCACGGGTGTAGATAAACAAACCAGAGCGACAAGTTGTAAGTGATAAGATTGCGCATTGAGGATTGCGCATTGAAGCGCCCGTTCGTGCGTCGCCGCCCTTGGTGTAAACGAGCCAAACCATAAATAAATAAAACAAAAATTGCCGCGACTCTCTCTCTCTCTCTCTCTCTCTCTCTCTCTCTCTCTATATATATATATATATATATATATATATATATATATATATATATATATATATATATATATATATATATATATATATATATAGGAAATGAAGGGCCCGTTTGACAAATTTATGAAGGGAGCGAACAGTCACCGCTACCAGGTGCATAGGGGAACGTTAATTTTTTTTAATGTGTTATGCTTATCAGTGGGATAATAATACTTAGATTCATAAATCGCTTAAAGAAAATTACTTATAAAGCAGCAGAAAAAACAACCATGCCGCCGGTGGGGTCCGAACCCACGACCTCATTTCCTTTAACTTGTCTGCTATATATATCGCCGCAGCTGATCACGCCTCTTGTTGTTGTTGCCTTAGTGTCATGGCACATACAACACACACTCGCGCTGTGCCTTGCACATCGTCGTCGTCTTAACTAATACTATTATGGGACTAATATAAACATTATCGCGCGCTGTGCATTGCATATTGTCGTCTTCATCCACTAACGCTACTATAGAACTAATATTTTGCGAAAACTGACTGTTTTAAATTTTCGTCTTTTCCGCGTACAGTATCCGATTGGAATCACTCTATGGCGTTGTTTTAGTTTAGTAACACTTGTCACTTTTTTCTTATGCAAATTTCTCTCGATTGTGGCTGCATCTTTCTGAAATACTCTTATCGGTACATGCCTGTCCTGTTTGGACCCTGACAAGGGTCTGCAGTGTGTACGAAATAAGTAAAATAAATAAATATCGTCGCCAGACAAGCCGACTGGCCAGCAAAGCAAAAAAATGAGCCTACAGAGCCTGAGACACCGACAGGGCTGCGCTCAAATTTCGCATCAGTAATAGTCGTAACCGTCCTTAGAATTTTTTGTACCTTAACTCAGTTGGTGGCCGCAAACAAGCGCTTTGGTATTAAAACTAAACAATTATTTGTGGTTAGGCTAGTTAGTGGGAGTTGTTGGGAAGAGCAGCAGTTCTGTCAATGCTTCCACGCCCTACGCCTGTGTTATTAATATAGGAATGCAATCAACGTCTAAATTTTCTTTCACCTTGCCTGCATATGGCAGGTTCTCTCAGATCATGAATGGCAGTTTACCAACATATACAACAGCTGTATCTTACCGGTACACACCTACGGGGCAGAAACATGGAGGCTAATGAAAAGGGTTCAGCTTAAGCTAAGGACAACGCAGCGAGCCATGGAAAGAAAAATCATAGGTGTAACGTTAAGAGACCGGAAGCGGGCATAGTGGGTGAGGTAACAAACACGTGTTAATGACATCCTAGTCTAAATCAAGAGGAAGAAATGGGCTTGGGCAGGACACGTAATGCTAAGGCAAAATAGCAGATGTTCGTTCAGGGTAAAGGACTGGATTGCAAGAAAAGGCAAGCGTATAGCAGGGAGCGGCAGAAAGTTAGGTGGGCGGATGAGATTAAGAAGTTTGTGGGCATAGGGTGGATGCAGCTGGCACAGGAGGCCTTTGCCCTGCAGTGAGTGTAGTCAGGCTGATGATTTATTTATTTATTTATTTATTTATTTATTTATACTGCAGTCCCGATCCCGTGGTGGGAATACATTAAAAAGAAAGAATATATTTCAAGGAAGGGGGGATAAATGAAAACAAAGGCCCCTTTTTACAGTGGAATCAAGAAAACAAGGACAATAAAACATGTCATGGCAAAAACTTATTGAAAACCTTTGCATGACATTCAAACAAGTTCAAGGATGGCCGAACAACTTCATTGTTAGCAAGTAAATTCTGATCAGTGACAGTTCTTCGGAAAAATGACTAGTTAAAGGTGTAATTATTTGTGCGAAACGGGGTTAATGTCAGATTATGGTTCTGCCTTGTGGCATACTCAGATGAAAAAGAAATATCCTTTGCGAAATATACTTTGTAATGTCCGTTAATTACTTGAAAGAAAAATTTAAGACGCGACACACGATTTCTGTTAACTAGCGAAACTAAACCTGCTCTTATAAGTAATTCGCTTGCAGATGCTTTCTAGAAGCTGTTGTATATAAAGCGAACGGCTGTTTTTTTGCACACTTTCAATTTTATTCATATTTTTTGTGTGCACGGGTCCCAAATGATGGCAGCATAATCTAGTATTGGAAGTACGATGGACTTGTATGCAAGCAGATGAATGCTAAGAGTGAAAAGTTTAAGGGCCCTTCGCAGGAACAACAATTTCGTATTATCATTAGCTATACCAGGCATTATACATGTTTATTTCAGTTAAGATCATTCATAATCCATAGCCCTAAGTTCTTATATTGAGACACCTCCTTTCATATGTTTTGGTTGTAGGCGTACTGGGATTGTAAAGGTATTTTTTTTGCGAGTTAGTTTCATATACACAATTTTTTCAAAATTTACAGGCGTTTGCCAAGTGTCACATCACACCAAGGGATAACTTTGCCGAATGCCCTATTTAAAACTATTTAATGAGTAGCGCTTTTAACTTCAGAATAAAGAACCCATTTTTAAGCGACATGGTTGACGATGAAATAAGTGACCCCGTAGTCATGTGTAGAATTTGAGTTTGGGTGAAATTTTCAATTCCGCAAAGTGCCGAGTGAAGTAGGTGCTTTATTTTCCGTTAGCAATATAAATTTTGAGAACGGACAGGTTTGAGGAAAAAAGATGCATACGCAGTTTGACAAGTCCTCAAAACCCGCTTAGTGAATGTATTATCTGCAAAGCATTTTCTCCTCCGTATGTATTTTCTGCGTTATATTTGCGCACGCAGCCCGCCCCGTAACAGTGGCCCAGATGATAGCTCGTGCCTAAAAGCCACGCCGCTGCTCGAAGAAGAGGACGTGGACCCGCTACGCCTGCAGCCACCGATCGGTCCACCTGGCAAGATGCAGGACGAGGCGCCTAACTCTGGAGCCCCGGACGATGCGTGGGAGAGGCAGCTGGACTTTGAGAGGGCGTGCGGCGCGGATGGTCCCCAGAAGCGGTGCTGGCTCAGCAGCGACCTCACGGCGTGGAACCAGGTGATGCACGGCTTCGCGTTCGAACTCGTCGAGGCGAAGCCCGGCAGTCTTCGCCTGCAGTCGATACCGCGCGGCAAGGCGGAACGGGACTCCGCAGCCGCCGCCCGCGAAGCGTCCTCTTTACTCTCCTGGCTCCTCGGGCACCACCGCTGCGTCGAAGAGCTGGCCGTGACGTGCGCCGTCCACACTGGCGACATATCGGAAGAAGCGCCCTACTCTATCCGATTGCGGCCCCTTCCGGCGCGTGATGCCTGGCGCAGCATTCGCCGGCTGGAGATCGAAGAGCGCCCGTCTGCCGCCCTCGTGCTGAGGGACGTTGACGCCGTCATCGGTGTTGAAACGCTGAAAATCAACGCTCGCGCCATCAAACCCGAGTTCGCAGCCGAAATCGAGGCACTTCTGCGGCGTAACTCAAGTTCCATCAAAGCAGTCGATATCTCCGATATGAACCGACTGCCGCGAAGTGTCATCAAGGCCCTCGACTGCCTCAATAACTGCGAGTCGTTGGTGATTTCCTCGCTCATTGACTTCGTCCGAGGCCTGCCGGACATGAATTCGGTGGCGCAACTTGTTCAGACATCGAAGGTTCTCAAGGAGCTCAGTGTCGACCCGGTTATGGACGAGCAGATCTCTGTCACAGCTGAGGCCCTCAAAACCAATCCGGCACTGACAAAGCTCACTCTCTTTATACCGGACTCAACGATCCCGCCTAGAGCACTATTTCCCGCTCTTGAGATCAATACTACTTTGAAGGAACTGCGGCTCACAGGCTGCTGCTCCATGGACGCCTTAAGTGGACAAGCTTTGGCATCCGCATTGCGAAAGAACACGTGCCTTCGGGAGCTGTACATAGAGGACGTTGACATCGACGCCTCCAGCATGAAAGACTGGCCGGATGCACTGTCAGAAAACACAGCGCTGGAGTGCTTCCAGTTGTCAAGCGAACAAGTACCGATCAGCGGAATATCAGCGTTGTGTAAGCTCCTGCCCGCAAACAAGACATTAAAGAAGCTAGTTTTTGCCGGATTCCAGGCTGCCCAAGAAGAAAGGTATGGGTTTGGCGCTTCTGAGATTGATCCACTTACATGGCGTTTTCTACAGCGGTGTCATTCGAAACCATTCGGCATTTCGAGTCGATGTCTCGCTCAACAAAATCCTGTTTGGTGCGAAAATGTGAAAAAACAAACAGCTCTCACATTTAAATTATATTACAAGACATTAGTAGATATATTAAATTGCTATTACTAGATACCAGATGGTAGTAGATATATTAAATTGCTATTACTAGATACTAGATGGACCTTTGATAGAAGGGCCTTAGACAGATTTTCCGTTCAGACAAGCGAAGTTTACAGATTCCGGAAGATACTTTTTTGGGCTGCTATTCTTTCTACCGTGATGTTGACATCGTTTTCTCCTTGCCAGCAAAAATGTATGCTTGACTGTAGGGAGTAGCTGTTCGGCCAAGATAACCTGCAGTAAGCGGCACATAACATTTTTGTGTTTCATGCGCCGTAGAAAGTACCTTGGGGATCCTATTTAATTGTGATCGGATTAATGCTGGACAAACACAACTGTCTCAATGATAATTTCAGACAAGGTGCCACCTCTTCTCCCGTCGTTAGCTGTGTGCACTTGCCAGCGCATTGTAGACCCTGCGGCTGCCCTCTAACATAGAGTAAAACATATTTAGGAAGGAAGAAGTGACTGTAAACGGGGATATTTGAAGCGTTTGTCACTCTTTGTTCAATAGTTGACGTGCGGATGAACTTCCACGGTGCTGCTCGGCGAGGAATTGTAATTCCTTTTCTGACGAATTGCAGATTTTCATTATTTTTTTCAAATATATCATTCATCTACTTCTTCACACTTGCCTTACCTCATATCTATCTCATCTTTTCTCATCGCCCCCCCCCCCCCATTTTTCACGTTTTTCTTTTTTCACGTAGTGCGTGCGCATGAGCCCATCACTGTCAAGGTGACCTTCCATAAAACTGCGTTGCCATTGGCGCTTCGTGCCTGTAGGGAGAATTAAATTCAACGCAGGTGTTAGGTATATTTGCAAGAGATCAAATTTGCTGATACCACGCCGGTAAATTTGACAAGGGCGGTAAGCAGGCACCGAGCCAGGTTGTTCAACAGCAAGCGGCCACAAATCGCGCTCTGTTCCAGGTTGGCTCTGGCAGAGCAGCTGCGCTGTGACGGGTGCTACGGCCGCGTGCAGCTGCCCTGGACCGAGGCCGACCTACCGGGCCTGTTGTCAGCCCTAGCCACTCCTTCGGTGTGTCCTGGGGAGCTGCACCTTCCGGACATCTGTCAGCTCTCGGAGGATGGCCTCAAGCTCCTCTGCGACGCCCTGACGCCCAGCAAACGCGTCCGCACCCTAAGTGCAATGGTGCTGCGGGAGCCTTTGAAAAGAGGAACCGCCCTCTGCCAAATGCTGAGAGCCAATCGATCCATCAGCTGCCTACGGCTCAGCATGGCGGACGACGGGGCGGGCGTCTTCGTCCGAGATGTCTTCCATGCGCTGGCCGTCAATACTGGCATAACCGAGATTGACATCCACCTGGATAAAATTGACAGACTGGACACGGCGACCGCATTTTCCTACATGCTGTCTCGCAACACCACAGCCACAAATATTTCGCTGTGGTTCTCGACCACTTTTCCCAGGCAGTTTATTAGGGATATATCGCGCGGAATGACGCTGAACCAGCTCGTCGTGGACTTGAAATTCGTCACGGAGAAGCTCTGCTGCGACCCCTCTAGCCTCGTCGTTTTCGAGGCGCTGCGGAGGAACCGGGCCGCCCTGAACCGCGCCGTCGACTTCGTCCTGCGGCGCCCAGCTGACCGACGGTGTGCCGAAAGCTTCGAGCTCTTCGCGGGACGGTCGTGCTTGCTCGCCCGCCTGGTGGAGGTCACCGGCAAGACGGAGCCAGAAGTTTCGCTGGACCTGAGCGCGGCTGAGCACTTCTTGCAAGACCACTACCTCATCCTCACTGGCATCATCCAGCGCACTCTGGTCTGCCGACCCGCTAGAGCCACGCAGTTGGACGAACTCAACACGGACTGCTGGAGAGCTGTCGTGCGTCACCTCAAGATTGGCGACGTTCGTGCGTAGCACCATGTGCTTCTTTGGCCACGCGGAAAGCTTGCCGACTTAACTCTATAGCATTAAAACATGAAACTTGTCGCCAAAGCCACCGGCATTGTCTTTGTGGACCCCTTCATTTCTAGCTCGTAACTGACCAAGGATTTCGTTTTACAGCGCATCTGTGCAAGGGGACTTTCGAGCAGACAGGAGTTGGCAGAGCACGTCGAGACTGGTAGCCTGCCGGCCAATGAAATAGGGAGGGCAGAAGGCGATCCCCGGGATTCGCCTTGCGCGGCTCCGTCTACGGGCATCTTGAAGTGGGAGCTTTCGTGGGGCGCTTGCCTCCAAAGGCTTTTTGCAGATTCCCCGCATAGCTTAGCTTTTCTAGACGAAAGCGCAGCAGAGTGGTGCGCAGACTAACGACGCACAGTTGATTCGTAGGAATAATCTCACTTGCCCATTTCCCGTTGGAATGCAAAAAAGGCTATAAGGGCATACCGCCATATCAAGTACTCGCCTACCTTAAAATAGTTCATTGAACCAGTCGAGGACCCCGCATCCGCAACGAATGGCCCGCATTGTATCAGTAGATAGATACTAAAACATTTTGTTCGTCGGAAAGAGTACTGCGTATATATGCGTTAGCGTTTATTTTCACCGGGATACGGTGAACGCTTGCCCCTTATTGGTGGCGTAGGAGCTTCAGTGTTGTCCATAGCGGCGGCAGCACATGCGCTGAATGACGGCTGGGGAATGCTGGCAGTTGCATCGTTGCAGCTGCGTATAAAACTCTGCAGGTTAAACGGCGAAAGCGAACTCGGTGAGGTGCTTTGTTGCAGAAGTCAATCTAATGCCTCAAATGGAGCGTGAACAGACCTAAAAAGCAATAAACGCGAAAACTAAAAATGCCCGAGATGCACCGCAAAGCAGCAGAGCCGCACGCGGTACTACTTCGAGCTTCACCCGGACGTGAGTGATGAGGCAATGGTACCATAGCGTTATTGGCCGACTGCCGCCTGCGCACAGATAAGATCGTATCAGCTTAACCTCTGTCAGAGTTTAACCTGAGTGCAATATCGTCGTCAGACGTGCCGACAACTCAGCAAAGCAAAACCATGAGCCAACCAGGATAAACACAGGCTTTAGCAGGCCTACTCTGTTTAGCTACGTTAAAACACCATCGCTTTTTTCTAGTTTTTCTCATTGCTCAACTGTAGTCTGCTTGTGGGTCAACTGCTTATATCGTAAGCATTTGTTATCAGCTCTGCCTGCGAGTCTTCTGCCTGGGGTTACTGTTTATACATTTGGGTCAGAGAAGTGTTCGTTGGGCTGTTCCAGACAGGTGCATAAAGCACGTGTTGTCGTACATGAGCACTTAAAAGAAATTTTGCTCCTATTTGCATATATTTAAGGTGGAGCAAGTGAGCTCAGGCGCATACAATAGCACAGTGGAACTCACTGCGCCCTTGCACTCCTCAGTACTTGTACACCACCTGGTAATGTGCGCCATGACCACCGTGCAAATCTAAAGCACGAGAGAGCTGCATTTCAGGTAAGTGGACTGTCGGCATGACTGAAATGAAGCTGTAATTTTTTAAGCATGTCCTCATTGCACGCATCGGATTAGTCTTATGCTAAGATGCCCCATCTGTCGCAAGACTGCCAGGGAAACGAGCCCATGACCGGAGTCCGATTGCGATCGTATAGGCGTCGAGGTATCTCGGCTAATTGTTTTGTGCGATCAAAATGAGCAGTAGTGGAATCCCTCTTCGCACCTCCATTCCCAAAGTTAGCTGCCTCCAGATTGCTGTAACTTGCCTTTGGTTGAGTGAGGGGTGAGGGGGAGGAGAATTGCCTCGGCTTAGAGCAAAAACATTCAAAAGAGTAAAAGCGCCAAAGTAATCACCGAGGCTGAACCCAACTGCTTTCTCAGAATTGTCGCATCAGGGGCCGTATTGTGGAGCTGTGACAAATTCTGTCGGAAGTTATTGACAGTGACGTCAAAATGACGAAACGATGAGAGGCCACCGCTTGACGCAACGAGGAATCAGCCAGGTACAGCAGGGCGGCGCCCCGAGAGCATTTAGTTGCACAGCGAGGGGCCGTCTGCTAAAATTTTGTAAAAAGAATTATGAAATATGCGGCAATGAAAATAACAATTATTTTATTTTGCGAAAACATTGTGTTTAAAGTTCGAAAATATTAATCAAAACAAAAAGCGTTCGAAATTGTGCTATTATATTTGCTGGTGGGTAACTTTTGCTGCCGCGCGGAAGCACTGACAGCGGTAAAGCGTCAAGTCGCTTTGCACGAAAGCAGCCGATTCCACGCCGTGTTATTGTTTTTTACGCGGCGCCTGAGATCAGGCTACTGTGCGATAGACCTAATTGCGCAGAAAAAAATTGAACGAATGCAGTGAAGGAGGCTACGTTCCTGCTGAGCGAACTTGCAAGGAGCGCATGGAACGAAATCGACGAAGACAACTTGTTGAAGTCTGTGTGTTTCGGCTCTTTCGATCGATGACAAAAATGCCAAAAGGTGAGGTGTTGCAGTATGCGGTGTGTGATTGTCTGTTTCTTTTCCCTTGGGAAACAGAAGAAGACAATAAGTGCGATTTGCTGGGAAAAATAAAGTGTTTTCCCAGCATAAGCGTGTTTTATTTATATGTGGCTGTGGCACAGAGGTGACCCGGGAACCCACCCCTTCTGCGCGCTAACTTTGCAGATTGCCTCCAACACCTGCCGCACGCATTTGCTTACCATCGGTTTTTCGATGCCGACGTGCGCATCATTACCAACGGCAGGTAGAAAGCCGCCAGTGGCAAGTGAACGCAGTGCCCATAGCACCTGCCGCCGCACCTACAGTGCGCTCGCACGCGCACCTCCCAGTTCATCACTCCACAGTCTGCTTCTCCGGTCGTAAAAAGGCTTCGAAACAGCTCGTCCGGCAAGTCAAACATGGCGTGCCTTCGTGCGCTCTGCTTCGCCGTTGCTCGCGCCGGCGCAGCCGCCTCGTATCGCCGCGTACACCGCAGCCTTTTATCTGTCACAAACGCAACGGTCAAATTGACGGGCTCGAAACTGTGACAAAAACTGTCAATTTGAGCCTGCATAATTAAGTGTGCAACGTCACCAATTCTGACTCATCCGTGACGTAATCTGCAGACACCCATGGCGCAAGAAAGCAATATGGCCGCCGGTCACGACCGACCAATAGGAGCGAGGCTAAATGACCCGTTTTTGACAAGTTTTTGACAACTTTGCAGTTCGACAGTTCCGTAACACGGCCCCAGTCTGATCGTCCCATAATTTCTTTTCATGAGACGCTCAGAAGTTTACGAGAATTTACGAGCAAAAAAATACCACCCCACGCCCATTTAAATAATGATACATATAGCCTTGGAATATACCGACACCTAATTATTATCAAGGTCTCGGTAGACGAAAAGAAAGAACAAAGGAAGAAGAAATCCGAACGGCTAGCGCTGCACGCGTCAGCTCCAGTGACCGTTTCAGCCGCCATCGTTGCCCCTGGCCCTTTCTTCTCGCTTTCACCCCGACGTGAGTATTACTGAACGTTGCTTTCGGCGTGCCCACAGCGGCGTAGTTTCCCTATAGCACGAAGGCTCCACCTTAAGCCAGGTGTTAAAAACTAAGCAAGCGTATTTCTCAGAAGCTTGCTCGCAAATCCTCAGCATGTCTTGTAAGCCCACGTCGGGTGGAAAAAGCAGTCTTTTCCGCGTCATCGGAGCAGCGGCGAAATCTCACGAAGTGCCCGCGCGCGCTGTGCAGTTTCGCCGCAAAGGTGCACCACCCAGCCATGTGGTCCCGCGACAAACAGGGGTCCTCAGAGTTCTCAGTCTCGTCGTTCGGCATGTCGGTGCCGCAGCTGGTGCAGGGCTCGGACCTGAAGCGTGCCGAAGGGGGCTCTGGCTTCAACGACGAAGTGAACTGCGGCCTGCTGGGCGTCTACCCTTCGTTCCTGCAGAGTTACCGCACGCCTCGGTGCTACCTCTTTTTCCTGTGCATTCTGGGCATGACGCAGGGCTTCGTCGTCAACGGGCTCGTCTCCGTGGTGACGCCTACCATCGAGAAGCGCTTCCAGCTGCTCGGCATCGAAGTCGGGGCAAGCCCCCCTTTCAATTACTCTTTAACTTTAGAACAGCTGCTTATTCGCACTTCATGTCAAAGTTACAAAATGGTTCTCTAAGTATACCAGTTTATCTAAAAAATGGTTTCGCCCGGTGCAATGTGCAAAGGACCTGCATGTTCTTTGCAACCACATTCATTATGGCCTATATTACAGGCTCTAAGCGCTCGTGTTTTCCCTCCAAGACAAAATAAAATAGCCAACACCGAATTTTGTTAAGAGACCCAAGAACGTGGCGTCCCTAGCGAATGCGTTTTCCAGAAAAACTTGTTAGAGCCATGATCTGGACGGCACCTCAATGTCTGGCAAAAAAGCACTATTGTCAGCATTTATTGTGTTATTTCTTCTGCACCCTGCTCTGGAAGAACAACCTGAATGCCTCAAACCTCATCGGCGGCTGCTTTTGAAACAGCCACACAAACAGCGTACACAAACAGAGAGTTTGTGTACGCATGAATTTCGAGTAAATTTCCTCCGTGTTAACCTGGGTAGAAGCCAGCAAGCAGCGCCGATACTGGACATATCCTAGCACGCAACCTATGCAGTTGATAAGCGATCGTAAGGATGCATACAGTTCATGCCAGGAGCCGGTCGTTTTGGCGTGTGCTCGCATGGTCTCGACCTGTGAAGGGTGCGGTGGTGGTGGACGGCGTGCAGGTGATCCAGAGCATGTTCAACGTGGCGTCGTGCATCATGGTGACGTCGGGGAGCTACCATGATGGCGTGGGCCACAGGCCGGTCATACCAGGCATTGGCACCCTCGTTGCGCCCGTCGGCGCCATGATATTCGCTTCGCCCGACTTCATTGCGCCGCAGTACCGGGTGCTGGAGAACGGCACCGCCAACATCGGCCCCGAACGCGGCCCCGGGAAGTGCTCCCTCTCAGGCAGGGCCACCAACGCCAACACCTTCAAATACTTCTTCATGGTAAGCGCTCCGCCAACCCGGGAGTGGAGTGAGGTGGTGTGCCATTCACTCACTGACAACGTTCGTAGTTTTCCTATATCTTCTGCGGTAACGTCTGGAAGCACTGCAGGGAGCTGATGACTGGTCATGAAGGCGGTGCACGTCTTTTAAGTATAAGCATGTTCTTGGGGGCGGTTGCGTGTTGATTTTTAAATTTTAATGCCTGGACGTTATGTCTTAAGGGGCTTTACAACGCCAGTGTGAAGATTGCGATCGGTATGGTTACTCCATATTAGATAAAACTTCGCGATACGCATTCGTCCGCTCTCTAAACGGCGGTTGAGGGTTTTTATCCTGCGTACAGTGTTCTGCAGGCGGCATAATGTCTGCTTAGCAAGTTCTTGATGTGGCCGTGCCGTCCGCAGCGTTGAGTTCGACAGTGAAAATAAAGTCACATATAGAAAAGTTTCTTCTAATGTAATTTTGCATTGTCAAATTACCGCGATGAGCTATCACGGATGCACTGTTCACTTCTAGCAACACTGATATGCATTTTCCCTTCAAATGCCTCCTTAAAAGTTCTCCTCAGTTTGAAGAGTTTTACTGCGGCTCCTCTCAATCCAGTCACGTGACGACAGCTGTGATGTTGTTGCGTAAACGTCTTTAGTGTGTCGTCTTCCCAGTTCTTTCGCCGTTCCTCTATTACCTGCCACTTCGTTGTCTTGTTTGTAGCGTTGACACATGTGCGAGCTTTTGAAGTTGCCCGGAGTAGAGACCTGGTCCTGCCGAATGCATATAAGTCGCAGTTTTTCTCGCGACTATTCGCATGATCCGGCGCCAGGTGTTTTGTTATGCCTGAGCAGCTTCTAACTGAATAGCGTGGTTCCCTCAAAGCCCGTCGGCGGCAATTAGCACCAGACACGTTTGCTGCTCGCTTTAAGAAAAATGTTTGAACAAATTTTAAAAAGTTATACTAGTGCAATGAACAGTTCGTGGCGCGCACCATGGTTGCCCAAACACATCCTCCGTCTATCAGAGCTTAGTGAACCTTTGGAGGGGTTGCAGCCGCGGTCTGCATGTTGAGTCGCTGCCATTTGGACGCAGCGGACTGCCGCGTTCATATTCTAATTGAGTGCCTTGAGCTCCGTTGGACGCACTGCGCAGTGTTAACTAAATACTCCACCTCCTTTTAAAAGTGAACACCAGGCATATGCCGGAGCATAAATGCTTTTCACAACTTTGGATTATTGAGGGGAATTAATTAAAATGCGTAGTATATTACACTTTTAGGTCATTCCCATTTTAAAAATCCTTGGCGGTTCAGGAACCCGACACCTCCTTTGGTTTCAATGCCGGCTAGACTATCCGCTTTCGCAAATCGGTGCCTTCGTGTCTGCTCTGCCCATAGAGGGACAGAGCGCCCGACCCACAATGAGCGACATAAGGAAAACGGGCGGCAGAATTTTCGTTCTTTCTGCCCGCGAAGCGGCGCATTATAGAGGAACATTCAGGTGCTTCAGATCAGTCGGCAGACGTTCCAACAGCTCTCGGTGCGCTAAATTTCTTTCTGTATTGTATTCGCATGCAATACACTCCTGCTATTTTCAAATAAATAAAATAAATTGTTACGCCGAAGAGTGAAGCACTCCGAAAAAATATCGACTATATGAGGGGTTCTCTGACATGCGCTGGAATTCTCTGGAATGACTTCACACGGCACACCCGATGTCATTACAATCTGGTTCCATCAAAACGGGGCCTACCACAGCCCCTGAATTTTTTGTGATTGCCTTGTTCTCACCCAGCTGGGCCATGCGATGCACGGTGTTGGCTCGTCGCCGTTCTTCACTGTGGGCGTGGCTTACCTGGACCAGAATGTGCCCACCGGCAGCGCATCCGTCTGCATGGGTAACTACAAGCTCGCGTGATCTTGTAGCGACTAACAGAAACGAAACGATGCAAAAATAAATGAAAAGAAAATAGGACTCTAAAAAGAACGTCTTGCTGGGCAAGTTGGTAACTATACATCTTTGGCCACAGGCGCGAAAAAGATACACAACACAAGGCAGAAAGACGGGACGGAGCGCCACTCACAACTGATTTATTTGAAGGCAACACGGACAAATATATACCATCGTACACGCAAGAAATGCTATCATCTTCAAAGTTGATATGATAGCGAACGAGTGAAAAAATTGTTCTCTGCCTTATACAAAGATATGGACGTGTCGCTGATGCACATGCTTCCTTTCTTTGCAATATCAAATGCTTAGATTAATTCTCTGGCTTTTGTGTCTTTGCTCTTTGATAGAATTTGCGCACCAGAAAAACATGGCTCACAAGATCGTGACGGGCAAGACCTTATTCGCCTCCATCGAAATTCGATCCCGGCTGCGGCGGTCGACTTTCGATGGAGGCGAAATTCTAGAGGCCCGTGTACTGTGCGATGTCAGTGCATGTTAAAGAACCCCAAGCGTTCGAAATTTCCGGGGCCCTTCACACGGCGTCTCTCATAGCCTGAGTCGCTTTGGGACGTTAAACCGCCATAAACCATAAACCATACTGTTGCTTGAGGCAGTCCCGTAGACTGTCTTCGCATGGTCGCTTGCTTGTCAAGCCTCAACCTGGTCTGTGGATCAAAAGAGAAGAATTTTCCTTGGTTGACGACAGCAATTTAACCGCTCTCGAAACTCTGTCTCGCTCCATGGGCCTTTGAGTTTGATATTGACCAAATGCGTGTAGTGTTCGACAATTGATTAGAATTCAGGCACCGTACGTTTATGAGCGGTATGTAGCGAAGCGACACTGTTTCCTGCTGTTTCTTTTACAAAAGACACGAGGAATTTCGCGCTCATGCTGCTCAAGCTATTGTGCCGTCATACCGATAGCTTAACTCCTAGTAATTGAAACCTAAAATTTAAAAATAGTTTAGAAGTCGCACATATCTACAAAATCATAGTGATGACACCTATGCAGGAAAGGAGGAACGACTGACGGGATAGTATCTCACAGTGCCCGCAGCATTCTTCTGGAAGCATAGCTCCTCACAAGGCGCTCCCTTGTTAGATTAGTTCACCTCTTAACGGACAGACATCACTCGGACCTTTAACGCTACCGCCAGCATCCTCACTCAGAGCCGCAGTGGTGAACTGCCGTTTGTAGAAATTAGGTGTAGGTTGAAGGCCCACGCGATGAGCGTTCGTGTTTCTCTCGCAGCAGCCAAGCTGAAGGCGGTAGAAGTGGCCCAGAAACAGAAGCAGAAGCAGCAGTCGAAGCAATCCCGGGGCACTCCCGATGCACAGGAACTGAAGGCTGCAGAGGCACCGGAAGCGGGGGATTATGCGAAGGAGCACAAGGACGCACCGAGCCCACAGCAGGAGGCGCCGGAGCCAAAGGATGTGCAGAGCCCGCAGACGAACGCGGGCTCCGGCCAAACTCCGAAGGTCGCAGAGCGAAGCTTCGTTAACCACGTCCGAAGACTAGTCTGCAATACCACCTTCGTCTGCCTGACACTTGCGGCGGCTGCCGAAAGTGAGTTCACTTAACAGCAGTCACTCTCAGAAAAGTGTAATCGTCGATTGAGAAGCCTACGTTCAAACAAGCTTGAGAATCCGTCCCCTAGTTTCAGGAAAGTCATCGGCAGTCATTCTAATTCGCAGGCGCCAATAGTTCGTATAAGTAATGCATTAGTAGCTACTCGCTTGTACAGAAGACATCTCATTATGTGCAACTGACGATTTTGAGCCTCCATGGTTCCCACGTGAGCAGTTTGAACAGGAGCCGCCCATAAGATATTCACGACGGGTTCCCTGCGGGTGACCCCAGGATGTGTAGGCCTGTATTCTTGAAGCCCTTGTCCCTGCACAAGTCTTCCACCTACTGTGGACTTGTGCAGGGACAAGTATTCTGCATTCTGATAGAACTTAAAACAACAGCTGTTAACGCTGGGCCACGGCCCATGGCGTGTTGTATATTACTCCATTAGCCAGTCACAACAGTAAACGAAATCAGCTTTTTAATGTTTGACTTTATTAAGCGAGCCATTTATCACAATTTTAGAGCTTAAATTGTTTTTGCTGTGATTGGCTTCTTGTTTAGGTAACAAAAATTTTTAACAGTGGACAACTTTTTTGTCGCGCAGGAATTCTGTGCGAGGCCCTGAATGTGGGCGGAGCTTCACTGCAGACTTAAGTTGTATCCGACTATAGTGCGCTTTACTGTACGACGATACATTCTTTCACGCTGCAGAACTTTTTAAAACCTAGAAACTTGCGTCCCTTTTAGTTAAAAATCTGATTTCCTCACGTCTTCGTTTCAGCCATGGTAGCGTCAGGGCTGACTGGATTTGCGACGAAGATCTTCATCGCCATGTTCGGCATATCCTCTTCACAGGCCTCCGGCTTCTTAGGTACGTTTGCGGCGCATTGCTCAGAGACCTCTTCTGACGCCGAAAGGATGCTGATCTACAAGAATATGCGTACTCCTGATTTTGCCCATTTCACTCAGAGCGCTATCGTGTTGTAATGCGCTCTTTGTCATAGTGGTCTCTCTTCAAGCAGGGGGGTTGGGGGCATTATCAGAGTGATTCATGCTTTGTCCGCTTCATGTTAGATCTCCGGCACTACTAGGGCTCACAACAACAACAACAACAACAACAACAACAACAACAACAACAACAACAATATTAATAATAATAATAATAATAATAATAATAATAATAATAATAATAATAATAATAATAATAATAATAATAATTGCCAGAGATCTAACATGAAGCGGACAAATCGTGAATCACAAGTAGATTTATTAGTTTTTGTTCAGGCTAAACCTGGATTGCGCTATTTGGTGCTCTATCGGCGTCTTCGCCCAAACTCATTATTGTCAACTTTCTGGATCCCTGCACGAAAGTGAATGACGGCACGACAGCCGGATATACCTATAAGTAGAACTATATCGTTTTGTGAAACGTGAGGAAGGAATAGCTCGTTCTGTTTTTATGTCCAAAAAATTCAGGATGTTAGCCTCCTACAAGGGCAGGAAGTCAGCGCAAGTTGGTCACCGTAAATGCGGCTAAAGGGTGGTGGTATCACCTACCCCATTAATGGCACGGTGTTGAGCGGTGAGGTTTCGCCCTAATTTGTTGCGAGCTACTGTTAGCAGTGATTTTTTTTTACAAATTTGTAAATTATGGGGCCCATGCAGAGCTTTTAAATTGGACTCGAATACTCATAAGGACCAAGTTGGAAGGGGGGGGGGGGTGCAATCAGCACCCGTTCTCTGCGTGTCCTCAGGGCCCTGTGCAGTGCTCCTCGGCACGACATATACACAGGCAGAGAGCTTATATATGTAAACCAGTTTTATTTGTCTCTAGTCGAGCAAATATGCTAAAAAGAAAGAACCCATGGTTTTTTAAGATAACACAAGAAAGTAAGAACACGTAAACTCTTGCTAGACATGCATAATGCCTTAGTCGAAGTGAGCATACACGGGGAAACACAAATATTACCACAACAAGCTAGCAATTCAAGTAAAACTCATTGCAAACTCCTTGTAGCAACCACTGGGATATAATTTATACAAAAAGCTAAAACTAAAAAAATTAAACAGATTTTAACCTCTTCTTCTGTAAGAAACACTGCTGTTCTTCCGACTTTTAGGCAACTGTAGTTCTTCAGTCAATTTCTCCAAAACCGTTCCGATCCCTGACCCCATCGCTCAATATTCGGGGAGTCACAGCCCCGCGGGTGCTCGAGGCACCCCCCCCCCCGGCCTTGTATTCCACGCCTCTGAATATGACTATCAAAATCATGTCAGGGTCATTTTAACTTTTCAATCGTTAGCAAAACCTAGTCGTAGAAAAAGAAATGAGTAAAAAATTGGAAAGTTTCACGCAGGACTAGGAAGCATTATGTGTAAATAAACGACTTGGCGCTTTTATATACAGTCCCATGAAATGAATTTGTTTTATTTCTTTTACGAAAAATGCGAACAATCTACAGAAATAAGGGATTGTGAAATTTCTTATCAAATCTGATGTTCCCACAGTCACTACAAATATTTTTCTAAATTGTCTGGAAGGCAAAGAAGCCGTTAAAAATCCTTAGAGTTCAGAAACTGAAGCCGTATAAGAAGAATTTCTATAGTTGAGAAAGTTTGCTCTTCGATGTACATTCAGCCATCAATTGCAGAGTGAGGTTTTCCTAGTAAAAATAATCAAAATCGTAAAAATAGTAAGCCACACTATACAATTCGATGGCACTTATTTCTGGACGTTTAATTGGAACATTGTTTTTGTTTTAAGCAAGAAAAAGTTGTGGAAGTTGGGTCCCTGCATTCAACCTGGGCGTTTCTGCGTCCAAGCGTCATTTGACCTGCGCTGCGCTGCGATATACGGCGCTAAAACTTATGGAGTTATAGCTCCAGCTGTAAAAAATTAGGAAAGGGCTTAGCTCTGGTTAGGCTTGGATATACAAGCAAAAAGCTTCAGTTATGCTTGCAATGGTTTGACGTCATGGTTATGCTTCGTAGCTTAGCTGGTATTGTATACATTGTTTATCTATAGGCCGAATGAGTCACACTCCCACTTTCACTGAGTCGTTCCACGTGGTCGTTGTAACGGCGAGTCTCGGGATTTTCTACTTGTGACTCTCTTGTTTCCTCTACCCCACTCGCTTAATTGGCTGCTGCTGGCTGAAGTTGCGGCCAAGACACGCTTTTCGGCTTATTTCCGACGTCGTTTAGCAAGGCGCATTTCCCGTTGTTCAGGCGTTTGGGCTGCACGTTTAGCTTTGTCTTCATCATTTTTTCGCTGTTGTGCAGCCAACTCCCAAGCGAGTACTTCTGGATCGGACGAATTTAGTTTCTCAGCTTTTCTGCGTAGTCTAGCAGCAGGCGCACTCTCCTTCGCTTCCATGTCAAGTGCGCACGCCTATTCTCCGGCAAGCGCATTATATATAGCCTCCTTGCGCGTGCACATGACGCAAATGTGCAGTAGCGCGCGGCTGCGCCGAAAGGTCAGGCAACAGAGTCGGCGGCGGCGTCGGCAGCGGCGAGGAGCGACCACCTGCGTGGTGCGTGACGCCACTCGTTTTCACGCATGCGCATAAGTCACTAGTTCGGCTAACGCGAAGCTCGGCTCTGACCCGCGTAGTGAAACTTTTCGCTTCAAAAAGACTCAGCACTCACGTGACTCCACTTGATCTACGCAACACAGTCATATGATACGGATAAAAAAATTACAATTTCGCTACTGGTCACGACAGCGAATAAACTAACGTCACGTCTCAGTAGATGGGAGAAGCAAGAGCTATGTATGGGTCATGGCTTGTGACATCGGGCATCAAGGCAGAGTTCGATAAACCTACCTGGACACCGGCGCACTTACCAGTAGCGTTGGAGGCTATGTATAAGCATTGCGACCACGAATGAACGCATCGCGGCGCTGAAACCTCCATCCCGCGCATACCGATCGCGGGAGCGTGCTCTGTGGGGGACCTAATTTCGAAACAGTCGTCGAAGAAATCTACGGTGCGCCTTATTCGGTCTTCGTGGGCAGTTAATCGAAAACTATCCGATAATTTGAGGGCATATTCGATTCGCTTAAGATATATTTGCACATGTAATGTGTGATTTTCAGCGGGTAGGAGGATATTCTATTCGCTATTCGAAAAGTTCGGAATATTCGACACATTTGCACCGAACGATATTAGGGTACTTGAAGAGCCCTCTTTTAGCACATTGAAAGAAGTACCGCGATTGTGAAAAAAAAAAAAAAGTGAATGTGGACCTCTTGTCGCGTAATGCGAGAGGATGTATATAATAATGACTGCTATGAAAGCGACGTGTTATAGTGTCAACCAAAAGAAACAAATAGTACCAAACGTGCACTGCCATTCGTCAAATTGGGACAAGCTGGAGCACGCAGCCCTCCAGACGAAGTCCGAGGGGGAACTAACTGATAACCGCTATGCCGTTAGGGAGTGATGCACTGGGGGCGTCCATAAAACCCAAAAGGAGTGCAGTCACTGGTTCTTTTGGGACTGTATCTGCTGCGTTTTTACGAGACATCAGCATCGTTCCCTCAGAGCAACTGATGGCGATGAGAGCGCAGCGATACTCCCCAAGAGACTAAATACATTTAGCTCTGTGTGGCTTAGAGTGTGTGGATGGGATGATGCAGCCAGAGCTCCTTCAGGGCACTACCGAATCGGTAATCGCTGCATTCTCGCCTGCGCATTTGGCGCCCCCACCCCGTGCAGGCGCCGTGCCCAGCGCCTGCGGCGGCACTCTACTGGGCGGCTACGTCATCACCAAGAAGCTGAACGCCAAGTCGCCGACCATCGTGCGCTACTGCGTCATCCTCTCGTTGGTGCCCTGGTTCACGCTGTTCGTCTTCATGCACTCCAGCGACAACAACCAGAGCACGCTCGCCAACCGCACTAGCCCGCCGGGTGCAAGAGCATGCATATGCAGCTCAGCCTGTCCGGATATGCATTTCTTGTGCTGGGCGTGGTGCTACATGCTGGTTATGCCAGTCTTATTAGTCACCACGTGGTTAGTTTTGCAGCTGTTGTTGTTTGGACAGCGCAACACAATATAATTCGCGCACCTTAGAATATATCGATATTGCGTTGAAGATTCTAATTTTCGTGGAGTCTCGGGAGTGACGTTAACTGCTACGGGTCGTACCGTGTAGGTCTCGATATTAGATATTTTCCCTCGTTTTTTCCTGCGTATATGTGCTATGGTAGACAATTATGGGCTTAGACACGCCACGTGTATCAAACTTGGGCACATATTTGTTTGAAGTGAACGCGGAAGCTTCTCACACAAACGCATGTTAGGACTAGCGTGACGAAGCGTAGAATGAAATGAAAATTTAAAAATTTCACAGGAGCACTCAATTGCCTTATGTGTTGGCGGTGCAATAACATTATAACCTGTTGACGCCTTTACATAGTGTTCTGTGTCATTCTTCCATGGTTGTGTTTGCGGAGACCTAAAGGTGTCCGTGAACACGTCTGTACGCACCCAACCACACATCTCTTCGTGTCATATATACTGCTGGTTAGATATTTCCCTGAAGGTGTCCAGAGTTGGCAATAAAGGAGATGCATCGAAACGTATAGCTGTCGCTTCCGGTATGGTGACGTCACTTAAGATCCTGGGAATTATGTGACCGACGACATATTTTTTCCCCGATTGCGGTTCTAACACATTGATAAAAATATCGGGGTTTAGTTCTTTTTGAGTCGTTATGCCAGCTTAGCCTCTTAAAGCCTTAAAATCGCAGCCATTAAGTGCCATAATATTGGGGAGGGCAAATTCCAATTCGTCCGTGTGCAAATGTTGCCACTTACCGTTCGATTAGAACATGAGAACAGACGAACACGAAAAAGAGGGATGGAGAGAACACGCTAACGCGACTACTGAAAACGGAGCAACCATGACGATGATGTCAGGTGCTCTGTAACGACTGCGTTAACGGAGCATCCACAAAAATGCGAGCAGTTGCGGCTAGGTGCGCCTCACCTGGCCACGTACCTGCCACCGCGCGCGTTGCAAGAATCCGGTAATCCGATATAAGTCCATGCTAGTACTTCTTCCCTGTGCTAAATGTCGCTAATGGCAAATTTCTTGCCGTTTGTTCAATAGGCTAACGAGTAGATGGAGTTGGAATTTGCCCTTTTGCTTTAAGTGGGTAGCTTTCAAAGTGTTTTTCTCCGGGCCAAACCGTGTCTGCAATAAGCCCGAGCTGTGCGGTAATTGAAAACTCCCGTCCTCACCTGATGTGGTCCAGAGTCACAAGAGGCAATAGATATTTTCAACCTAAGGCATCGCCTTCGCGTTCGCTTTGCTGCTTCGTGCTTCAGTAAAACTTCCCGATCAAGTACTTCATTACTATGCTTCAATGCTGCTTCCCAGAACATGCGAGCACATAGTAGTCTCGCGAGCACCATGGCGATGACCGCGTCAGAAAGGTCTGCATAGGCCGATGAGCTACCGGCCTTGAAAAAGTTTTATCTGAGCTCATGGAATCTTTAGGACCCTGCACTTAAATTCAGGCTAGAAGAGGTTAGTAATCCAAGATCGATATGTCCCTGAAACGGTGTGGAATTAAACTTAACGAGGAGAGTCACTCACCGCGCGCACATGTACTGTACATTTTCCGCGCCATCGGAGTGCGAGAACTGACCCATATGGCGCGGCTCGTGCACCTTTGCCCATCTGGAGAGTGGCCGCAATGCGCACTGCAACTGCACCAGCGTCATGTACGACCCAGTCTGCGGAAGTGACAACTTCGACTACTACTGCCCTGCATCGCAGGCTGTGCGGACGAGAAACGATTCGACAAGACCAAGGTGAGTCGATTCGAGTCGGGAAACTGTTTACTGATTGAAGGGGTTAGCTTTGCTGTAACAGCGGGTGGGCCCTCAGTTCAGGGCTTCGACGGCTTGTGCTGTACGAGTCGCCCGGTCGAACACATGCAGATGGTCCTCAATCGACTCGTCCTGCCACCACTGTCAGTCATAGACACAGTTACCGAGTGGTACCGAAGGTGCTATCCCAGGATAGGGATGTCGATCTTGACTATGAATACAGTGGGTTGGCGATCATTATGAATACAGTGGGTTGGTGATTATTGTACAGTCGTGAGAAAAACTGGTATACACCACGCAGCCGGTCAGGATAGCTGAAGGGGAACCCATCTTCTCTGCAGGCATGTCAGTTGGCTCCTTTCGGTGTGTCCCGCTACTGTTTGGTGAAATGAAGACCGCTGCCGCAGCAGTACCGTACCTACTAATGTTGAGTTAACATTGAACGCCACAAACATGCAGTTTTCTTCGTCGACTTGGCGTCACGCGAATCAGCATTACGATAGCGATATCGCAGCGCGGCGAGCGCCGGTCATCCGCCGGTTTCCTTTGCCGTATGTCGACCATGAATTGAAAACAAAAATATAAGAAAACGCCACCCACGTGACCTTTATCAAGTCGGAGCGTTTAGGAGAGAAGGAGCTCGACGCATCGAGCCGAGCTAACTGGCATTCTTGCAGATAAAATGGGGCACCGCCACGATTGTCTCGATTCCAGATAGCTGTTGCTAGATGGCGTTGCAATGCAGTTTCCAGAGCTCCGCCGCCGGCTGCGTGTTGTATACCACTTTTGCTCAGGACAGTACATTAGATCTTAGTTTACAGTTGTTTCTCTAAACGAGCGTGAAATCATAGGTGGATGCTTATTTTTGAACGTGCTTTAGGCCTGACGTGCAGTTCTCCGTTAAACCTCCAGCAGCCTTTCTGCAGCGTGCGTTGTCTGCACTCAGATCTACACGCAGTGGGCGTGCGTCAACGCGTCTACGCTGCACAAGCAGCTGGATAACGACACCCTGTGCTATACATGGCCAAGCGGGACCCGTGCGTCTCCGACTGCTCCCTGGTCTTCGTCTACGCGGGGGCCATTTTCATCGCCCTCTTCTTCACCTTCCTGCTCAGAGTGGCCACGCTCACGGCGCTGTTGAGGTCTACCGACGAGAGCATCAAGTCCACCGGCTTCGGTGTCAACTATGTGGCCATCAGGCTGCTGGGTATGATAAGTGCCTGACATATGTTTGTTTGTTTATTGATACTGTCAGCCCAAGAAGGGCTTTTACAGGAGTGGAGAAAACATAATAAACATAAATACCCACGAAAATAAACAAATACCCACGAGAGCAGCAGATTGGACAGCCGTCGCCGTAGCTCAGTTGGTAAGAGCAGCGGACGCGATATTCGGAGGTCGTGGGTTTGGATTCCACCGGCGGCATGGTTGTTTTTTGCACTGCATTATAAGTAATTTTCTTTATATATATATATATATATATATATATATATATATTCAAATACATTGTTTCAAACGTTGGTCTTTGTTTAGTCACTACTGCTGACCGTGCCAAGAAGTCTTTTTCCCTTATATATATATATATATATATATATATATATATATATATATATATATATATATATATATATATATATATATATATATATATATATATATATCTGGCCTGCTACTCAGCACTGAGGAAGGGGAAGAGGAAAAGAAGTAGGGTCGTGATTGGTGACGATGTGATGAGAGTATGAAAAATGAGAGTATACGCTGGGAAATGTGTTGGAATCGCAATCTCGAGTCGAGGCGGGTGGCTCTCAAAAAGCGTGAAAACACCCACATTTCCTGCAAAGCTTTCCCACTCTGTGGCCGAACACCCAACAGTAAGTCCTCCGAGAGTGGCCTGCTGTCGAATGCTTCAAGGAGGCGGCCAACGTTAGCCTTCCGCGCACAGATACTGGGCGCACCACTAGCACGAGGTCCACAGTCTTAGTTATGACACACATTAAGCAGTCTGGAGACTCTGATAGTCGACTTAAATGTAAGTACTTGCGCGTGAAAGGGACCTCTAAACGGAGTCTATGCAGCGAGCATGCATGAGGGCGCGGAATTCCACGCGGAACAAAAAATGCCATTGCCGGATCTAGCCATTTAAGGCGGATGCGCCGAGCGTCCAGCTGGGCCCAGTATCTCGCTGTCGCCCTCCAAAGGAAGTTCCAAAGATAAATGGCGCCCGTGCTAGAGCAAGGCCATTGCTGAGGCCGTTCTTTGCTTCACCATCGGCCCTATCATTTCCATCCAGCCCGCAGTGCCCAGGGATCCACTGTAGCACTATAAGGTGGCCTTTCTTGAGGAGATGAAAGCAGCTCAGTGATGTCTAGTGCCATAGATTGGCGAGCGGTGTGGCGTAGGAAACATCCTAAAATTGAAGCGCACGTTTTGAGTCGGGGAATATACGCCACACTTGTGGTGTTTCCCCACAGATGTACCGAATCGCTTCCCTAAGGGCCACAAGATCAGCAGCGCTTGATGTAGAACTATATCCTAAACCGAATCATAACCAGACCCCCAGGCACGGCTGATGTCCCCAAGGGGCAAGCAAGGTGTCGACAATG
The DNA here is from genome assembly GCF_052857255.1 of Amblyomma americanum. Taxonomy (NCBI): domain Eukaryota; kingdom Metazoa; phylum Arthropoda; class Arachnida; order Ixodida; family Ixodidae; genus Amblyomma; species Amblyomma americanum. Next base: position 272,369,007 of record NC_135497.1, read on the forward strand.
CTTATATTTAGGGAGAGATCTGTACAGCAGGCGCTACTTAAAGTTCTAACGCCTTCAATTACGTCACGGACCTCTGCTGTGCCGATTGAATAATAAATAACCTTCCCGTATCATCGTTTAGGCGCGTAGAAAAATGTTGCAGCAAAGCAATGTGGCGTCGTATTTTTTGTCCCCTGCTCCGCGAGGCGGTGATACTCATCATTTTTCTTTTCCTGAAAAAAACAAGGAAAGAAAACGATTACTCCTTGTGGCTAGAATAATAATGTCGCCGAACTGAGCGCCATGTGCGCATTTACAAAATGACTTGTAAACGAACCATTAAGAACAAAAACAGCAGGCGAGACTTGCGTGCTTGTTTATTTAGACTGCTGAGGACCTATCTGCAAGTACGAAAACAAAGAGATAAGACTGGTCCTGACGGAGAATGGCAACAGCGCCACCACTCTGTGGATGAAAAACGTGCAGTTAATTGAAGCAACAATAGCATTTTGGCAATTTGCTCAAAATGTACCGTTTTGCGCATATCTCAGCTGAGAGTACGCGAAGACATGACTGCTGGGGAAATTTGCAGAATGTTGACCCTCTTATAGTTGACATAAGAAAAGGATAAGGCGTACTTCTCCGCCAGTCACTTAAAAAAACGACGCGGGCATTCCCACTAGCGGAAGTGATCGTGATGGCAAGGCTGCCGAAGCCTTTACTGGGACGCATTTCCTCTGAAAAAACAATCGCTAAAATTAGGCACTTTTTTGTAATTTCGGCGTTAGACAAAAATATTGTCTTTAAGAATCGTTTCCAGTTTTAGATTGCTACACGGACGCGAAACATCGCCTTCACAAGCGCTTTGAAATGTAGATGCACAAACCGTGCCAACATTCCTGTCTGCACCCCACATCTGTCTCTGATAAAAAAAAAGGTTCCTAAAAAGCAGAAGGAGAATAAGACAAAAGCTGTACAGATGCAAATTATGTATATACGTACGCACAAAATCGCAGCGCTGAAAAAGTGAAACACAGACTGAACTTTCTTGAGTTGGGTGAGCAAGCACGCCTCCATATCAAGCCTGTCGCACGGAATTCCTCGTACATGTCCACCCCCAAGTTTAAGCACACGCAAATTTCTCGTAGAATGTCTAATGCAGCCGAAAACCACAGGAGTGCAAACCATTATAAGGCACCAAAGTACACTTGCATTTTCTGTACAACGGCAGCATTAACGCTATCACGTTAGAAGAAGCCATGTGCAGCTGGGATGAAGCCGGCGGAAATCGTCTCTCACTGCAGATACAAGAATTTTCGAGAACTTGAAGCTATGTTTATTGTACTGTACATATTGAATTCACAGCTGCGTCCATTTCTGCCGCAGTGGTTTGTTTACAGTGCTTTCAGGAAATTTTGCAAATGATCTCCCAGAATGATTGCATTGGCCGCTACATCTTTGCTCTCGCAGGTCAGGACCGTAAAGCCCACATTTGGTATTACCACGTGTGCAGCAATAAGCATGTGTGCATAGGCTTCTCACGATGCTTTCGGTCATGCAGCACGATGCCACGAACTCTTCAACGCTCGATGTTGGGCGAAACGGTGAACCGCTTTTCCTGCAGCTGTAGCCGGCCAGAGATCGCGTCCAGTGGTGCGACTGCGGCTTCATGTTACGCTGACTTGAAGTAAATAAAGAATGGGAACGCTGCAGCAGAGAATTTCATTTGGATAAGTTACAACTGCGGTCCTCAATGCGTCGCTGATGATAGGCATTTGCCAAATAAACCACGGCAACAAACTCACAAAGAGCTCTCAGCGATGACATTTCGTTGCAACGGCAGTAACAAAAACATTGTGCGTTGTCTGCTTGAGGCTTAGCCCCTCACGCCGCAGGAACTTCCTCAGGAGGCATTGCGCTAACCCACAACCGGCGAAATAGCGTCGACAGCTATTTCGCCAGATAGGGGCTGCCAAGATGAGCGTCACCCGTCGAAGCGAGGCCGCTATTTGCCGTTGCCACTTCGCTGTGTCTTGCGTTCGCAGCGAATAAATGATGAACGAAGCAAATCTACTTGTCTCAAGTGAGAACGCGTTGTTTGGTTGCCATGGAGATCGACGTCGGAAAGTGCGGGATGTTCGAACAGGTTGGTAATAATCCCTGAAAAAAGTTCACTTTGAAACTATTGAATTGCACAGTTGCACGTAATATGTTGTTCGTCATTTGTTAGTGTTTTTGTTGATGACGACGTAAATAAAAGCACAAAAAAATTACATTTGCGAGAATTACTACTCTGCATTTTACTTTTCAACCGAAATGACGCTGGGAGCAGCAAACTACCTTCAGAACCTTCCGGTCTCATATTCTAAATCTCTCGCGAGTACGCTCCACAAAGACGCCGCACCCAGCGCGAATAGGAGGCTGCAAAGTTTGCCGTCCCTATTCTAAATCCATCTAGTGTTTTATGAAAGCAAGTGGCTTCCGGCGGTTCTATATCTCATATAGCTTTTAAAATACAACCCGCGAAATCGAAACCGGAACAAGAGGCGAGAAAAGTCTAAATAATTAATTTTAAGTACGCTAGAGCGGATTTGTCACACACCTAAAATTTGATTCTTTAGGTCTCGTAGGCAGATGAGAAGGATATTTTTTATAATATGCTACGCATGGCAACATGATATTGCCAGCAACATCCGCGTGTAAGACTGCATGAATGGCTAATGAAAATTCGCACCGTCGTTGTTGGGTATGACGAGATGGAGGAGCAAGTAGATGGGGAATAGAAAGCGCCTGCACGGGAAGAAAAGTTCTATAAACATCACAGCCCAGCCAATACAAACGGCAGCGCCAATTCTTTCCGTAGCGGCCGGAGAAGAGCCAACGTCTTATTGTTGTCACGGCAACGGCATCCAGGTCATAAAATTCCTTCCTTGAGCAGGATACGAACCACTACTTGCGATAACAAAACAGCTTCATTTCCCAGTGCCTCGGACAATTCTGCCACCGCCACACCCTGCGGCAGTCTCCATGTCTTGTCTGCTTCAGACACCAGATGTGCTGAAGTAGCTAAAAGCGAAACTAACTGGATAGTTCCACATTTTTCTTTGTGTTTTTTAAACGACGGCTAAGAAAATACCAATATCACTAAAATGTAATTTTAAACATAACGCATACAAAAAAATATAATGCTTGCATCAATTGTGTTCACACTTCAATGCGTTTCATGCATTTTGTGCACTGCACGTATTCACGTATCCCCGCAACCTGCGGAGTGGCGCCACCACTGCTGCCAGCTGACGTGGCAATTCATCTCGCAAACGGCCATTGCTACGTTCCTCGAGCGTCAACGTCGCAAAACACGACGCTGGTTTGGTGCACGGTTTCGCGGACAGTTCGTGAGCATTCAGGACTTGTGCCTGCGCTTTCATCTTCTGCGAAGTCTTCGGTACGCCAAACCCATTCCCGCCCAGGCTTACGCTGTCGACACTGCCATGGTCTCGACTGGGTCCGGCACGAACGCTGCATTCACGCCGCTGAGCGACAGTTCTTCGGCAGACCTATCGTACCAGCGGGAGCAGAGGCTAGTAGCGGCGATCTCACCGCCGTTGCGCAAGCTTCTCCTCCAGACAGCCCAGTACGCTAGCAAGTGTGCCCACGACTCCATCCTGAAGAATGCATTCGTCTTCTGCGACGGCGCACAGCAGCGGAGCACTACCAGGCACTGCGCTTCCGCAGCTGCTTCAGCAGGCTTCATCCACTACTCCGTGATGCTATCCGCGGTCGTCTTGGAGCCGCCGCACCATAAGACGGTAAAGCAGGCTGGCAAGGCACGCGGTTGACTATCACCCCGATCAATTACGAAGTATACGCCCTGCATATATGCCTATCGCGTTTTCCAGGAAGCCTAGTATACGTAGTATTTGTAATGCGTACGTGTTCTGTTCGTATGTGCTGTATTACTTGGGTTTTTGTCCAGGTTCTTGGGGGTTTCTACGTTTATGTTACATGTTTTATGCGTATGTGTTTTATTTTGAAAAAAAAAGTTCTGTTTGACGTCAAAGCTGTGTGTATGTGCGTTTTATTTTTCGACTTTGTTTTTTTTTTTTTCAAGGGAAGCTCCCGCGCTTCTTGCTTCTCGAAGTCTGCGGCGCTCCATGCAAGCCAAGCCGCCCGTCCAGGCGTACGCTGTCAAGGCTCCCATGGCCAACAGGAACGCCATGGCTCGTGCCCAGGCTGGGTCCATCACGACCGTCGCATTGACGCCGCCCAGCGACAGCGCCTCACCAGACTCTTCCTGCCAGCTGGCACAGGTGCTGTAGCCGTGACCCATGACCCAGTTCCATGACCCAGTCTAGGCGGCTGGGCATAGTGTCCGAAGGCGGTGGCGCAAGATCGCGGCCTGCAACGTTTCTGGCGTCGCCCATCTCGGTGATCATCGAGGCTGCTCGACACTCGGGCATCAAGGACGTTGAGCACGATAGGCGCGCTGGAAACGAACATATTGCGATTTAATACCGATGATGTGTGTGGACTGTTAGTGCCCCACCAGTCGTGCGAAAAACATTGGCAAGGCTTAAAACTTGCGTTGCTTAATTTTGATTGCACTGTATGACGTGTATTGTTTTGCTGTTTTTTTACTGTTGTCGTTCGGTGATTCGCATAATTATGTTGATGTTTGTAGCTATATGTTTTCTGATTTAATAAACGTTTAGTTTGTAGTGAACGCTGTGTCTATGGATTTCTTTTCCGATCTCTTCTTTCACCTTTGACCTGCACTAGTTCTGTCCTGCTGTGGCCTCGTGGTAGAGCATTTGCCTCGCATTCGAGAAGTGCTGGGCCCCATCGTCGGTGCCGTAGTGCACCCACCGGTTTTGTTAATGGGTAAAAGAGTTCTCCCGTCCTGATGCTCGTCTTTTCCGGGGTGAAATGCATCTGAATTTTTTCGACCCTGGCCATAAGTTACAGCCCTCGGCTCGGCTGCGGGAGGTGGTAATTTTGACTCCCATTGTCGGCCCGCCGGGGTGGAAGGCGTATGAAAGAAGCCTGCGCCTTCAAATCTCGAAAAGAGCCCCAAGTGGGCTTTTCATTTTCAGCACGAGGGGGATATAAGTTGTGACACCCGCTAGGTTGAATGCAACGGTTTCGTCGTCGTAGTAATTTTTCCGTTGGCTAAACGGAAAATTTAAAAATTTGTTTTGGGGAAAGGAAATGGCGCAGTATGTCTCGCATATCTGCCGATACCTGAGCCACGCCGTAAGGAAAAAGGTAAAGGAGGGAGTGAATGAAGGGGTGCCGTAGTGGAGGGCTATGGCATAACTTCGACCACCTGAGGATCTTTAACGTGCACTGACATCGCACAGCACAAGCAGCCTAAGCAATTCGCCTCCCTCTAAACGCAGCCATCGCGATCGGGTTCGACCCCAGCAATTCCGGATCAGTAGCCGAGCGCTCTCACCACTGAGCCATCGCGGTTGGTGTTTGTTAAACAGGGAAAATGAGATTCAGTGTGCGTGAGGGAGAGAGCGCGTGTGAGAGAGAGTGCGCATGCTGTGCGTGGGCACGCACGCACGCATGCGTGTTCTTGTATATGTATGTGTTACTATACATGCCTTATAGAGGAGCGACATATTACCTGGACAAAAGTATAAAAAAGTAGTACGGCCATTAGTTACAGTACACAGCAGTAAGGGCGCTGCAATCGGTGCTCTGCCGAACAGAAAACTATCGCCGAACGCCTCGACTGGTCGCGTCAAGGGCGAGAGCACATTTCGAAGTATGTGAGACGGGCACCGAAGTGCAAGCGTTTCTTGTTTTTGTCCAAAAGCGCGATAAATAATTAGAACGGGGTTCGCATCTAAGCTGAGGCGGTCTGAATCCTCATAAACAATCCAATGGAGCGCCAGATTTTACTAATATGCACTCCGGCACACCAGGCCCTCAGGGGAAATGAAGGAGCCAGCGAGCTCGCAAAACGACGTATACCTTTCCGGGCAATCTCAGACCCCCTCCTTGAACAGAACACTTATCGTCAGGAAAGGATAGGATGACCACCTACCGAGAAATCACACAGTGCTATAATTAATTATGTAGGAATGCTCAGATGCGGACCCCAAACTCAGTAAAAAGGAGGAGTCGATCTGGCGCTAATTGCAGGTTGACGCCTACCCAAATCCGCTAGAACTTGGTAAAGTCTACCCAGGCCAATCTGAAGCTAAATGCAAGCATAGTGAAAGCCTGGCAAGCGTGGTCCATTTGCTATGCACGTGTCCATAGATATCAGATGGCACACAACAGGCACCTGAGAGGCTATGACGAGTAGCTAAGAGCTAGACGCTCAACAGGCGATCGCCAAAAGACATCAGGCAGCATTTCGCAAGTTGCGCGTCCGTGCCGTCTGTGCCGCCCTGGTCGAAACGATTACAGCGATCTTTATAGCGGCGGGAGACGCTGCTGATGTTATGCTTAATAAAAGTAACATTTCTTGACCATGACAGACAATAAAAACATGCTCAAGAAATAAATCGTAAGTAGCCATAAGCATTATTAAATAAGACATCAAAGAAATGGTTTGCGAAGATGACGCATCGCTTCCGCGCCGCTAGTGTCGCCGCGAGCAGTGCAGCTGCAGACGACTGCGCGAGCGAAAGTAGGAGAAACTAAACTTCACGTTTCCGACGCTGCCGACGCGACGTACACACGGGAGCAGCGCAAAATCGCACTGTTGCGCAAAGTGGTGCAGCACATCCGGCAACAGTGGACAACGCTTCTTCAGACTTCCTGCCCACCTCAGGTATTTATGAATTCCCTGCCTATTATGTCCCTCTTTGCGTATCAAGTTCACGAAACCGTTAGCGTCCTTCGGGCCTTTGTTTTTGTCGCTGTTCACCGTTTCGATTTGAAATCGGTGATGGAATACAACGAATTTCTCCTGGTCCATTTTACTGCAGCGACTTTAATTGATTTTGCAAGGCGCGTTTGATAAAAATAAGGCGCCGTGCTGCACAGTCTGAGATAGCCCGACATTCTTATGCGTGGAACCGTTGGTTACTTTGCTTGTTTACATTTGTGTGTGTGTGTTCCTCACTGCCTGGCTTAATCTGAAGTATCTTACTGCCTTTAAAGAGCTAATCCCCTCAGGTGTTCGTGTCCTGAAAGCCTAATTTGTATATGGTGATTCCAACTTTCGCACCCTATAACGTCGCCAAAAGAAGGGACCAATATTAGTCTTCAGTTTGGTTAATTTTTTCGGAATTTAGTACTTGCATATATGCATAATACGTCCGTGTTTTCTGCAGCCGCGGTCTGATCGTCACATCCAAAATTATCGCGCAGGCCTCACTAACGCCAGAAGGTTGGCGCGGCGCGTTAGAAAGCCAAAATGAAGCGCGCCGTGAGTTGCATACAGAAAGGCCGTTGGAGTTGTTTTTTTAGGTGTTCCGTAGTGGCGCCGCTCTAGCCACCGCTTTCACATGGTACAACCTGCCGCCTGCTCTACGCATTGTAACTTTCCCTGAACTCTCCGAGCCGGCGGTCCCTGACGCTTCTCGCTATCAGCGCGCACGATCGACCATATACTGGAGGGCACCGCACTCGCCGCAGTATTCTTATCTCGTGACGTCTCTCTTATCTCGTGCCTTGTTGTTGTGTCTGCTTTCCTGAGCTCTCAGAAACTGTTTCGCCTAGTTCGTCATGGCTTTTCCGTAGTTTCGCGGCTCTTCCGCCTGTTGGGGGAAGGAGTGCCCCAGGGCGCTTCGGGATCTTTACGGCAGAGGCAGCGCCTTTTGCGCGGGGACACTTTTTTTTTTCTGTACCCATCTTATCGCTCCCTCCCCATTAATATTTTTTTTCACACACACACTGTAAAGCTAGTTTAAGAAAATTACGCCTATGCATTGAAACACCTGGTTTCAAGCCTCCTACAGTGTATTTGTTCTTTTTCAACAGGTGTGCTATCCCAAGCACACCCATCAGATGCCCACAACAGCACCATGGGACTCACTTTATTATGTGATGCTATGTGCACCAACAAAACACGAGAATTTATTGCAAAATGCTCATCTTCCATCTGTATAAAAAACTGTGGACCGGTCACCTTGATATTTTTGTGATGGATATTGACAGGTCTGTAGTAGTCTATAAGTTTAACTTTAATGCAAAAATTATTTCTTGACCATATTTGCATAATTCATGCATTTCATGAAATCTACACATTGTTCAGACACAGCGCTGTAAATTCAAAGTTCTTAATTTGCTGATAATGCAACACATATAGAACACTGGTGATGCCAGTTGTGTCGCAGCTATGTTTACATGAATGTCAGTCGTCAACTTTCTGGCATAGCGGACGAGAGAAATACACGAGGACAGCGTAGCTATCGCATTAATCTGCCAGACAGGCACATTGAGAAGGGAAAGCCCAGTTCAGTAGTGAATGAAAACAGGTGATGCATAGCCAGTTGAATTGTAGAGAGGCATCCCTCCCCCTGCCACCTGCACTTGTTACAACACTCCCCAGCTGCAGCTAACAAAAGCAGCCTAAGCTGAAGGTGGGTGTGGCATGCCTCTCCACAGTCTGCATTGGACATAGCACCATCAGATTTGATGTTGTGTATCTAAATGAGTGTGTAGCAGCTGAACGAGACACATGAGAAAATATAATGTGCCACAGTCGCATTTTTGTAAATTTCGCTTATATAGCTGAGCACGAACTAATACAAAAACCAATACATTGCAAGAGTTGTATCCTTGTTTTCTTTAGATGTCTGTTTGTTTTCTTTCATATTTTTTGCAGCTGAAGCTGGCCCAGTGGTGCCAGAAAGGGCAGCGTTGGACAGGCAATGGTGACACCTGCACCGGTAACACCAAAAAGAAGAGGGAGGAGACGACATCTGCATGCACACCTCAAATCCTTAATCGGACTAAGAGTCTCGAAGCGACAGATACAGAAAAGCACTTGGCCGGATTAAAAAAAAGGCACAAGACAAGGCGAGTAACACATCAGGAGGCTCTAAACAAGCGTTAACCGCATTTGCTACGAGATGTTTTTTTCAGATCAGGCTCTGTTCTTTTTCAAAATCCAAAAAGCACTGATAAAAACAAATCAAGGAATTTGCTCTCAGTATGTCCTTTCATTCCCCAAAATCTTATCGATTATTCAGAGAAATGCTTCATTTGCCACATGTGACAATGCTGAGGCGCTGCCTGGCAGACATCCCAATGAAACCTTGTATCACTCCAGGTGCCATGAACGCATTAGAATCAATAACAAAAGATTGGCCACTGCAAGACAAAGCATGTTTCTTTTACTCAGTGTAATAGCCTTGAAAAGAGATTTGATGTATGATCAGTCAGAAGATATTGTAATTGGTTTCATAGATGACGGGAATACAACTTCTCGTATGGCAAACACAGCTCTTGTTATGGCAGCGTCTGGCATATCAAGAACTTGGATTCAGGCAGTAGGCTCTGCGGCAGCCCACAAGGAATCGTCAGCTCTTGCAACATGCAGGCTGCTATTAGATTTAAATCAGTGCCTTGAAACAAAACGTCATTTGGTGATAGCAGTCATCTGTGATCAAGAGTCGAACGATGTCAGCCTACCAACAATGTTCATCCATCCTATCCAGGAACTATATTGGAACACACCAAATGAACATTTCAAAACACATTGGCAACGAAACTAAAGAACAACGCATTTGCAGGATGCCCTTCGCTGACATGAGAGTTAAGTATGCCACACAAGTGTTCAGGAAGTCCGTGTCTATGGCACTTATCACTCTCATCACCATTCAGGGGTTCCTGTTCATGCCAAATTTACAGCAGAGTTTGCAGAAAGGGCGGGTAACTTTTTGACAGCCTGAACAGTTCATCCCTGAAAAAGCCGTGCAAATGGTTGTGGTGCGCAGATTTTGAGGGCTTCAAACACCATGTCTTCTTTGGGTGTCCCGTTAAATAGGATTGACCAGTGGTGTTTTGGTTGCCCTCTGGACAAGCAAGTGCACTCCATCAACGGTTGGCAGATTACAATCAAAGCCTTGCTCCTGCCGTGGACTATCTAAAAAGAATTGAATTTACTCATCATTTCACTTGTTAATGGCTTCAAGAGCCTTTGCAAACCTTTTAAGTAATTATTCGTAAAAAAAAAAGGCTGTAATGAGACACTCAATCTGCACCAATCCGTTGCCACTCTAAAACATATCTGGATTGGCCAAGTTTTCAAACTTTTTGAAGGAGACTGCAAAGTGACTACAAATGCATTACTCATCAGCTTGGAGATTGTTGCCACATTGTTGTCATGAACCAGCACACCAACCACAGGCCACAGCAGGCCGCAAGGCTCCAATTCATATGAAGTGCAATGGTCTTCACAACATGCCCCTCGTAAAGTATATGGAAATGTGTACCATGTCGCTAGCACTCTTGTGAAGAGCTTTTTTGATCTGAGGACCTGCCACAACCTCTGAAGAATGTCTATTATATAGAGGAACTAAGCAGAAAAAGTCCATTGGTTCCAACTGGAATTATTCCAATTGGGGCCAGTTCAAAAACCGATTGGTTCCAACTGGAACCAATTATATCTTTTTACTAGGACCATTGGGGAACATTCTGCCTTGTGCCAACAATTTAGAGGGAAATTAATTGCAGCGTGTTAGGGATGTGAAGCCAAACAAACACACAAGGAGCATAAGCTCAACACATATCCACAGAACACACTTTTGCTTCCACTTGTATACTCCATTAATGGGACTCTCCTGCTGGAGCAAGTGACGCTTGTTTGTTGAGCGAAATTATTTCATATACTCACACCCGTTCTGGTGGTGGAAATGATGAAAACAATTCAGCAGGTAAAGCCGCTAATATCTTTCTAACAGAAACCTTTTTAGTTCACTGTTGCATGTGAATAATGAGCACTATGTAGCTATGACACCGACCACCTGAAACTTCTGTAACCCACTGGAATGCCCAATTGGAATCTCAAGAACCAATTGCAGATATACAGTTGGACAAGCTGCAGCCAACTGGAACCCAGTGACTCCAACTGGTTCCAGTTAACATCAGTTGCCAAAACCAGCAGGACAAGCTGCGGATAATTAGAACCCAGTAACTCCAATTGGTTTCAGTTGACACCAGATGGAATTCCAGTTCGAACCAATGGACTATTTCAGCGAGGAATTGATTCCCTCTTCAGACAAGAATTCATGTATTGTGCCCACATACCAAATGTGTGTAATAATCTGGTTGAAAGGATGCCAAACTGGGAATGTATTTTCTGTTCCGCAGCCTGCAGTTCGAAATTTTTAAAATTTTCTGCCATACAAGGCTACATGGGTACATCATATTCGTCAACAGAAGCATAGATACAAAGTTGAAACAGAGTGTTCCCACCTGAAAAAAAGGGTAAATTAACTGTTGATATTCATGATGCATTGTGTTAGTATATGATTAAAATATTTGGTTTTTTATTTCTGCCTACTGCTTATGTGCCCTCTCTTGAATTTTTGTTGTGTTATTTATTTTATGTTTATAGTTTATATATTTGTTTATAATTCTGCTCTGGTTGCACATATATGGCACTGATTGCTTTTGCTGCGTTACTTCTTTTTACAAAATCTAGGCTGCTTTTTGGAAGCCTTGTGTGCCTTGTTAGTCTGAGCATTGCTATGACAAGGGGTTTTGATTTAACTTATTGTTGGCAAATGCTAACAGCTTAAAAAAGGTGCCAGAGAACACCGTGCTGCTTCCTTTTCTTGCTGTTCAAGCAAATAGCCATACATCCTCTCAAGAAATGCGAGAATGCAATTAAGAATGACTGGCTGTATACTGAAATCAGTCTCTATGAGCTGTTATATCATGATTAGTGTAAAAATAAAGTTGTGAAACTTAATGTTGAGACATGCATGCCTTCAGCTGCTCATAAAATCAAAAAAGTACTCTGCAGAACCCAAGGCTTTTGTGGTATATAATTTTCCAACCACTGGTCATGACTGTTGCACTGTATTGTGCTGTTGGGAAAATTAGCGATGTCTGGAATCCGCAGGCAGCAAAAACAGACTGGATCATGTGTTCGGCTCTGGAACAATTAAGAAGGGTGTGCGCATAAGATGTGACTTGGCTGACGTGGGAAAGAAGCAGCGTGGGAAACAAGCATGCTCAAACTATGATGAAGTGCTATTTAAAGCGGCTGTATTAGCGATTTATTTATTTATTTATTTGGACATACTGCAGCCCCTACAGAGGCTATTACAGCAGTGGAGGTATAGATTCAAATCAAAAGACATGGTAGTAAAAATTAAAACAGCGAAGTTGAAAACATAGGGAACACTACACGAATTGGGAGCATTGGTACAGTAAATAGATTATAAATCAGTTATGGCCTGTATAAATCTGTCTATTGAGAGGAAACACAATGGACCGGGCAGTGTATTCCGATGTTCAATAGTGCACAGAAAGGAACTGCGTTTAAACACATTAGTGCGAGTAGTGTAAGGTGAAAGATTAAGATTATGATAACTTCTTGTTGACGGTGCTATATCGCACTCGTGATGTACCTGTCGCTTGAGAGTCGGTATTGCAAATGAATGACACAGTGTGGAAATTTCAACGATCCTGGTTGCTGGGATGGTGGGGGGGGGGGGGGGGGGGGGGGGGATTGGCAAGGGTAGTTATTTGTAATGAGTGAAGGCAGAAGAGGGTAAAAAATTATGGCGATATCTATTACATATCAAGGGAACTGATTTCCTTTGGATGGACTTAGATTTCCTAATCTCAGTGACCTTGCAAGGATTGCACACAAAGCAAGCAGAGATAAGAATTAGACAGATTAGGGTTTTATACATTAGTAACCCGGTTTCCTTCGGAGCCTCAGTACTGTTCGTCTATGACATCCTAATTCTTTTGGGCTCTATTACAAATGAAGTCAGTGTGTATGGATTATGTCAAGTGGGAGGTAAAAATAATTCCTAGATGCTTGTACCCGAACACCCTTCGAAGGGGTATATTATGAAAAGATTAATAAAAAATTGATGAAGAGGAACTAGTACTGAATGTCATGACAACAGATTTACAGCAGGTAATATTCATCTACCAACTTCCACACCACCTACAGAAGCTAGAAAATGATTCATTAATGTGAGAATGATCATCTCAAGAGTGAATGATGTCATATAAAACAGAATCACAAGCATGCATGCAAATGTTCCATGTGATTTTCCAAGGCATGTTGTTTATATACAATAGAAATAATGAAGGTCGTAAGACCGAGCCTTGTGGCACACCGGATGTTACGGGGGCGATGAAGGACTGTGCTGAACTGTAGTTAACAAACTGAAAGCACTAAGAGAGGAAATTAGAGATCCTGATTACTAAGGCTGAATTCTTCCAATATAAGATTTAATTTGATCATCAACTTAGAATGAATCACAGTGTCAAAAGGTTTTGAAAAATCAATGAAAAGCATGCCAATTTGACAACCACACTCCAAATTATGAGCAATGTCATGCAGGAATTCTGATAATTGGGTAGATGTGTTAAAACCTCTCCTGAAGCCATGATGAACATTAGATAAAATGTTATTCGATTCAAGAAATCGTACGAGATGTGTATGGATGATATGCTCAAGCATTAATCTATATAATGACATAATAAGCGAGATAGGCTTGTAGTTTTCAAAATGTTGCTTATTGCCTGACTTAAATAACGGCCGAACTTTTGCAAATTTCCAGGACTTGGGTCCAATACCACAACTAAAAGATTTAATAACAAGAAAATGTCGATAACGAGATGTCCATAATGAATATCTGACGAGCAATGCATTGCGGATTCCATCAGGCCCGCTTGATTTGTTGACATCAAAATTCAGTATCATATTCACAACATTCACCAAGGAAACTGTCAGATCAATTGAAGCTGATTTGGCATACAGGAATGATGGAGTGACTAAACTGTGACGCTGAGAAACATACTGAAAGAATGAGTTAAAAGCATCTGAAATGCTCTTGCAATTCAGAATTAAATGGTCATTAAAAATAATTCGAAGGAGTATCCTGAGAAAGGATCGTGGGCCAAAATTTTGTTGGGTTGCTGATTGGTAAATTTTGCAGCAAATTTCTTCCTTGATTTGTAACATATGCGGTTTCATGTCCCGAAGCAACACATGGGTTATGAGGGACATAGCAGTAGTTGTCGGCATGTTCTATTGGACTGTGTGGGGTCTCAACATGCGAGGACACTGTGCAGTACACGGACCACTTGCAATTTACCATTTAGTAAATCGCCCAACATTGTGGCAGATGCAATACTATTTGGGTTAACTCCCGGTGTGTCATCACTGCAAACTGAATTAATGACCTCTGGTTATTGCTCTTGTATGCCAGCAATTGCCAAAACTGTTCTGCGAATTTTTAGAAAGTCGTTTCTCGACCTGCCTTGGTAATATTTTCCTGCGCTTTTTATCTACAAAAAACAAGTAACCTGAATAGCGTGTAGCAGACGAGCCAGCGCCCTAAACAATGGAAGCATGCAACTTCACCAATATGAACTTCTCTTGGTGTCTGTATACTATGCTATAGCACTGCAGCATATTATGTTGTCTTTGGTCTACTTATGCACTGTGAATTTTTTTTCCCGAGTCAAAGGTTGAAACCTCTCACTGGCACTTTGTATGTGTATACTCATTGCCACACATCGATATATTTCAATACATGTGAAATATTTTACTTCATTGCTATTTATTGAATCTTCACAGAGTTATTGTGTATAAACATATATTGATTGATGTCACATTTGCTTATATATGAAATACTTACCTTGATAGTACGGTATCTTGTTGAACCATACTGGCATTTTTCAATTTTGATTGTTTAGCATGGCGGTCACTAATATTGCCATGCCCCCGTAGTTCCGTGCACTCACTCATGAGTGCACTCATATCGTCTCACTCACACTCACGTCTATGAAGGTAAGTGAATGTGAGTGTTGATTGTCTTGAGTGTGAGTGCAAGTGAGTTGCGAGTGTGAGTGGACGTGAGTGTGGGTGGTCATGAGTGTGAGTGGATGCGAGTGTAAATAGAGATGACTGGTGAGTGGAGATGAGCTATGAGTGGGCTTGAGTGCCGAGTGGATGTGAGTGGTGGGTGGACGTGACAGCGAAGTTGGTCGCATGTATTTCACGATGACAGTATATCCGTTCAGCTATCTTCATGTTGTTGACAGCTGAGGGAAGCAATATTCACTACCAAGGGCGCTCGAGGCAGCATAAGGCATCATGCCGATGTCTTTGGACTACCGAAACAGAGGATTCTGCTGGCACAGGAACGGGAATCTTTCGTTGCTGTTCGCAATTTAGTTCACCGTTGCCATGGGCGCTGGCCTTTTGCGGGTCCAATGAGCAACTACGAGTTTTATCAGACCCTTTGAATGATTTTTAATTGCCGCTGCTGAAAAGGTAGATGTGTGTTGTCACGCTTCCCACACGGTCATACACACAGAGTTGTAATGCGTGCTTCTCAAACAACAACTGTCTGGTTCTTGGCAAAAACGAGCGTAAGGTGGGATCTCGAGTACTGCAGTGGACGCTTATGTTTTTTCTGTGCCCGGGTGTGCACATTGTAGAGCTCTGCTCCGGCTGTATTCTTTTAATTGGGCTGGACTTACGCGAAAAGCATACCGACTTGGCCCAGCTCTTGAAATGCACCAGCTCGGCTCAATCCCGGAAACAAAGCAAAAGCCAAGTGTGCTTTTAAGTAATACAGGAGGTTCTTGTGTCTATCATGCACTTGAAGGAGCCCTGCGTCGCAAATCACCCTTGTGGTTTTTATGTTTTGTATGCATAGCTTCAGACATGGTAACACCTTTGACGCCCAAGGAGATATCCAAAATGGTAATATTTAATGCTTTAATCTGTGCCAGAAATGATTGTTTCGTGCTGATGGTGATGGAATGTTGCAGCGATTTTCAGCAGTGGATACGAGGTGGCAACCAATCTGGCCGCACCCTTTTTGATAGGTTTGATGTACAGTTCCAACTGAAGTCTTATATACCCCGAAAAGGGATCTGAAATAGAATGTATCTCAGTACTGTCAATTTTCCAGTTGAGAAAAAATTGCAAAAAAAGGCAGTACGAGTGAATGAAAGCTCATAAGAATCAAGCCAGGGCAAGTTTTTGTTTCACCTAAAAATATCATGAAGTCGAGTTCTGCTCTTCAAAGTGCCAATACTGAGAATGCAGTGAAGAAAAGCCCTCTGACAGACATCATAGCCAAAAATGTGAAGAGAATGGGAAACTGAGGGCTGGGGTGGTTGGGGTGGCCTACAAGTCGTCTCGGTAAAACAAGACCGCTTGTTGAGTCATTGACAAGCACGCTGAGGCTTTCCCTCTCTAGTTCACTCAGTGAGTGTCAAGAAACCATCTGCTTACCTCTACCATACATTCCTCTGTCGATGTTACACGTTAAAGTAAAAGCTACAGCTCTTAATATCTTTTATATTTTGCAATTCTATCACATTGAAATACATGTTTTATCATTCCTCATTTTTGCGCCCCGTTTCGGCCATAGGGGCCTAGGTGAGAGGAGGTTGTGGGGGGGGACGCTGCGCTGATACTTGTCTCGCACTCATTGAGAACTCTGCACACGTTTATCGACACCATTCAAAAACGTGTCCGAGCACCTTAGCTGCTGACGCTAAACAAGCACTCATTGTCTCAGCAGCAAGCGCGGGAGCACACTTGCGTAGCATTGGTTCGGGACATGGAAATGCATAAGTGACCACTTTCTTCAAGCACTTAAACTGTGAAAATTGTACAAACTGTCCAACAGAGCCCAGGCAGCTCACCACCCCATCTTTGACTCAGGCTATGCCAGGGGAGCCACGAGCGCAGTTTTCCGCGGGCAGTAAATCCCTCATCCTCTCCGTTGACAGCAAACAAGAAAATAGTGAGTGAGTATGAATGAGTGAGTGGTTGTGAGAGCGAGTGGTCATGAGTGCGAGTGTAAGTGGTTGTCAGTATGACTGGTCATGCGAGTATGAGTGGTTGTCTGTGCGAGTGGTCATGAGTGTGAGTGAGTGGCTGCGAGTGTTAGTTTTTGTGAGGGGACATGAATGTGAAAGAGTGGATGCGAGTGCAAGTCGCCGTGAGTGTGATTGAGCCACCTCTCATGGTGCCGAGGTATGCATGCCACTGATGCCAGAATCACCACTTCTATACATCCATTGCGAATACTGATGTTTTCTTTAATAAACTACCGTTTGCACAGAACTGCTTACACTTTTGCTTCTCGAGCGAGCGCCCTAACCGGCTGTCATGCAGTCGCGCCGCTCGCCACAGCCATGCTACCTCACCAGAACGTCAAAATACACGCAGCACACAACGCAAGTACATAGGAAATTGTGCGCAAAAGCAGCGCAAAAACATTTAATCACCAGTATGTGTGTACGAAGCTTAAATCCAGCTAACGCCCGCCAGCACCACAACCGCGCGAGCCACCGACTGCGAACAGCTGGCCGAACGCAAGCCGCCATGTTGGATTTCTGGATTGGCGGCTTGTTTGAGCTCGTCTCAGGGAGTTTTGAGCAATCAGTTCGTTTACCACCACTCCCAGGCACCGTCGACTTCGGAAAAAGAAAAAACGGCCCCATTGCCTCTGCGGGAAAGTCACACCCTAGGTAGTGTGTACTGGACTGTTTTTTTTTTTGAGTGGCGCGACCAGCCGCCGCGGAGAAATGCCGCTGAGCGTGGAAGTAGTTGGCGCTGCAGTCAACCGCACTTGAATGCGTGTTCGCAGTCAGGCTGCTGTTTGCTGCCGCGCACGGAAGTCGCTGCGTAATGCCCGTGTGATGTTCAAATTAATGCATCGTTCCTCTTTAGTAAAATGAATTATGCAAATGCTCTGTGACCTCACGCACCCCATAAAAAAACTCCAAAACAATGCGTAGCAGTAAGTGAAATGCCTGGAAATTTACACGGGAGCTCGCTCCCTCGTGTACATCCGCGATCTTGTTTAGTTTGCACGGCGCTGCGACACGGAATTACGTAACAGCCTAGTGGAATGCAGTGACTGCGATGTTGTTGCCTTAATGACATGGCACACACCCACGACGGGGAATAGGCCAGGGTTCGGCGAGGAGCGTGCCGCGGTCGCACGGAACGCTTTCGTTATCGTCTTTTAGCGCACGCTGATGTTTAGAAGGGCGAGCTAGTGGACTTACTTGCAGCACAAGGGCAAATAGAGCCTTTGTAAAAAATTTAGAGCCGACCGCGTTCGCTTCCGACCACACCGCATAACTCGTAACGCATTTCCAGCATTCCATACCTCCTGAAGGTAAGATTTTTGGTCCCGTTACCTCCAAAGGGCTGAACGACCAAAAGTGCTGCAGGAGCCCCACTATACGTCATAAAAGCAAACCCCGTGATCTCTGAGCTCTTGACAAAGGCTGTACCTAGTAAAAGTGCAGTTCTAGTTCATGTATCTAATACCAACTTTCCACTTGAGAGAAGCGCCAACAATAGGTCAGGCAAACTTTGTGCATGGGACCCCAGTCGTAAGGCAGCAGTAGACAACCCCCCCCTCCCCCCGCTTAAAAATATACGCGAATATGGATGACCCAACTAATTTTATTTATATATAAAGTGGCCCACTGAGTCCTCTACAAAATCTTGAATCTTAATTTTCTACACACGGCTCAACTTTAAATGGTGCTGTCCTTTCCTTCGGGCGAAGTCACGAGACTTGTTGAGACCTTAGACAAAAAAATGTATTCTGGTCAAAAGATGTCAAATTTGAGATGAGCTCCTTGAAGTGCTGATCGCATCTAATGCGGTTCATGCGTTGCTTGTTCAGAAGAGCAAGCACATCCATGATGTTGTCGTGATGCAGTCCTCCAGAGCTTAAACGTCCTGTGAAAACGTCCTCAGCTGACTGATAAACTTGAAGAGGCTCAATGCGGGGTAGACCAAGCCACCAAAATTGCATGTTTTTGTCAGGGTGGCAGCATTCAAATTTTTGCCATCGGGAGCTGGTAACAGAAGCTGATCCATGCACACACGACATTTTGTTTCCAAGATACACTTTCTTGCAACGAACCCTGCAATATAGTATCAATAAGCCTTGAGTCACACCTCTGACTGTTATAAGAATGTTCTGTCATAGCTTCTTTGTTGTTAAGAGCTCTTTCTGCTTGATCAAGATTACCCATGCTGATCAGCATATCAATTAGTTTCTGCTGCTTATGAGAACCTGCCGCCTGGTCCTTGACTGATAGAAGCGAGCTAACCATCACCTCAGGCACATATTTGATCCAGCGACGCTCTTTGCCAGATTGTAATAATCCTCCAATCAGTGTTCTCTGTGTTACGACACTACGGTTCGTATACGAACCGCATCCATATTTGGATAACTCTAGCGCGGTTACTTACAAAGCGCTCGCGGAGTTCTGCATGAGAAAAAAATTATAAATGCAAACATTAATGACTGTAAAAACCTAGTAACTGCCCCATTCTCGGCGGACACTTAAACTCCACCGTGAGGGAAGACGGTTTAAGGGATCGAGTCAAAACAAGAGACAGGAACGAAGAGACACTGTAGTACAAGGCTCCAGATTATTTCACATATTCTTTAATGTGCAAGGTGAACAGGCTACAAGTGGACAGGTGGACAGAACAGCCTGCAGCAGGCAGAAAAAAGCAATTTCCCGCAGGACCTGACAGTGAAACCAGCCCTCCATAACCCACATACCTAAGACTAATGACCGTGCCATACCGTATCTTTTCGTGTAATCTGGGGACATTTTTCTTAAAATTAAAAAAAAACTCTACAAAGGTCATAACGTGCAATGCATACGGTATATTGCCGCGTGTAAGTCGACCCCGCACTCACTCCCCTCGCTGGCCGAAAAAAAAAAGTCGACTCCATATCGCCTCACGTGGATCTGTGAATGAGAAAGCACCCCGGCGGCATCTGCACTGATGTCGCCATCAGTGCCGGTTGACGTGGACATTAAAGGGCCGCAGAAAGGGGTTTGAACTTGGCTTTAAAATACTTGCACTGAGAAGAGTACAGGCCACCGAGAGTCCATGCCGCGTACGAGACCTCAGAAGCGAGCGGGAAATTCTTTGGTGTTTTGGCGTGCGAGAAGAGAGGGAAAGGCGCCAAGACGCGGAAGTTTAAATTTTGTCTTGCAACATAACTCAGCTTCCACAAAACGCATTAAAATATTCCTTGCTGGACGATAATCATGAAGCGGCGTCTTTAACATCTCAGACATATCGCAAGCTTATTGAGAGCCCCCTTCTGGGCCCCTTTAATCGTTCTCAAAGCTTCGATCAAAGCTTTGTCCTGCGGGCAAGAACTTCGTCAGGCTGGAGAACTTTGAGGTAGAAGTTAGGAACCGACGGTTTTTCAGGCCCTATGTGAGCCTTTCGTGCAGGGACCTGTGTTCCAAGCTCCTCCTAAGCCTGCGGGGCGCCAAGCACCCCACGCCCAAGCGCCAGCCACCTATCCACTCGTGCCCAGACAAGAGTCCGGCGCGTCGGCTAAATCCGCGCTGCTGAGCGACAGTGACTCGTCGCGACCTACGCACCAGCTGGAGCAGTTACCTGTAGCGGTGACGGCATCCTTACGCGCGAGCTTTCCATCCAGACCGCTGATGGCTTGCGGAAGTGTGCCCACGACTCCATGCTGAAGTCTGCGCTCCCCTACGGCGGCACAACGGCAGAACACCACCATCCCCTGCGCATCTGTGGCGGCCATCCTGGCGGCCACACGACGGTTCTGGCGAAGCAGCTGCTGGCACGCTCTGCATCCGGGATGCTCGTCGTGGGCGACGAGGTTTTAGATCGAGACGGCCGAGTACGCACAAAAGTGTGCCCGCGGCTCCATTCTTAAGGCTGCATGCACTCATACGCAGCGGCACAACGGCGGAGCACCACCACCAGGCACTGCGCTTCAACGGCTGCCACATCCAGGGGGCCGCCATAGTTCCGGCCAAGCAGCCGCTGGAGCGGACTTCATCCAAAACTCCGTACTGCTGCTCGCGGTCGTCTTGGGAGTACCACGAGGCTGTAAAGGCGGCCGGGAATCGAGGCAGGAAACGGTGACGACGGAGTCGCGGACCTTCGGCTTCTCGGCGCCGCACATGTGGTGATACTCTGCCTATTCCTAAACGCTTCGGCATCAAGCACGTCAGGCCTGTGTTCAACTACGACTCACCGCGTGCCGGTACCGCGGATATGCGCTGCTGATGCTTAAAAATTGCGCGGCTTAATACGATTCTGAAGATACTATCTGGTTCGTTCATTTGACGCCCACTCAGCCTCCAACAAGAGAAAGCGTTCCTTAGAGTGAAATCATCAAAATGAAATCATCCATAGTAAATCCAACTGCTATCGCAACTTTCTCCCGTCAAGTTTGATGATCTTCCTCCCCATTTTTTAAGGTGATAGCACTTGATGGCGCAATAGCTAAAACGCCATTTTGTGTCCTGGTGAAGCTCGGAGTACCAGGTGCAGCCAGCGGTGTGGCCTGTGAGAGACTCGGGTAGCTCCTTCCGAGCAACCTCACGCGACCAGTCATTAACATGTCTGCTATCTGCCGGGGTGGGCAGTTGGCTCACAATCCGGCGGGCAGGTTGCCACATGACACGGTGGGCAGGCTGCGATTACGTCACCAGGCTCGCAACGCGTCACGCGTAACAGCCCTGTTAAAGTAAAGCAAAATAAAGCAAGCAAATTCAAACAAAAATAAAGCAGAACAAAGGTAAAAAAGCTAAACAAAGATAAACAGCTCAACGAACGCAAACATGCTAGGTATGCTGTGATTACGCCACCAGCTTCGCAACGCGTCACGACCTTATTAAACAAAGGCAAATTAAAAGAAAAACAAAGGCAAGCAAACAAACTAGCGCACCTAAGTCACATTTAACCTAACCAGGTAAAACAGGGCCCAACCTTTTTCCATCGTCGACCTTCTCCCTTCATTTTTCGCTTTATTATTTAGGGCACGCGAAACACACCGACCCTAACTGCTGTCAGTTCAGCGACTAGAGCGTCAACACAGCGCTATGCATCTGTGCGCGTGTGTGCCATGGTTCTTGTCTGTGAGGGGGCTAAAAACGCGCCAGAAATGACTTGCCAATAGAACGTGCCGAGCTTTTTATTTCGGCTCTTCAACAGCCACAGTAAAAACCGCACAATACACAATGACGCACACACACGCAAAAAAACAAACGCCCCATTAAGGTTCTGGAGCTCTCTTGCGTGTAGTCATCTGATGCAATATTTGAAAACATGGCCATCTATACCTCAAGGATTTTGCACTACTGTTGCAATTTACAGCCACCTTCGCTATATCAGGTATATTTCCTCCTTATATCAGCTCATATGTTTTATAAACGTGTTAATGTTAATCAGAGCACGACGAATCCTTTGGCACGATCCGAAACCGCCTGCGACGAATGGTTTGGCTGTAATGGACGTCTGAAGGTCTTTGGAATGCACGTGTGACGACACACTCTGCACATGATGATGATGATGAATTTTTATGGCGCAAGGGCATCTATGGCCAAAGAGCGCCATGGCACAAGGCATTTTTCAAATTCTCAAGGTGGGGTCGAAGACCTATTTCCCAAGCATTTCACCCTAAATAAGCCGAGCACCAGACCAGGGGAAAGCTTGTACCCATTGTATCACCGGTGGGTACCCGGCGGCAATGGGGATCGAACCCCGCACCTCCCGCATGCGAGGCGGATGCTCAACCACTTGGCCACCGCTGCGGTATCCCCTCTGCATATTATTCCGCGCATCCTCCGCCTTGTTATCGTTCCCGGTAAAACGCAGCGCCACCGCTGCGTCACCCAAGGCATGCGTCACCGACAGTGGCTACAAAAACAGGCTGCCCGGCCGCGAAGATCGATAGACGAGCGTAGCGTCGGTATGCTCGTCCGCTGCCGTCGGCAATCGAATAAACCCTTGTTACGTTTTTATGTTGGGATTCGTCATTCGGTAGAAACGAGATCCCACACACGGTCTGGGGGTGGAAAGGTCGTCGGTGCCACGGCACTCTGATATACCGCGGCACTCAAAAGCCCCAACTCGATGGACATATCGTAGGCGTAAGTGCGGAGCGCCTGGCCGCACAGGGCCGCGCCGCGACGGACCCTATGCTCCTGGCGCTGGCTAGCTCTCCCTCTCGAGCCGACGGAGAGAAGTTCAAGGCGTGAAGAACAGGAGACGGGGGGCGCTGAAAGGACAAGTTAAACCGCGAAGAAAAGTGGGGGGGAACCTGAATCAGCTCCAGGCCACCAAAAAAAAGTTCCCGAGAGCCCGTGCGTACGCCCGTGCGCGTAGGCGCTCCGCCCGTACGCAATGATGTGTACATCCAGTTGGGGCTTTAGGCCAGATGCGTGTTGCTGCCTATTGTATATGGAGCAAGTCGCACTATTTTTGTACTGTGCTTAATTGCATAATTAGTTCATAAAATTAGCCAACTTCGCCAGCAATGAAGATAGGCGAAAAATTGCAATGAGAAAGTTGTGGAACGGTCCGCAAAACGTTCCATGGAACAGTTTCTGATTTTCCATCTATTACGTATTGGCTTTTTTTTCGCTCATTGCAGATGCCCGCAAAATACCAAAAATACCACGTGCAATGCCTGCTTGCGAGCCACTGTTGCAGTGCGCTCAAACGTTCTGCGTCGCTTCGTCTTAAAAAGCCGCGACATATTTGTAGACCCTGGGACACCCTGTATAAGGGATTGAAAGTATGGGTATTAGATCAAAGAACCTTTTTCATTTATTTAAGCATCCTCGTCATCCATCATTACATACCCTTTTATGCCCTGAGGCAATTACTTCGGTTTAAGAAAATAATTGAGGCCTCGCGCCCACTGTTCTTATGTGACGTAGTGTGGTCGCGTGGTAACTGTCCTAGTAAATTTGGGCTTCATTACAGACAGGCGCGTCCTTGACAAGCGTAAGTAGTAAGAGCTAACGCTGGAATATGTTGGCGTCAGTTCCCTTGAAGCTAAGTTTCATTCAAAGACTTTGAACAGTCGCGCGTAAAAAAGATTAGCACTAGTGAAGTGCCACAGGAGCGGCAGATGACACTCGGCGATGGGGTCACGAACACGCCGATAGTAGAAATTAACGGTGGTTTAGCTTCATGATGGTTTAGCCTGGCAGACTTTTATGCTATGCTTTGGCCGTTTCTTTGGTCTTTGTCAGGCTAAACTGTCGTGAAGCTAGCCAAATCGATCACGTCACCCGATTTTGGTTGACCTTGACTTGACCTTTGACCTCGGCCTTTTGTCTTTGCAATGGCTTGACTATTGGTCAGACCATTCACCACTCACTGGTTATCCAAACTTATAAACTGAACGCTTGACCTTGGCTGAGCCTTGAAGGTACACGGCGATCTCAGCCCGTTACCTCCAGTGGTGAAGCTACGGCTTCAAAATTTCCGGATGTGTTCGCGAAGCATGGCGCCGCGCTCATGTTCATGTTTTTCACTCGCGACTGTATGCAACACGTTTCAAAATGTGCCGCAGTCTCCGCAGTGGCATCGCCATCAGTGGCACTTGACGTGTACTCTCCTGACGAGCGCGTTCATAGCTTTGTTTCACGAGGATCAAGTTCGGCAAGCATTACACACGTCTTTGTAGGCGATTAAGATGCATTCAAGAGAAAGGCCCGTGCTTCCTGCTTCTACGAAGTCTGCGGCACGCCAAGTACGCCAAGCCGCCCGTCCGGGCGTACACTGTCAAGGCTCCCATGGCCAACAGGAACGCCTTGGCTCGTGCCCAGGCTGGGTCCATCACGACGGTCGCATTCACGCCGCTCAGCGACGGTGCCTCACCTCACTCTTCGTGCAGGCCGGCACAGGTGCTCGTGGCCGTGATCCCACTTCCGACGTGCCAGCTGGCCATCCAGAGAGCCGAGAGCGCTGTCAAGTGTTGCCACGACTCCATCCCGAAGACTGCTGCGCTCGTCTGCGACGGCACAACGGTAGAACACCACCAGGCACTGCAAGGACGGTTCTGGCCATGCAGCTGCTCGCGCCGGCATGACCGAGAATCGCGTGGTGTTCTCCGTTGTTGCCTTGAGCCTGGCCGCCGTGCAAACGCCGCTCCATGACCCAGTCTAGGCAGCTGCAGGCATAGGCACAGAAGGCAATGACAGTGTAATCAAGGCCTGAAATCCAGTTTTCGACGGAAACCCGTCTGGTCGGGTATGTTCATGGCGGAAAATCTTCAAGCGCCGACCAATCGTTAAAAAGATGACGTTTCGGCGCCGGCTTACAGGGGCCTTGTTCGCAATGAAAGAAAGACGGGAGTGAAGGTAAGTTATATAGGTTTCATGATATGACGCAAGCAGCGGGAGTGTATCGGGGGTAGATTGCCTTCGTTGCGATTATATCGGTGAAACAGGTGATTTTCGGAAAAGATTGCAGCAGCACCACAATGATGTCAAGAACAAGCGCGTGGCAACAAACGCACTGGCTGATCATGCTATCTCCGAGGGCCATGACATCGACTGGGACGGCTCGAAGATAATCGGAAAAGAAAAGAGCAAGACGACAAGGCTTTACCTAGAATCTTTCTATATTCAAACGACGGCAAACACGCTTAATCGCAACGAAGGCAATCTACCCCCGATACACTCCCGCTGCTTGCGTCATATCATGAAACCTATATAACTTACCTTCACTCCTGCCTTTCTTTCATTGTGAACAAGGCCCCTGTAAGCCGGGGCCGAAACGTCATATTTTTAACGATTGGTCGGCGCTTGAATATTTTCCGCCATAATCAAGGCCTACCAAGTTTCTGGCGTCGCTCATGTCGGTGACCGGGGGTATACTGCGGCGGCTGCTCGACAGTGGGACATAAAAGACGGCAGGCACAAGGTGCGCCTTGTAAACTTCAAGACTTCGCAATCAACTACCGAGTATGTTCAAAGCTTGGGCCCCAACGCACTTCCGGGAAGCTTGCGCAGCTCAAAAAATTCTTGCTGCTTAATTTAGCTCACTGACATTGCAGAACAGTAAATAACGTAGGTTACCATTATCGACTCCTGCATTCTGCGTCAAACTCCTTTGTGCACTGAGTATAGACAGCATCCGCAGAGTCTTGACACGGTGCTCAAGAAGCATTTGGTTATTTTTTTTTTTTCGCTTGCTCCCCATATGGCGAATTCGACAAAAGGCGGAGCGAACTTGTTTAAAAGTACAATGACGTCATGCGTGCCAGTTAATTTCAAGAACTAGTCGAAATTTTTTGTGTGCTGCCATTTCTGATCGCTGCTTGGTGAAAGACGCAACTTGTAACGTCCCTCAAGGCATATCGCTAAAGTGAACGCGAAGGCAAAACAACCGATGGTCGTTCAGGGTAAAGGATTGAATTCCAAGAGAAGGCAAGCGTAAGAGGAAACTGCAGTAAGTTGGGTGGGCGGGCGTAGGGTGGCCGAAACTGGCGCAGGAGAGATATGGGGGAGGCCTTTGCCCTGCAGTGGGCGTAGTCAGGCTAATTATGCTGATGCTGAGCAAGCGCCCAGCCCGCAGCTTTGTCTTATCGCGAAAGATTGCTTACATGAAGTTTTTAGGTTAGTGCGCCTGCAATGGCCCCCGCTCAGCAGTCGCCACATGCGAGCAGATATACGGAGCCCGCGATCAACTTTGACTGGCCGCAAAAGAAGTGCCAACGTTCTTAATTGAAGCGGACTTCGGCACATAGTAGAAAATCACATGTGGCTCATGTTTCCACGGAAACAGCGAATAATATTTTTGCGGATCGCACACTGGGACCCAACGACGCGTGCCAGCCGGTATAGAACCTAAAGACATATTTTGTGAGGCCCGTAGCAGCACAAACACTTCACTGCTGGCGCACTGGAACTAGGTGCCAAACGCCCCGTCCTGGGCAGTGGCTATAGCTACTTCACCGAGCTACCCGCAGTTACGCAATCGTGGAACCTTTAGTTAGCCCTGTTAATTATGACCACTAGCGGACACAGACACACGTACAAGTAAATTTTGTGAGATACGTCGGATTTCGAAGAAAACGGCATAACTGTTCGACGTACAAGGAGAAAAAAAAAGTGGCTGTGGCTTAACTCCACTGAGCCAGGATATACAGAGCGGTAGCTATGTTAAACATGGTTACACATGATTTAACTTTGGCTTATCTTTACTGTTTCAAGACTTCAGCGAGAGCAAATCGTTTCTTCGAGAGCAAATCACGTGATACATCACGTGCCACAAGTGCAAGAGCGGGCGTCCAGAGCGGCGGTCAGCGTAGCGGCGGACGTGACTGCCAAGCACAACAGCGAATCACGTGACACAGCACATGCCACGACTGGCGAGGAGGAGCAGCCGAGCAGCAGCTAGCGCAGCGGCGGACGTGACTGCCAAGCACAACAGCGAATCACGTGACACAGCACATGCCACGACTGGCGAGGAGGAGCAGCCGAGCAGCAGCTAGCGCAGCGGCGGACGTGACTGCCAAGCACAACAGCGAATCACGTGACACAGCACATGCCACGACTGGCGAGGAGGAGCAGCCGAGCAGCAGCTAGCGCAGCGGCGGACGTGACTGCCAAGCACAACAGCGAATCACGTGACACAGCACATGCCACGACTGGCGAGGAGGAGCAGCCGAGCAGCAGCTAGCGCAGCGGCGGACGTGACTGCCAAGCACAACAGCGAATCACGTGACACAGCACATGCCACGACTGGCGAGGAGGAGCAGCCGAGCAGCAGCTAGCGCAGCGGCGGACGTGACTGCCAAGCACAACAGCGAATCACGTGACACAGCACATGCCACGACTGGCGAGGAGCAGCCGAGCAGCAGCTAGCGCAGCGGCGGACATGACTGCCAAGCGCGCAGTTGGGGCGACGAAGGTGAAGAGGAAGATGAATATCGAAGCACCTGCCACGCGTGATTTTGCACATGCAGAGCGCCTCCCGTTAGAGGTGAAATCTAAGAGCCACATGCCCTTCAGGATCAGCATGGGAAGAGTACAGAAAATGCGCCGGGTCTGTCGTGTCAGAACACCGCGGGCTATCAGATGATCGGTCCGACGTACCCGGACAATAAAATGTATGCCGGGTTGGTCCGACGTTCATGTAGCGGCGGTATGAAAGACCACGGGAGCGTGAGTCCTCTGTGCTCCACGAAGCGCTCTCGCCACACACTCCCCCTTCTAACTCTCTCTCTCCCTTTCTCATTATGGCTAATGGCAAACATTTCGAATAAAAAAAATACCCAACGGTGGAAAAGGCGCATACGCAGTCAGCACGGGTGGCTTCTCTACACGCATGTGCCTGGTGCCGCCCATTGCCGCCGGCTCTAGGTGGCAGTGTTTCGCGAAGTGATGCTCTCCCGTGTTCCCTTTGATATTGCCGCTACATTTACTTTTAACCACAACCTTAAAATCGCAGATTGTCTCTGTCCGGCGTACTCGAAAAAAAAAATGTACCGGGGTCGTCCGACGTAGTTTACCCCCAGCCTGAAAAAAGAGCGATAGAATTCGTTTGATATATCCAAACCAAAAAATGCGCACAGTTCTTCCGAGGACCCTTAGGCACAGTCTAAAAATATTGGTCTGCAGAGTTTTATATGCAGGAGCTTGCTTTCATAATTTCATTAAGGTATTAAAACTGTCTGAGCACGGCATAACGATGGAGGTAACGAACCGCCATCGAACGCTCAGACAGTGCACACTGCGATGATGTAGCATAGACGACGTTATCGTCTTGTGCCGCAGGCATGCTAGATTATGATAATGAAACCAAATGGCAAAAAGGTTGGGCGCTCGTTCAAGCGCTTATCTCGTGACGTTTTTTTTTTCGTTAGCCTCAGCTCAGATCTTATGTAACCTTCTATCGATCCAGGTTTCTGCGAAAAGCCTTCAAATAAGACTGGACGTCTTTAGGGGCGTCCAACGTTATTTTAATTACAACTCGAAATGCGCAATCGGGCGATATTATATTGCGGCTTTCTCTCGGCCCGCAATAAAGTACGGGCACTGATTTCTGGGACGCATAGGGGAGTCCTGAATGCAGGAAAACGCTGTGGCGATATTTGCGTCCTGTCTGAGAGGTAGCCTCGGCCAGGTCTCTAGCCTCTCCACACGTCAGCATGCAGCCCACAATTAAGAACAGTGCTGACTGGGAAAGGCGGGGAAGCTCTTGAGCACTGTCACGTTGCCCCTCGGCTCTGGCAAACCTCTGAAGGACGCCCAGAGCACGGTCCACGCGAGCATGGCATCCCAAGCGTCCGTCTTGATCGCCTCAAAGTTCTGAAACTGGCCCTTGTACGCATTTGCGAGGCAGTCAAGGGTGTCATCTGACTGCTCAAGAAAAGCTTCGCGGCAAGCCCATTTAGATGAAAGCAGCCTTTTAAAAATGCGGGACCCAATTCCTGCGAACTTGATAGCGTTCGGAACGCGAAGT
The DNA here is from genome assembly GCF_052857255.1 of Amblyomma americanum. Classification (NCBI taxonomy): domain Eukaryota; kingdom Metazoa; phylum Arthropoda; class Arachnida; order Ixodida; family Ixodidae; genus Amblyomma; species Amblyomma americanum. The sequence continues at coordinate 272,398,423 of NC_135497.1, forward strand.
GAGTACCACGGGGCATCCAGGTAACTTGCTTCCATGGCTTTACTCCACACACGCGTGTAGTTTGCATCTATGGTTTTTGCCGCGCGGCCTGACCAGTAGCCACTCCCCACGGAAGTGGAAATAAATTCTGCCGTGCGCAGCCAGTTAGTTATGGCACGCAGCGTCATGTCCGGGTATTGTGCGTAAACGTCTGCGAAGTAGTTAGACCTCGACCGCCTGAAAAGCTCTGCGTGCACATCCGCCAAGCTGTGTTCGGAATGGGCGGCACACTTTTTAGCCAGTGCTGGGGCCGTGTGTGCTGAAGAACCTGGACAAAAGACTGGCTGTGGTAAAAAAAAAGGTCTAAGTATTTGAGGAGCTACTGGTAGTGCGTGTAGGTTCATGAATCAGCTGTGTTAGATTGAAGTCGGCGCAGATGTCTAAAAAATGGATGCATTCGGAGGATGGCTGCTTAAGAGAGGGAACACCGGATTTCCACACTATATTTGGAAAATTGAAATCACCTAGCAAGAATAAATGTGATTTTTGGTATCGGACAATTAATTTGTTAAGAACATCATAAAGATCAGTGCAGAAAGTAGCTGGTGAGGATGGGGACCTATAACAAGCACAAAAGATAAGGTGGCCTGTTGGAAAAGCTACATGAGTGCAAACTATTTCTAGCGGTGAATCAATGGGGATTGCGAATCAATGGGGATTGCATGTCTTCGAGCATGAGATAGTTATGCTGAACCTGAATGTGGAGAGGTTGAAACCGGTGATGCGTTGACTGTTTTGGGTTCAATCGAGCTCCTAGCTGGTCTGATCTCGCATACTTCATCTGTGGTTGCGCTATACACGTAGCATTTATTACCTATGATTAGTTTGTTATGTCGCAAAGAATAGGGCTGACCGCTAGCCTTTCCAAAGTCATTTAGTGCTTTCCTCGATCGACGGGCAGCTTTGCAAAAATCTTCCCCGATTGAAACACCCTCCCCTTTAAACTTTGCTTTTTGGGAAAGTATGTAATCTCTCATTTTAGAAGAGGCAAACTTTGCAATAACAGGCCGTGTCTTGCCGGCCTATGAGCTCTATGAACCTATGAACTCTATGAATTGAGACTTCCGAGGAATTCATATTGAGACACTTGTAAAGAAAATGATGTATCTGGGCTTCTGATTGTACTGCACGTCTCTGATAAGTTGGCTGAGATTCCATAGAAAATTAAGTTATCGAGTCTTGATTGGTCTTCCAGAACGTATAACCTTGACGCGAGCACAGCGTTTTCATTTGAAATTGCTTCTTGGACTGCGCTAGTAATATCTGTTCCTGAAGGCGTATTTTCAAGGGACTCGACCACGGCTTCCACGGCAGCCACTCTTGGATAGGTCGGAAACAGTTTCAGTAAGGGTTTCATGGTTGACCTTAAGTTCCGGTATGGCATTCATCATACACCGTTCGTCTGGACTGCCGAGCAACAGGCTGCTTTCACAGAGCTGCGCCAACGGCTGCACACTACCCCTGTGCGGGCTCACTTCGATGAGGAGGCCGCTACCGAGATACACACCGACGCTAGCAACATCGGGCTTGGTGCCGTCCTCATTCAGCATCAAGAAGGCGTGGAACGTGTGAATGCGTATGCGAGTTGCACACTCTCGCGCACCGAAATCAACTACTCCACCTCGGAAAAGGAGTGCCTCGATGTCGTCTGGGCCACGATGAAATTTCGGCCTTATATCTATGGTCGTCATTTTAAAGTGGTCACCGACCACCATTCCTTGTGCTGGCTTACCAATCTCCGGGACCCATCAGGCCGCCTAGCACGCTGGAGCCTTCACCTTCAAGAATTTGATTACACAATTGCCTATAAGTCCGGACGTAAACACGAAGACGCCGACACGCTCCCACGCGCACCCGTCGAACAAGCTGATGATATCGCAGAGGATGACAATCGTTTCCTAGGTGTGATCAGCAGTTTGGACTTAGTGGCAAAGCAGCGTGCTGGTGCTGACCTGCGGTCTGTCATGGATCGCCTGGAGGGCCATGCTTTTAACGTACCTCGACACTTTTCCCGCCACTTGTCTTCTTTTTGCATTCGCAATGCCGTACTGTTAAAAAAAAAAACTACAGCAACGGTGGCCGGTCCTACCTCGTAGTCGTGCCATGAGACCTTCGCGACGACATCCTTTCGGCGTGTCATGATGAGCCCACCTCTGGCCATTTGGGATTTGCACGCACGCTCGCCAGGCGGTGCCGCGCAGTACATCCTCTGAAATCGCGCGCTTCTTCATACACCACATTTTTTTACGGCATGGCGCCCCGTCCTCCGTCATCACCGATAGGGGCGCCGCGTTTACAGCGCAGCTCATGTACGAGGTGTTCCAGCTGAGTGACACGGACCACTGCAAGACTACTGCATACCAGCCGCAGTCATACGGGCTCACGAAGCGCCTCAACAAAACCTTAGCAGACATGCTCGCAATGTGCGTCGACGTACAGCACAAGACTTGGGACGAGATCCTCCCATATGTGACGTATGCCTACAACTCGGCGATTCATGAAACGACTCGATTTACGCCGCTTCGCCTCGTCTACGGGCGTGATGGCCAAACGATGCTCGACGCCATGCTTCCGTGCCCCCCTGACGACCAGGCGCTAACGCCAGACGCCGAGGAATTTACCCGGCATGCAGAGGAAGCCCGCCAACTGGCCCGTATGCACATCCGCCGGCAGCAGGCAACGGATGCGGAACGCTACAACCAACCACATCGCCACGTCGAGTACCACCCCGAGGACTAAGTGTGGGTATGGACCCCGGTACGTCGCAACGGCCTGTCGGAGAAGCTCCTGAGCCACTACTTTGGACCCTACACAGTGCTGCGCCGCATCACGGATTTGACGTATGAAGTCCTTCCAGATGGCACTCTGCCCAGTTCGAGACGTCGACTGCAGCCTGTGGTTGTGCGCGTACTGCGTTTGAAACCGTACTTTACGCAGTAACGGGAACCTCGTTCGCTCCAAGTGCGCCCACGTTTTTGCTTTCCTTTTTTTTTGGATGGGGAGGAGGAATAATGCCGCCAGGTGTCCCCGGGCGGCGCCTTGGGGACAAAGAAGTGAGACGCGCGTGCTCTTTGGCAGCTGGGACACTGCTTACGTGCCATTCACCTAGAGGCCATCATCATCATCATCATCATCATCACGGCTTGATTACTTGCGGCCCGTGCCTAGCCTTTTGATTCTGCAACCCGTTTGTGAAAGTATATTAGAGCAACGCGTTTCCTTCTAACGATTAGATCGAGCGACTCTTGAGTGTCGTTACTTATGTGTACAGACGTCTACAGATCAAGCAAGCCTCTCCACATACCCAATAATTCTGGACAAAAGCATCCTTGAACGGGAAACAGTTTATGAGCGCATTTCTTTCATATTTTGTAAGATTTCACTATAACAATCAATATATACGCAGACCTCCCGTCGGCAGGCTTGCATTTTATTGCTATTAACGTTTTTGTTGTCAAAAGCGTTGCCTATTGGCTTTCCATGGCAGTCTTGACTGCTCGATGCGAGCGATGGAAGCACTATAAAAGAAAGATTTGGCTACATACCGGAAGGATGGACTAATATGTTCAATATTGCTGTACCATTACCTTAGAGTTTTCTAATGTTCAAAATTTTGTCCAAGGATGCTGGACATGATATTTTGCTATAAGATAGGTGAGAAATAGCGTGTAGTAATCAATTGGGGCTCTGCTTTTTTCAGTTACTTTTCGTGGGCTGTAAATTACCACTGATATCAGTTACATTTTATGAAAAGCAATTGCAATTCTAAATGGGTACTATTTTTTTTTGTGAAATGTACAAGACTGCTCAAGGAACGACTCGGCAAACATCCCGGCATCCAGGTGGTCAGTTTAAGTGAGGGATTACGGGCGATTTTGTACCTCGTGTCCATGCACCTGTTGGTAAAGGTATCCCACATGAATATACCTTAGGCCAGCAGACCAAAGTGGTTAACGGCAAAATTCTCACGCTCTCAGAGTTGGGTCCAAGTGGGACCAACAAGGAGCAGGCTACTTGATGCAAGTGGAAGGAACTGGTACCGTGAAAAATTTTTATGGCCAAATTTCTAGCTGGTTCCAGTTCCAGGCTCGTAACAACTGCCGCCAGCCAGTTCGGACCCTGATGATCTCACTTAGTCATTTCTTATAACTCGAAGGAGCCTGCGCAGATGACGTAGATGAAATGGCGAAGTATAAGCCTCTGCAACTTCACCGGCGTTTGTCCGACGCCTGTTTTCTCAGGCTCGTCATCCCGTTCGCCACTGACGCCTTGCAAAGACAGACGCCTTCTATTGGAGCTTGAGGCGGCCAGTAGCATCCTGGTGGTCGCTGCATCCCTCAGTGAGGTCGATCGCTGTTGCCGAGGGAGCCGGTGCGACGACCCTTGCGACAGGGAACTCTTGCGTGAGGCACTCTTCCGCAGCGGCTCAGTCATGGCGGAGCTCTGCAACTGCAAACTTAGCTTTAGCGGTAGCAGCAGCAGAACATAGGAGCTAGGGACGTCATTTATGCACGGAATGTGCCCAGAACAGTCTCAAAGGGCAGATTACTGACTTTTATGGACGATCTTTTAAGGTGGAAGCCTTATTTGCCCCATTGAACCAAAACCCACCTGTGTGTGTGTGGGGGGGGGGGGGGGGCTGCGTGCGCGCGTGCGTGTGTGTGCGTGTGTGCACGTTTGTGCGTGTGTATGCTTTGACTAGTAAAACCACAATTACAATTCGAAAATTTAAACTTTCGAGAATGTACAGGCGCGGACATAGGTAAACGGAGCACGCGATTTCGCTCTCAGTGCAAACACGTCTTCCCCATAAGGAACGGAGAAACATTGTTCGTCCATGAGAAAGCGCACTGGCGTCCCCTACCAGCATGCACGCACCATGGCTTGCAATTTCTATTGGGCAACGCGCGAAAAATGTTGGAAGCCGATAGCGCGCTTCGTTTACTTTTGCGCACGCCTGTACATGACTTTGAAATGTTAAGCATTTATTTTTGCAACTCTATCGCTCAGCAAGGCAAGAGGCAGTTTTCGAAGCTGTACTTTTTTGAATTGACGAAAGCTGACAAAAGTGAAAAACATATCACCTTAAGCGATCTTTTTTCCGTTACGCAGATTTCACAAACTTCTCATTTTGGGGTGCTAACCCAAAGCGGAACTAATTTTAAGACACAATGTTCATTCATTTATAACCGTGATAGGTTTAGTTTCAGAATTTCGGAATACGTTTTCGTCCTATATTTTTGGTACAGTGTGGTCTAAATGGCTTAGAGATTATTTGGAATGTTTAATTAAAGATGAAAATTCCTGACTGAAAATTCAAATTCGCAAATGTGTGCGAGTAAGCACGTATTTGCGCTTACGTGCATGGTTGCGATGAAAAGGGGAAAACCCCGTCCGCATAGCAACTGCTTTGAAATGCAGCTGACATGCGTCAGTTTTAGGGAAGTCTAAGGGAAGGGGATAGAAGCGGGAAGAAAGCTTATAGGAAAAAGAAAGGAAGAGATCGTGCATGGTGCACATCCTTCGCGTGTGCCATCTCCACGCATACGAGGCTAAATCATGCACAGCCCAGGGCGCGAGTCAGTCCAACACGCATCGGATGCGTTGAAACTCTCGAAACTTCTGCGGACGCACTTTCAGGTTCAATCAACAGCCACTAGATTTTAACCTGCTCTTTTAACTGCAACAACAAAGGTTTTAATCAAGTCGGCTCAGTGCATACGGAACGAAGCCATTACCATCTTCCCTATAGTTTTTTAGCGTTCCTTGAGGCAGAGTCCTCTCGATAGCTGCCATTTGTACGCTGTTATTTCATAGCGACTAGGGTGTCATCTTCTTTGTAAACTCAACACGCCCAATACAGGATCGGACACGCAAACGCCGTCCAAAGCTTTCAGGGATTTTTTGCTCGTCGCTGGGCCCAACCTCCCAGGGAAATGGGATTACCCCTCCTCGCCCAGCATGTGGCGGACGCAGTCTGCCAGAAATGGCACTGGGCATGATTCGTTCCCTATAGCGATGGAACAAGCCAGCTCTCCAGGGCCTGTTGGGGTGTGTATCTTGGTTTAGATTTTAATGTGTTCTCTTTTGGTGGCCTGGATGTGCGGACACTCCTAAAGGGTGTACTTGTTGTTGAGATGTGCATGGCAGAGTGGGCATGTTGGTGTTCCGGGTAGACCCCAAATGTAGTGTCTACAATCTTGCGTCATCAGTATGTGTGTCTGGGTACAGCGGACGATGCAACCCTCCTCATTGTTATGCTTGGGTGGGCAGGGGAATGACCTTCAGTTGTGACTTAGTTCTTTGAGTGTTTGCGTGTTCTCTTTGTGAAGTTGTCTCCTATGATGCCATTGGTCGTAGCCCTCTGGCCATAGAGAGGGAGGTCCCGGAATTAAATCAGCGCGGGACAGCACATGCACTCTTCGATTCCCTCCCAGAGGTCCCCGTGGCCGACGGACCCATTGCAGAGTGACAAGGGGAAAGACACTCTCCAAATTCGGAGCAGTGAAGGCAAAGATGATGGCGACGGACACGGCCCCGCGCACAGCAGCAAATGCGCGTAAGGCGTTCTGAGGCTGTAGATTATAGGAGTTATTGTATGTCTAGCTGTTTATTGCTTTGTTTTGTCACCAGGCACAGGAACATAATGAGACTTTAGAACGCTAGTTCGCTTGACAATCAGTCATGACAGTGCCGCATTTCCCTACGTACTTTAAGGCGGTGTCGGAGGCCGCTCCCCTATCCGCCGGTGTGGAAAATGTGCACTCAATGCACAGCCAGAGTAAACACCGAAAGTCACGATCACACGAAGAAAGAAGCACAGGTTTCCAGCTCCGGCACGCAAGATAAGCGTGCGACAGAGCCCCCGCATACTGTGACAGCTTCGGCATATACCTGCCAACGAAAATTTCCATGTTATCTCACCTTGGTGTTCCAATAAAAACGAAGCTTTTTGTCGTCATTTAAACGGTACTTTGCAACTTTGCATATATTTTTTACCAGACATCTACACAGCAAACCCTGTCACGGCTGTAGATAAACAAACCAGAGCGACAAATTGTATGTGATAATATTGCGCATTGAGGAGTTGAACAAAAATGTTCTTTTTTTTAGAGCGCAGCTCTTAAGCGCCCGTTCGTGCGTCGCCGCAGTTGGTGTAAACGAGCCAAACCATAAATAAATAAAACAAAGATTGCCCACGAGGCCGCGCACAGATCAGCTATGCTTGCCACTGCACGAGAGCACTATATATATATATATATATATATATATATATATATATATATATATATATATATATATATATATATATATATATATATATATATATATATACATATATATATATATATATATATATATATATATATATATATATATATATATATATATATATATATATATATATATATATATATATATATATATATAAACAAGCGCTTTGGTAGTAAAAAAAAATGATCTGTGGTTAGGCTAGTTAGTGAAAGCTGTTGGGAAGAGCAGCAGTTCTGTCAATGCTTTCGCGCCCTACGCCTGTGCTATTAATATAGGAATGCATTCAACGTCTACATTTTTTTCACCTTGCCTGCATATGGCAGGTTCTCTCAGATCATGAATGGCAGTTTACCAACATATACAATAGCTGTATCTTGCCGGTACTCACCTACGGGGCAGAAACGTGGAGGCTAACGAAAAGGGTTCAGCTTAAGTTAAGGACAACGCAGCGAGCCATGGAAAGAAAAATGATGGGCGTAACGCTAAGAGACCGGAAGCGGGCAGAGTGGGTGAGGGAACAAACGCGTGTTAATGACATCCTAGTCGAAATCAAGAGGAAGAAATGGGCTTGGGCAGGACACGTAATGCTAAGGCAAAATAGCAGATGTTCGTTCAGGGTAAAGGACTGGATTGCAAGAAAAGGCAAGCGTATAGCAGGGAGCGGCAGAAAGTTAGGTGGGCGGATGAGATTAAGAAGTTTGCGGGCATAGGGTGGCCGCAGCTGGCACAGGAGGCCTTTGCCCTGCAGTGAGTGTAGTCAGGCTGATGATTATTTATTTATTTATTTATTTATTTATTTATTTATTTATTTATGCATACTGAAATCCCGATCCCGTGGAGAGATTTCAGCAGGGTGGGAATACTTAAAAAAGAAAGAATATATTTCAAGGGAGGGGGGAATAAATAAAAAAATGGCAGTTTTTTACAGTGGAATCAAGAAAAGAAAGGACAATAAAACATGTCATGGCAAAAATTTATCGAAAACCTTTAGATGACATACAAACAAGTTCAAGGATGGCTGAAGAACTTCATTGGTAGCAAGTAAATTCTGATGAGTGACAGTTCTGGGGAAAAAATGAGCACTTAAAGGTGTTATTACTTGTGCGAATTAAACGGAGATATTGTCAGATCATGATTTCGCCTTGTGGCATACTCAGATGAAAAAGAAATAACGTTTGCGAAATATACTTTGTAATGTCCGTTAATTACTTGAAAGAAAAATTTAAGACGCGACACACGATTTCTGTTAACTAGCGAAACTAAACCTGCTCTCGTTAGTAATTCGCTTGCACATGCTTTCTAGAAGCTGTTGTATATAAAGCGAAAGGCTCTTTTTTTGCACACTTTCAATTTTATTCATATTGGTTTGTGTGTACGGGTCCCAAATGTTGGCAGCATAATCTAGCATTGGATGTACGATGGACTTGTATGCAAGCAGATGAATGCTAAGAGTGGAAAGTTTAAGGGCCCTTTCAAAGAAAAAACATTTTCGTATTAGCATTAGCTATACCACACATTATACATGTTTATTCCAGTTAAGGTCATTCATAATATATAGCCCCAAGTTCCTATATTGAGACACCTTTTTTAATATGTTTTGGTTGTAGGCGTACTGGAATTCTAAAGGTATTTTTTTGCGAGATAGTTTCATATACAAATTTTTTCAAAATTTACAGGCATTTTCAAAGTGTCACACCAAGGGATAACTTTGCCGAATGCACTATTTAAGACTATTTGATGAGTAGCGCTTTTAACTTCAGAATAAAGAACCCATTTTTAAGCGACATGGTTGATGATGAAATGTGAGACCCCGTAGTCATGGGTAGGATTTGAGTTTGGGTGAAATTTTCAATTCCGCAAAGTGCCGAGTGAAGTAAGTGCTTTATTTTCCGTTAGCAATATAAATTTTGAGAACGGACAGGTTTGAGGAAAAAAGGTGCATACGCAGTTTGACAAGTCCTGAAACCCGCTTATTGAATGTATTTTCTGCAAAGCCTTTTCTCCTCCGTATGTATTTTCTGCGTTATAGTTGCGCACGCAGCCCGCCCCGTAACAGTGGCCCAGATGATAGCTCGTGCCTAAAAGCCACGCCGCTGCTCGAAGAAGAGGACGTGGACCCGCTACGCCTGCAGCCACCGATCGGTCCACCTGGCAAGATGCAAGACGAGGCGCCTAACTCTGGAGCCCCGGATGATGCGTGGGAGACGCAGCTGGACTTTGAGAGGGCGTGCGGCGCGGATGGTCCCCAGAAGCGGTGCTGGCTCAGCAGCGACCTCACGGCGTGGAACCAGGTGATGCACGGCTTCGCGTTCGAACTCGTCGAGGCGAAGCCCGGCAGTCTTCGCCTGCAGTCGATACCGCGCGGCAAGGCGGAACGGGACTCCGCAGCCGCCGCCCGCGAAGCGTCCTCTTTACTCTCCTGGCTCCTCGGGCACCACTGCTGCGTCGAAGAGCTGGCCGTGACGTGCGCCGTCCACACTGGCGACATATCGGAAGAAGCGCCCTACTCTATTCGATTGCGCCCCCTTCCGGCGCGTGATGCCTGGCGCAGCTTTCGCCGGCTGGAGATCGCAGAGCGCCCGTCTGCCGCCCTCGTGCTGAGGGACGTTGACGCCGTCATCGGTGTTGAAACGCTGAAAATCAACGCTCGCGCCATCAAACCCAAGTTTGCAGCCGAAATCGAGGGACTTCTGCGGCGTAACTCAAGTTCCATCAAAGCAGTCGATATCTCCGATATGAACCGACTGCCGCGAAGTGTCATCAAGGCCCTCGACTGCCTCAATAACTGCGAGTCGTTGGCGATTTCCTCGCTCATTGACTTCGTCAGAGGCCTGCCGGACATGAATTCGGTTGCGCAGCTTGTTCAGACATCGAAGGTCCTCAAGGAGCTCAGTGTCGACCCGGTTATGGACGAGCAGATCTCTGTCACAGCTGAAGCCCTCAAAACCAATCCGGCACTGACAAAGCTCACTCTGTTTATACCGGACTCAACGATCCCGCCTAGGGCACTATTTCCCGCACTTGAGATCAATACTACCTTGAAGGAACTGCGGCTTACAGGCTGCTGCTCCATGGACGCCTTAAGTGGACAAGCTTTGGCATCCGCATTGCGAAAGAACACGTGCCTTCAGGAGCTGTACATAGAGGATGTTGACATCGACGCCTCCAGCATGAAAGACTGGCCGGATGCACTGTCAGAAAACACAGCGCTGGAGTGTTTCCAGTTGTCAAGCGAACAACTACCGATCAGCGGAATATCAGCATTGTGTAAGCTCCTGCCCGCAAACAAGACATTAAAGAAGCTAGTTTTTGCCGGATTCCAGGCTGCTCAAGAAGAAAGGTATGGGTTTGGCTCTTCTGAGATTGATGATTCACTTACATGGCGTATTCTACAGCGGTGTCATTGCGAAACCATTCGACATTTCGAGTCGATGTCTGGCTCAAGAAAATCTTGTTTGGTGCGAAAACGTGAAAAAAGCAAACAGCTCTCACATTTATATTATTTTCTGTTCAGATTTTCTGTTCAGACAAGCGAAGTTTACAGATTCCGGAAGATACTTTTTTGGGCTGCTATTCTTTCTACCGTGATGTTGACATCGTTTTCTCCTTGCCAGCAAAAATGTATGCTTGACTGTAGGGAGTAGCTATTCGGCCAAGATAACCTGCAGTAAGCGGCACATAACCTTTTTGTGTTTCATGCGCCGTAGAAAGTACCTTGGGGATCCTATTTAATTGCGGTCGGATTAATGCTGGACAAACACAACTGTCTCAATGATAATTTCAGACAAGGTGCCACCTCTCATCCCGCCGTTGGCTGGGTGCACTTGCCAGCGCATTGTACCCCCTGCGGCTGCCCTCTAACATAGAGTAAAACATATTTAGGAAGGAAGGAGTACTATAAAGGGAGATATTTGAAGCGTTTGTCACTCTTTGTTGAATAGTTTACGTGTGAGTGAACTTCCAGGGTGCTGCTCGGCGAGGAATTGTAATTCCTTTCTGGCGAATTGCAGATTTTTATTTTTTGACAAATAGATTATTCATCTACTTCTTCACACTTGTCTTACCTCATGCCTATCTCATCTTTTCTCATCGCCCCCTCCCCCCTTTTCACGTTTTTCTTTTTGCACGTAGTGCGTGCGCATGAGCCCATCACTGTCAAGGTGACCTTCCATAAAACTGCGTTGCCTTTGGCGCTTCGTGTCTGTAGGGAGAATTAAATTCAACGCAGGTGTTAGGTATACTTGCAAGAGATCAAATGTGCTGATCTCACGCCGGTAAATTTGATCGGGGAGATAAGCAGCCATCGAGCCAGGTTGTTCAACAGCAAGCCGCCACAAATTGCGCACTGTTCCAGGTTGGCTCTGGCAGAGCAGCTGCGCAATGACGGGTGCTACGGCCGCGTGCAGCTGCCCTGGACCGAGGCCGACCTACCGGGCCTGTTGTCAGCCCTAGGCACTCCTTCGGTGTGTCCTGGGGAGCTGCACCTGCCGGACATCTGTCAGCTCTCGGAGGATGGCTTCAAGCTCCTCTGCGACGCCCTGACGCCCAGCAAACGCGTCCGCACCCTAAGTGCAATGGTGCTGGGGGAGCCTTTGGCAAGAGGAACCGCCCTCTGCCAAATGCTGAGAGCAATCGATCCATCAGCTGCCTACGGCTCAGCATGGCGGACGACGGGGCGGGCGACTTCGTCCGAGATGTCTTCCATGCGCTGGCCGTCAATACTGCCATAACCGAGATTGACATCCACCTGGATAAAATTGACAGACTGGACACGGCGGCCGCATTTTCATACATGCTGTCTCGCAACACCACAGCCACAAATATTTCGCTGTGGTTCTCGACCACTTTTCCAAGGCAGTTTGTTAGGGAGATATCGCGCGGAATGACGCTGAACAAGCTCGTCGTGGACTTGAAATTCGTCACGGAGAAGCTCTGCTGCGACCCCTCTAGCCTCGTCGTTTTCGAGGCGCTGCGGAGGAACCGGGCCGCCCTGAACCGCGCCGTCGACTTCGTCCTGCGGCGCCCAGCTGACCGAAGGTGTGCCGAAAGCTTCGAGCTATTCGCGGGACGGTCGTGCTTGCTCGCCCGCCTGGTGGAGATCACCGGCAAGACGGAGCCAGAAGTGTCGCTCGACCTGAGCGCGGCTGAGCACTTCTTGCAAGACCACTACCTCATCCTCACCGGCATCATCCAGCGCACTCTGGTCTGCCGACCCGCTCAAGCCACGCAGTTGGACGCACTCAACACGGACTGCTGGAGAGCTGTCGTGCGTCACCTCAAGATTGGCGACGTTCGTGCGTAGCACCATGTGTTTCCTTGCCCACGCGGAAAGCTTGCCGACTTAACCCTATAGCATTAAAACACCAAACTTGTCGCCAAAGCCACCGGCATTGTCTTTGTGGACCCCTTAATTTCTAGCTCGTAACTGACCAAGGATTTCGTTTTACAGCCCACCTGTGCAAGGGGACTTCCGAGCAGACAGGGGTTGGCACAGCACGTCGAGACTGGTAGCCTGCCGGCCAATGAAATAGGGAAGGCAGAAGGCGATCCCCGGGATGCGCCTTGCGCGGCTCCGTCCACGGGCACCTTGAAGCGGGAGCTTTCGTGGGGCGCTTGCCTCCAAAGGCTTTTTGCAGATTCCGCGCATAGCTTAGCTTTTCTAGACGAAAGCGCAGAAGAGTGGTGCGCAGACTAACGATGCAAAGTTGATACGGAGGAATAATACCACTTGCCCATTTCCCGTTGGAATACAAAAAAGGCTATAAAGGCATACAGCCATATCAAGCACTCGCCTGCCTTAAAATATAGTTCATTGAACCAGTCGAGGACGCCGCATCCGCAACGAATGGCCCGTATTGTATGAGTAGATACACACTAAAACATTTTATTCTTCGGAAAGAGTACTGCGTCTATATGTGTTAGCGTTTATTTTGACCGGGATACGGTGAACGCTTGCCTCTTATTGGTGGCGTAGCAGCTTCAGTGTTGTCCATAGCGGCGGCAACACATGCGCTGAATGACGGCTGGGGAATGCTGGCAGTTGCACCGTTGCAGCTGCGTATAAAACTCTGCAGGTTAAACGGCGAAAGCTAACTCACTCGGTGAGGTGCTTTGTTGTAGAAGTCAATCTAATGCCTCAAATGGAGCGTGAACTGACCTAAAAAGCAATAAACGCGAAAACTAAAAATGACCGAGATGCACCACAAAGCAGCAGAGCAGCACGCGGTACTACTTCGAGCTTCACCCGGACGTGAGTGGTGACGCCATGGTAAGATAGCGTCATTGGCCGACTGCCGCCTGCGAACAGATCATATCAGCTTAACCTCTGTCAGAGCTTAACCTGACTGCAATATCGTCGTCAGACGTGCCGACAACTCAGCAAAGCAAAACCATGAGCCAACCAGGATAAACACAGGCTTTAGCAGGCCTACTCTGTTTAGCTACGTTAAAACCCCATCGCTTTTTTCTAGTTTTTCTCCTTGCTCACCTCTGGTCTGCTTGTGAGTGAAGTTCTTAAATCGTAAGCATTCGCTATCAGCTCTGCCTGCGAGTCTTCTGCCCGGTGTCACTGGTTATCCATTTGGGTCAGAGAAGTGTTCTTTTTGGGTGTTCCAGACAGGTGCATAAAATACCTGTTGTCGTTCGTGAGCACTTAAAAGAAGTTTTGCTCCTATTTGCATATATTTAAGGTGGAGCTAGTGAGCTCAGGCGCATACAATAGCACGGTGGAGCTCACTGAGCCCTTGCACTCCTCAGTACTTGTACACCGCCTGGTAATGTGTGCCATGACCACCGTGCAAATCTAAAATCACGAGAGAGCTGCATTTCGGGTAAGTGGAGTGTCCGCATGACTGAAATGAAGCTGTAATTTTTTATGCATGTCCTCATTGAACGCATCGGATTAGTCTTATGCTAAGATGCCCCATCTGTCGCAAAACTCCCAGGGAAACGAACCGGAGTCCGATTGCGATCGTATAGGCGTACTTGGTCGAGGTAACTCCGCTAATTGTTTTGTGCGATCGAAATGAGCATTAGTGGAATTCCTCTTCGCACCTCCATTCCAAAAGTTAGCTGTCTCCGGACTACTGTAACTTGCATTTGGTTGAGTGGGTGGGTGAGGGGGAGGAGAATTGCCTCGGCTTAGAGCAAAAACATTCAAAAGCGTAAAAGCGCCAAAGTAATCACCGAGGCTCAATCCAACTGCTTTCTCCGAATTGTCGCATCAGCGGCCGTATTAGGGAGCTGTAACAAATTCTGTCAGAAGTTATTGACAGTGACGTCAAAATGACGAAATGATGAGACGCCGCCGCTTGACGCAATGAGGAATCAGCCAGTTACAGCAGGGCGGCGCCCCGAGAGCATTTATTTGCGCAGCGAGGGGCCGTCTGCTAAATTTTTGTAAAAAGAATTGTGAAATATGCGGCAATGTAAAAAATTATTTTATTTTGCCAAAACATTGTGTTTAAAGTTCGAAAATATTAATCAAAACAAAAGGCGTTCGAAATTGTGCTATTAAATTTGCTGGTGGTTAACATTTGCTGCCGCGCGGAAGAGCCGACAGCGGTAAAGCGCCAAGTCGCTTTGTACGAAAGCAGCCGATTCCACGCCGTGTTATTGTTTTTTACGCGGCCTCTGAGATCAGGCAGCTGTGCGGTTGACCTAATTGCGCAGAAAAAATTGAACGAATGCAGTGAAGGAGGCTACGTTCCTGCTGAGCGAACTTGCAAGGAGCGCATAGAACGAAATCGACGAAGAAACTTGTTGAAGTTGGCGTTCTCGGCTCTTTCGATCGATCACAAAAATGCCAAAAGGTGAGGTGTTGCAGTATGTGATGTGTGATTGTCTGTTTCTTTTCCCCTGGGAAACAGAATAATACACTAAGTGCGATTTGCTGGGAAAAAGTGTTTTGCCGACATAAGCGTGTTTTATTTATATGTAGTTGTGGCACAGAGGTCACCGCGGGAACCCACCCTTTCTGCGCGCTAACTTTGCAGATTGCCTCCAACACCTGCCGCAAGCATTTGTTTACCAGCGGTTGTGCGATGCCGACGTGCGCCTCATTACCAACGGCAGGCTGAAAGCCGCCCACGGCAAATGACCGCAGTGCACATAGCACCTGCCGCCGCACCAACAGCGCGCTCGCACGCGCACCTCCCAGTTCAATGCGACTTCGTCGCACAGCCGCTCCACAGTCTGCTTCTATAGTCGTGAAAAGGGGTCGAAACAGCTTGTCCGGTAAGTCAAACATGGCGTGTCTTCGTGCGCTCTCCTTCGCCGTTGCTCGCGCCGATTCGTATCGCCGCGTACACGGCCACCATTTTCTGTCACAAACGCAACGGTCAAATTGACCGCCTCGAGGCTGTCACAAAAAACTCAGTTTGCGCCTGCATAATTAGGTGTGTAACGTCACCGCTTCTGCCACATCTGTGACGTAATTTGCAACCATCCATGACGCAAGAAGCAATATGGCCGCCTGTCACGACCGACCAATAGGAGCGAGGCTAATTGACCCGTTTTTGACAACTTTGCTATTTGACAGTTTCGTAAAACGGCCCCAGATGTCTGATCGTTCCATAATTTCTTTTCATGAGACGCTCAAAAGTTTACGAGAATTTACGAGCAAAAAGATACCACCCCACGCAGATTTAAATAATGATACATGTAGCCTTGGAATATACCGACACCTAATTATTATCAAGGTCATGGTAGACGAAAAGAAAGAACAAAGTAAGAAGAAATCCGAACGGCGCGCGCTGCACGCGTCAGCTCCAGCGACCGTTTCAGCCGCCATCGTCGCCCCTGGTCCTTTCTTCTAGCTTTCTCCCCGACGTGAGTGCTACTGGACGTTGCTTTCGGCGTGCCCACAGCGGCGTAGTTTCCCTAGAGCACGAAGGCTTCACCTTCAGCCAGGTGTTAAGAAATAAGCAAGCGTATTTCTCAGAAGCGTGCTCAGAGATGCTCAGCATGTCTTGTAAGCCCACGTAGCGTGGAAAAAGCAGTCTTTCCCGCGTCGTCCGAGCAGCGGCGAAATCTCACGAAGTGCCCGCGCGCGCTGTGCAGTTTCACCGCAAAGGTGCACCACCCAGCCATGTGGTCCGGCGACAAACAGGGGTCCCCAGAGTTCTCAGTCTCGTCGTTCGGCATGTCGGTGCCGCAGCTGGTGCAGGGCTCGGACCTGAAGCGTGCCGAAGGCGCCTCTGGCTCCAACCACGACGTCAACTGCGGCCTGCTGGGCGTCTACCCTTCGCTCCTGCAGAGCTACCGCACGCCTCGGTGCTACCTCTTTTTCCTGTGCATTCTGGGCACGACGCAGGGCTTCGTCGTCAACTGGCTCGTCTCCGTGGTGACGCCTACCATCGAGAAGCGCTTCCAGCTGCTCGGCATCGAAGTCGGGGCAAGCGCCCTTTCACCCACTCTTTAACTTTAGAACAGCGGCTTATTCGCACTTCATGTCAAAGTTACAAAATGGTTCTCTAAGTATACCTGTTTATCTAAAAGATGGGTTTCGCCGGGTGCTGTGTGCAAAGGACCTGCATGTTCTTTGCAACCACATTCACTGTATTACAGGTTCTAAGCGCTCGTGTTTTCCCTCCGAGACGAAATAAAATAGCTAACACCGAATTTTGTTAAGAGATCCAAGAACGTGGCTTCCATAGCGAATGCGTTTTCCAGAAAAGCTTACTGCCCATGATCTGGTCGGCACCTCAATGTCTGGCAAAAAAGCACTATTGTCAGCATTTATTGTGTTATCTCTTCTGCACGCTGGTCTGGAAGAACAACCTGAATGTCTCAAACCTCATCGGCGGCTGCTTTTGAAACAGCCACCCAAACAGCGTACACAAACGGAGAGTTTGTGTACACGTGAATTTCGAGTAAATTTCATTCGTGTTAACCAGTGTAAAAGCCAGCAAGCAGCGCCGGTACTGGACATATCCTAGCACGCAACCTATGCAGTTGATAAGCGATCGTAAGGATGTATACAGTTCATGCCAGGAGCAGGTCGTTTTGGCGTGTGCTCGCACGGTCTCGACCTGTGAAGGGAGCGGTGGTGGTGGACGGCGTGCAGGTGATCCAGAGCATGTTCAACGTGGCGTCGTGCATCATGGTGACGCCGGTGAGCTACCATGGTGGCGTGGGCCACAGGCCGGTCATACCAGCCATTGGTGCCCTGGTTGCGTCCGTCGGCGCCATGATATTCGCTTCGCCCGACTTCATTGCGCCGCAGTACCGGGTGCTGGAGAACGGCACCACCAGCGTCTGCCCCGAACGCGGCCTCGGGAAGTGCTCCCTCTTCGGCAGGGCCACCAACGCGAACGCCTTCAAATACTTCTTCATGGTAAGCGCTCCGCCAACCCGGGAGTGGAGTGCAGTGGCGTGCCATTCACTCACTGACAACGTTCGTAGTTTTCCTATATCTTCTGCGGTAACGTCTGGAAGCACTGCAGGGAGCTGATGACTGGTCATGAAGGCGGTGCACGTCTTTTGTGTACACGCATGTTTTTGGGGGTGGTTACGTGTTGATTTTTAAGGGTTAATGCCTGGACGTTATGTCTTAAGGGGCTTTACAACGCCAGTGTGAAGATTGTGGCCGGCATGGTTACTCCATATTTGATAAAACCTCGCATTACGCATTCGTCCGCTCTCTAAACGGCGGTTGAGGGTTTTTATCCTGCGTACAGTGTTCTGCAGGTGGCATAATGCCTGCGCAGCCAGTTCTTGATGTGTCCGTGCCGTCCGCAGCGTTGAGTTCGACAGTGAAAATGATGTCACCTATAGAAAAGTTTCTTCGAATATAATTTTGCATTGTCAAATTACCGCGATGAGTTACCACGGATGCACTGTTCACTTCTAGCAACACTGATATGCATTTTCCGTTCAAGTGCCTCCTTAAAAGTTCTCCTCAATTTGAAGAGTTTTACTGCGGCTCCTCTCAATCCAGTCACGTGACGACAGCTGTGACGTTGTTTTTGCGTAAACGTTTTTAGTGTGTCGTCTTCCCAGTTCTTTCGCAGTTCCTCTATTACCTGCTACTTCGTTGATATCTCTCCCTGTTTGTCTTTTTTGTAGCGTTGACACATGTACGAGCTTTTGAAGTTGCTCGGAGTAGAGACCTGGTCTTGCCGAATGCATATAAGTCGCAGTTTTTCTCGCGACTATTCGCATGATCCGGCGCCAGGTGTTTTGTTATGCCTGAGCAGCTTCTAACTCGACAGCGAGGTTCCCTCAAAGCTCGTCGGCGGCAATTAGCACCAGACACGTTTGCTGCTCGCTTTAAGAAAAATGTTTGAACAAATTTTAAAAAGTTTACTAGTGCAATGAACAGTTCGTGGCGCGCACCGTGGTTGCCCAAACACATCCTCTGTCTATCAGAGCTTGGTGAACCTTTGAGGGGTTGCAGCCGCGGTCTGCATGTTGAGTCGGTGTCATTTGGACTCAGCGGACTGCCGCGTTCATATTCTAATTAAGTGCTTTGAGCGCCGTTGGACGCACTGCGCAGAGTTAGCGAAATACTCCATCTCCTTTTTAAAGTGAACACCAGGCATATGCCGGAGCATAAATGCTTTTCACAATTTTGGATTACTGACGGGAATTAATTAAAATACGTAGAATATCACACTTTTAGGTCATTCCCATTTTAAAAATCCTTGGCGGTTCAGGAACCCGACACCTCCTTTGGTTTCAATGCCAGCTAGATTATCCGCTTTCGCAAATCGGTGCCTTCGTGTCAGCTCTGCCCATAGAGGGACAGAGCGCCCGACCTAAAATGAGCGACATAAGGAAAACGGGCGGCAGAATTTTAGTTCTTTTTGCCCGCGAAGCAGCGCATTATAGAGGAACATTCAGGTGCTTCAGAACAGTCGGCAGACATTCCAACAGCTCTCGGTGCGCTAAATTTCTTTCTGTATTGTATTCGCATGCAATCCCCTCCTGCTATAGCCCCTGAACGGGTACCCAGTATTTTCAAGTAAATAAAATAAATTGTTACGCCGAAGAGTGAAGCACTCCGAAGTAATATCGACTATCTGAGGGGTTCTCTCACTTGCGCTGGAATTCTCTGGCATGACGTAACACGGAACATCCGATTTCCTTACATTCTGGTTCCATCAAAACGTGGCCTACCACAGCCCCTGAATTTTTTGTGATTGCCTTGTTCTCACGCAGCTAAGCCATGCGATGCACGGTGTTGGCTCGTCGGCGTTTTTCACTCTGGGCGTGGCTTACCTGGACCAGAATGTGCCCACCGGCAGCGCATCCGTCTACATGGGTAACTACAAGCTCGCGTGGTCTTGTAGCGACTAACAGAAACGAAACGATACAAAAATAAATGAAATGAAAATAGGACTCTAAAAAGAACGTCTTGCTTGGCAAGTTGGTAACTATGCATCTTTGGCCACAGGCGCGAAAAAGACACAACACAAGGAAAAGACGGGACGCAGCGCCACACGCAACTGATTTATTTGAAGGCAACACGGACAAATATATACCATCGTACACGCAAGAAATGCTATCTTCAAAGTTGATATGATAGCGAACGAGTAAAAAAATTGTTCTCTGCCTTATACAAAGATATGGACGTGCCGCCGATGCACATGCTTCCTTTCTTTGCAATAACAAATGCTTAGATTAATTCTCTGGCTTTTGTGTCTATGCTCTTTGATAGAATTCGCGCACCAGAAAAACATGGCTCACAAGATCGTGACGGGCAAGACCTTATTCGCCTCCATCGAAATTCGATCCCGGCTGCGGCGGTCGACTTTCGATGGAGGCGAAATTCTAGAGGCCCGTGTACTGCGCGATGTCAGTGCATGTTAAAGAACCCCAGGTGGTCGAAATTTCCGGGGCCCTTCACTACGGCGTCTCTCATAGCCTGAGTCGCTTTGGGACGTTAAACCCCCATAAACCATAAACCATACTGTTGCTTGAGGCAGTCCCGTAGACTGTCATCGCATGGTCGCTTGCTTGTCAAGCCTCAACCTGGTCTGTGGATCAAAAGAGAAGAATTTTCCTTTGTTGACGGCAGCAATTTAACCGCTCTCGAAACTCTGTCTCGCTCCATGGGTCTTTGAGTTTGATATTGACCAAATGCGTGTAGTGTTCGACAATTGACTAGAATTCAGGCACCGTACATTTATGAGCAGTACGTAGCGAAGCGACACTGTTTCCTGCTGTTTCTTTTACAAAAGACACGTGGAATTTCGCGCTCATCCTGCTCAAGCTATGGTGACGTCATACCGATAGCTTAACTCCCAGTAATCGAAACCTAAGATTTAAAAATTGTTTAGAAGTCGCACATATCTAGAAAATCATAGTGATGACACCTATGCAGGAAAGGAGGAATGTCTGACGGGATAGTATCTCACAGTGCCCGCAGCATTCTTCTGGAAGCATAGCTCCTCACAAGGCGCTCCCTTGTTAGCTTAGTTCACCTCTTAACGGACAGACATCACTCGGACCTTTAACGCTACCGCCAGCATCCTCACTGAGAGCCGCAGTGGTGAACTGCCGTTAGTATAAATTAGGTGTAAGGTGAAGGCCCACGCGATGAGCGTTCGTGTTTCTCTCGCAGCAGCCAAGCTGAAGGCGGTAGAAGTGGCCCAGAAACAGAAGCAGAAGCAGCAGTGGAAGCAATCCCGGGGCACAACCGATGCACAGCAACTGAAGGCTGCAGAGGCACCGGAACCGGGGGATGATGCGAAGGAGCAGGAGGACGCACCGAGCCCACAGCAGGAGGCGCCGGAGCCAAAGGATGTGCAGAGCCCGCAGACGAACGCGGGCTCCGGCCAAACTCCGGAGGTCGCAGAGCGAAGCTTCGTTAACCACGTCCGAAGACTAGTCTGCAATCCCACCTTCGTCTGCCTGACGCTTGCGGCGGCTGCCGAAAGTGAGTCCACTTGACAGCAGTCACTCTCAGAAAAGAGTAGCCGTCGATTGAGAAGCCTACGTTCAAACATGCTTGAGAATCCGTCCCCTAGTTTCAGGAAAGTCATCGGCAGTCATTCTAATTCGCAGGCGCCCATAGTTCGTATAAGTAATGCATTAGTAGCTACTCGCTTGTACAGAAGACATCTCATTATGTGCAACTGACGATTTTGAGCCTCCGTGGTTCCCACGTGAGCAGTTTGAACAGGAGCCGCCCATAAGATACCCACGACGGGTTCCCTGCAGGTGACCCCAGGATGTGTAGGTCTGTGTTCTTGAATCCCTTGTCCCTGCACAAGTCCTCCACCTACTGTGGACTTATGCAGGGACAAGTATTCTGCATTATGATAGAACTTAAAACAACAGCTGTTAACGCTGGGCCATGGCCCATGGCGTGTTGTATATTACTATATTAGCCAGTCACAACAGTAAACGAAATCAGCTTTTTAATGTTTGACTTTATTAAGCGAGCCATTTATCACAATTTTAGAGCTTAAAATGTTTTTGCTGTGATTGGCTTCTTGTTTAGGTAACAAAAATTTTTAACAGTGGACAACTCGCGGAGGAATTCTGTGCGAGGCCCTGAATGTGGGCGGAGCTTCACTGCAGACTTAAGTTGTATCCGACTATAGTGCGCTTTACTGTACGACGATACATTCTTTCACGCTGCAGAACGTTTTAAAACCTATAAACTTGCGTCCCTTTTAGTTAAAAATCAGATTTCCTCACGTCTTCGTTTCAGCCATGGTGGCGTCAGGGCTGACTGGATTTGCGACGAAGATCTTCATCGCCATGTTCGGCATATCCTCTTCACAGGCCTCCGGCCTCATAGGTACGTTTGCGGCGCATTGCTCAGAGACCTCTTCTGACGCCGAAAGGATGCTGATCTACAAGAATATACGTACTCCTGATTTTGCCCATTTCACTCAGAGCGCTATCGTGTTGTAATGCGCTCTTTGTCATAGTGGTCTCTCTTCAAGCAGGGGGGTTGGGGGCATTATCAGAGTGATTCATGCTTTGTCCGCTTCATGTTAGATCTCCGGCACTAGTAGGGCTCTCAACAACAACAACAACAACAACAACAACAACAACAACAACAACAATAATAATAATAATAATAATGATTGCCAGAGATCTAACATGAAGCGGACAAATCATGAATCACAAGTAGATTTATTAGTTTTTGTTCAGGCTAAACCTGGATTGCGCTATTTGGTGCTCTATCGGCGTCTTCGCCCAAACTCATTATTGTCAACATTCTGGATCCCTGCACGAAAGTGAATCACGGCACGACAGCCGGATATACCTATAAGTTGAACTATATCGTTTTGTGAAACGTGAGGAAGGAATAGCTCGTTCTGTTTTTATGTCCAAAAAATTCAGGATGTTAGCCTCCTACAAGGGCAGGAAGTCAGCGCAAGTTGGTCACCGTAAATGCGGCTAAAGGGTGGTGGTATCATCTACCCCAATAATGACACGGTGTCGAGCGGTGAGGTTTCGCCCTAATTTGTTGCGAGCTACTGTTAGCAGTGATTTTTTTACAAATTTGTAAATTATGGGGCCCCTGCAGAGCTTTTAAATTGGGCTCGAATACTCATAAGGACAAAGTTTTTTTTTTTTTGCGGGGGGGGGGGGGGGGGGAGTGGGGGGAGGGTGCATTCAGCACCCGTTGTCTCCGTTTCCTCAGGGCCCTGTGCAGTGCTCTTCGGCACGACATATACGCAGGCAGAGAGCTTATATATGTAAACCAGTTGTATTTGTCTCTAGTCGAGCAAATATGCTAAAAAGAAAGACCCCATGGTTTTTAAGATAACAAAAGAAAGTATAGAACACGTAAACTCTTGCTAGACATGCATAATGTCCTTAGTCGAAGTGAGCATACACGGGAAAGCACAAACATTGCCACAACAAGCTAGCAATTCAAGTAAAACTCATTGCAAACTCCTTGTAGCAACCACTGGGCAGTAATAAAATTTAAACAAAAAGCTAAAACTAAAAAAAATTAAACAGATTTTAACCTTTTCTTCTGTAAGAAACACTGCTGTTCTTCTGACTTTTAGGCAACTGTAGTTCTTCAGTCAATTTCTCCAAAACCGTATGAAAGAAGTCTTGCCGCTCCCTGACCCCATCGCTCAATATTCGGGGAGTCACAGCCCCGCGGGTGCTCGAGGCACCCCCCCCCCCTCTTTTCGGCCTTGTATTCGACGCCTTTGAATATGACCATCAAAATCATTTCATGGTCAATTTAACTTTTCAATTGTTAGCAAAACCTAGTCTTAGAATAAAAAAATGAGTAAAAAATTGGAACATTTCACGCAGAACTATGAAACATTATGTGTAAATAAACGACTTAGCGCTTTTATATACAGTCAATTGAAATGAATTTGTTTTATTTCTTTTACGAAAAATGCGAACAATCAAACTACAGAAATAAGGGATTGTGAAATTTCATATCAAATCTGATGTTCCCACAGTCACTACAAATATTTTTCTAAATTGTCTGGAAGGCAAAGAAGCCGTTAAAAATCCTTACAGATCAGAAACTTAAGCCGTATAAGAAGAATTTCTACAGTTGAGAAAATTTGCTCTTCGATGTACATTCAGCCATCAATTGCAGAGTGAGGTTTTCCTAGTAAAAATAATCAAAATATTAAAAACAGTAAGCCACACTATACAATTCGATGGCACTTATTTCTGGACGTTTAATTGGAACATTGTTTTTGTTTTAAGCAAGAAAAAGTTGTGGAAGTTGGGTCCCTGCATTCAACCTGGGCGTTTCTGCGTCCAAGCGTCATTTGACCTGCGCTGCGCTGCGATATACGGCGCTAAAACTTATGAAGTTATAGCTCCAGCTGTAAAAAATTAGGAAAGGGCTAACTCTGGTTAAGCCTGGATATACAAGCGAAAATCTTCAGCTATGCTTGCAATGGTTTCACGTCATGGTTATGCTTCGTAGCTTAGCTGCTATTGTATACATTGCTTATCTATAGCCCGAATGAGTCCCACTCGCACTTTCACTGAGTCGTTCCACGTGGTCGTTGTAACGGCCAGTCTTGGGATTTTCCTCTTCTGACTCTCTTGT
Source organism: Amblyomma americanum (assembly GCF_052857255.1). Lineage (NCBI taxonomy): Eukaryota > Metazoa > Arthropoda > Arachnida > Ixodida > Ixodidae > Amblyomma > Amblyomma americanum. The sequence goes on from NC_135497.1 coordinate 272,422,739, forward strand.
TTCCTCTTCCTCACTCGCTTAATTGGCTGCTGCTCGCTGAAGATGCGGCCAAGACACGCTTTTAGGCTTCTCTCCGAAGTCGTTTAGCAAGGCGTATTTCCCGTTGTTCAGGCGTTTCGGCTGCACGTTTAGCTTTGGCTTTATGATTTTTTGGCTGTTGTGCAGCCAACTCCCAAGCGAGTACTTCTGGATCGGACGAATTTAGTTTCTCAGCTTTTCTGCGTAGTCTAGCAGCAGCCGCACTCTCCTTCCCTTCCATGTCTAGTGCGCACGCCTATTCCCTGGCAAGCGCATTATATAGCCTCCTTGCGCATGCACATGACGCACATGTGCAGTAGCGCGCGGCTGCGCCGAAAGGTCAGGCAACACAGTCGGCGGCGGCGGCGTCGGCAGCGGCGAGGAGCGACCACCTGCGTGGTGCGTGACGCCACTCGTTTTCGCGCATGCGCATAAGTCACTAGTTCGGCTAACGCGAAGCTCGGCTCTGACCCGCGTAGTGAAACTTTTCGCTTCAAAAAGACTCAGCACTCACCTCCACTTGATCTACGCAACACAGTCATATGATACGGATAAAAAAATTACAATTTCGCTACTGGTCACGACAGCGAATAAACTAGCGTCACGTCTCAGTAGATGGGAGGAGCAAGAGCTACGTATGGGTCATGGCTTGTGACATCGGGCATCAAGGCAGAGTTCGATAAACCTACCTGGGCACCGCCGCACTTACCAGCATTGGAGGCTATGTATAAGCATTGTGACCACGAATGGAACGCATCGCGGCGCTGAAACCTCCATCCGGCGCATACCGATCGCGGCAGCGTGCTTTGTGGGGGACCTAATTTCGAAACAGTCGTCGAAGAAATCTACGGCGCGCCTTATTCGGTCTTCGTGGCCAGTTAATCGAAAACTATCCGATAATTTGAGGGCATATTCGATTCGGTTACAATAGTTTTTCACCTGTAATGTATGATTTTCAGCGGGTAGGAGGATATTCTATTCGCTATTCGAAAAGTTCGGAATATTCGACACATTTGCACCGAACGATAAAAGGGTACTTGAAGAGCCCTCTTTTAGCACATTGAAAGAAGTACCGCGATTGTGAAAAAAAAAAAAACATTGAATGTGGACCTCTTGTCGCGTAATATGAGAGGATGTATATAATAAAGACTGCTATGAACGCGACGTATTATAGTGTCAACCAAAAGAAACATATATTATCAAACGTGCTCTGCCAGCCATCAAATTGGGACAAACTGGAGCACGCAGCCCTCCAGACGAAGTCCGAGGGGGACTAACTGATAACCGCTATGCCGTTAGGGAGTGATGCACTGGGGGCGTCCATAAAACCCAAAAGGAGTGCAGTCACTGGTCCTTTGGGGACTATCTGCTGCGTTTTTACGAGACATCAGCATCGTTCCCTCAGAGCAACTGATGGCGATGAGAACGCAGCTATACTCCCCAAGAGACTAAATACATTTATGTCTGTGTGGCTTAGAGTGTGTGGATGGGATGATGCAGCCAGAGCTCCTTCAGGGCACTACCGAATCGGTAATCGCTGCATTCTCGCCTGCGCATTTGGCGCCCCCACCCCATGTAGGCGCCGTGCCCAGCGCCTGCGGCGGCACTCTGCTGGGCGGCTACGTCATCACCAGGAAGCTGAACGCCAAGTCGCCGACCATCGTGCGCTACTGCGTCATCCTCTCGTTGGTGCCCTGGTTCACGCTGTTCGTCTTCATGCACTCCAGCGACAACAACCAGAGCACGCTCGCCAACCGCACTAGCCCGCCGGGTGCAAGAGCATGCATATGCAGCTCAGCCTGTCTGGCTATGCATTTCTTGTGCTTGGCGTGGTGCGACATGCTGGTTATGCCAGTCTTATTAGTCACCACGTGGTTAGTTTTGCAGCAGTTGTTGTTTAGACAGCGGTACACAATATAATTCGCGCACCTTAGAATATATCGATATTGCGTTGAAGATTCTAATTTTCGTGGAGTCTCGGGAGTGACGTTAACTGCTACGGGTCGTACCGTGTAGGTCTCGATATTACATATTTTCCCTCGTATTTTCCTGCGTATATGTGCTATGGTAGGCAGTTATGGGCTTAAACAAGCCACATGTATCAAACTTGGGCACATATTTGTTTGAAATGAACGCGGAAGCTTCTCACACAAACGCATGTTAGGACTAGCGTGACGAAGCGTAGAATGAAATGAAAATTTAAAAAATTCACAGGGGCACTCATTTACCTTATGTGTTGGCGGCGCAATAACATTATAAGCTGTTGACGCCTTTACATAGTGTTCTGTGTCATTCTTCCATGGTTGTGTTTGCGGAGACCTATAGGTGTCCGTGAACACGTCTGTACACACGCAACCACACATCTCTTCGTGTCATATATACTGCTGGTTAGATATTTCCCTGAAGGTGTCCAGAGTTGGCCATAAGGACGCAAAGCAGATACATCTAAACGTATAGCTGTCGCTTCCCGTATGGTGACGTCACTTCTGATCCTGAGAATTATGTGACCGACGACATATTTTTTTCCCGATTACGGTCCTAACGCATTGATAAAAATATCGGGGTTTAGTTCTTTTTGAGTCGTTATGCCAGCTTAGAATCTTAAAGCCTTAAAAACGCAGCCATTACGTACCAATAATATTGGGGAGGGCAAATTCCTATTCGTCCGTGTGCAAATGTTGCCACTTACCGTTCGATTAGAACATGAGAACAGACGAACACGAAAAAGAGGGAGGGAGAGAACACGCTAACGCGACTACTGAAAACGGAGCAACCATGACGATGATGTCACGTGCTCCGTAACGACTGCGTTAACGGAGCATCCACAAAAAGGCGAGCAGTTGCGGCTAGGTGCGCCTCACCTGGCCACGTACCTGCCACTGCGCGCGCGTTGCAAGAATCCGGTAATCTGATATAAGTCCACGCTAGTACTTCTTCCCTGTGCTAAAATTCGATAATAGCAAATTTCTTGCCGTTTGTTCAATAGGCTAACGAGTAGATGGAGTTGGAATTTGCTTTTTGCTTTAAGGGGAGCGCTTTTAAAGCGTTTTTCTCCGGGCCAAACCGTGTCTGCAATAAGCCCGAGCTGTGCGGTAACTGAAAACTCCCGTGCTCACCTGCTGTGGTCCAGAGTCACAAGGGGCAATAGATATTTTCAACCTAAGGCATCGCCTTCGCGTTCGCTTTGCTGCTTCGTGCTTCAGTAAAACTTCCCGATCAAGTACTTCATTACTATGCTCCAATGCTGCTTCCCAGAACATGCGAGCACATAGTAGTCTCGCGAGCACTATTGCGATGACGACGTCAGAAAGGTCTACATAGGCCGATGAGCTACCGGCCTTGAAAAAGTTTTATCTGAGCTCATGGAATCTTTGGGACCCTGCACTTAAATTCAGGCTAGAAGAGGTTAGTAATCCAAGATCGATATGTCCCTGAAACGGTGTCGAATTGAACTTAACGAGGAGTGTCACTCATCGCGCGCACATGTACTGTACCTTTTCCGCGCCATCGGAGTGCGAGAACTGACCCCTATGGCGCGGCTCGTGCACCTTTGCCGATCTGGAGAGTGGCCGCAATGCGCACTGCAACTGCACCAGCGTCATGTACGACCCAGTCTGCGGAAGTAACAACTTCGCCTACTACTCGCCCTGCATCGCAGGCTGTGCGGACGAGAAACGATTCGACAAGACCAAGGTGAGTCGATTCGAGTCGGAAAACTGTTTACTGATTGAAGGGGTGAGCTTTGCTGTAACTGCGGGTGGGCGGGTGAGTTCAGTGCTCCGACGGCTTGTGCTGTACGAGTCGCCCGGCTGAACACATGCAGATGGTCCTCAATCGACTCGTCCTGCCACCACTGTCAGGCATAGACACAGTTACCGAGTGGTACCGAAGGTGCTATTCCAGGATAGGGATGTCGTTCTTGACTGTGAATACAGTGGGTTGGCGATCATTATGAATACAGTGGGTTGGCGATTATTGTACAGTCGTGAGAAAAACTGGTATACACTACGCAGCCGGTCAGGATAGCTCAAGGGGAACCCATCTTGTCTGCAGGCATGTCAGATGGCTCCTTTCGGTGTGTCCCGCTACTGTTCGGTGAAATGAAGAGCGCTGCCGCAGCAGTACCGTACCTACTAATGTTGAGTTAAAATTGCACGGCACAAACATGGCCTTTTGTTCATGGACTTAGCGTCACGCGAATGGCCATTACTCTAACGATATCGCAGCGGGGCGAGCGCCGGTCATGCGCCGGTTGCCTTTGCAGTATCTCGACCTCGAACTGAAAAAAATATAAGAAAACGCTACCCACGTGACCTTTATCGCGTCGGACCGTTTAGGGGAGAAGGAGCTCGACGCATCGAGCCGAGCTAACTGGCATTCTTGTAGATGAAATGGGGCACCACCACGATTGTCTCGATCCCAGATAGATGTTGCTAGATGGCGTTGCAATGCACTTTCCAGAGCTGCGCCGGCGGCTGCGCGTTGTATACCACTTTTGCTCAGGTCTGTACATTAGATCTTAGTTTACACTTGTTTCTCTAAACGAGCGTGAAATCATAGGTGGATGCTGTGGGAAGCCTGCTAGATTCCCGCCGTGGCGTCTGCGCGGCATCCCGCGTCGCTCTCTTTCCCTTTCTCCCGCCTCGGGCGGCGGAGAGACGGCTGGTGGCTAATCGCTGTCATTCGGCCGCAGCTCCGCCCCCGGCTTCCCAAGGGCCTTTGCCATTGGTGACTTTTGGCGGGAATTCGGGACCCGTTTGGGGTGGTCGCGCGACCGTCCGATCGGGGCCCAGAGAGAGAGAGACCCCTCCGAGACAGCGTAAGGTGCGTACGTTACTGTTCGTCCGGGCCGGCCTCTGCCGTTCGGACCAGTTCATACTCGAGCTCGCCTGCGTGGGTCCTCGATCCACCGCGGCTCGAGCCTGTCCAGGGGTCCAACGACCTCTGACAGGCGCACCTTGCGTTGACTGCCCACTCTCTCTCGCAAACGGCCCAACGGCCTACACGAGAGATCACAGCACTGCCGCGGGGACAATCTCCTGCAGCGGCGTGCTAGCGGCGCGCATTTCTCTTGTTGCCCCGAGCGCGCACCGGAGCCTTGCTCTGAGCGCGCCCCGGGACGGGGTGACTGTTGAGTGTGTGTATGTACCGCTGGAGGACGGCGTCAATAAACGTCTCCTTTGTGAACTTGGAGGCCTGTTTCTTGCGGCGAGCCGCTCTCCTCTCTGCAGAGGTTGAACGCCGCCGCAGCGGTGCCCCAGGGTGCGTGTGGTGACGGCTGATCGGGGCCCTTGGCTCGCGCGAAGCTCGAACCCGCGGTGGGTAGTGGCCTGTGCCTACTGAGAAACCCACAATGCTTATTTTTGATCGTGCTTTAGGCCTGACGTGCAGTTCTCCGTTAAACCTACAGCAGCCTTTCTGCAGCGTGCGTTGTCTGCGCTCAGCTCTACACGCAGTGGGCGTGCGTCAACGCGTCTACGCTGCACAAGCAGCTGGATAACGACACCCTGTGCTATACGTGGCCAAGCGGGACCCGTGCGTCTCCGACTGCTCCCTGGTCTTCGTCTACGCGGGGGCCATTTTCATCGCCCTCTTCTTCACCTTCCTGCCCATAGTGCCCGCACTCACGGCGCTGTTGAGGTCTACCGACGAGGACATCGAGTCCACCGGCTTCGGCGTCAACTATGTGGCCATCAGGCTGCTGGGTATGATGAGCGCCTGACATATGTTTGTTTGTTTGTTTGTTTATTGATACTGTCAGCCCAAGAAGGGCTTTTACAGGAGTGGAGAAAACATAATAAACATAAATACACACGAAAGTAAACATAAATACACACGAGAGCAGCAGATTGGACAGCCGTCGCCGTAGCTCAGTTGATAAGAGCACCGGACGCGATATTCGGAGGTCGTGGGTTCGGATCCCACCGGCGGCATGGTTGTTTTTTCTGCTGCTTTATAAGTAATTTTCTTTAAGCGATAGATTAATCGAAGTATTATTAACCCACTGATTAGCACTACAGATTAAAAAATAATAAACATAACATTCCCCTATGCACCTTGGTTTCGGTGACTGTTAGCTCCCTTCATATATATATATATATATATATATATATATATATATCAGAATGACGTTCTGATGAAGGCCGTCCCACGGCCGAAACGTCAAATACATTGTTTCAAACGTTGGTCTCTGTTTAGTCACTACTGCTGACCGTGCAAAGAAGTATTTTTGCCTGATATATATATATATATATATATATATATATATATATATATATATATATATATATATATGCAGCTACACAGCGCACTATTAAATATCAGGCAGGGTGCTCTGAGAGCAAAAATATTGAATTCCTTGCCCGAGCTCACGTTTCATACACCTTATGACGGCGGGCGTACAAACTATTTCGTGGCAGCATAAGGAAATTTTACCCCGCGCATACAGTGTCAAGCCATGGAACTGGGACAAAGGATCCCAATGTCTTTAGTCCTGGCTGCGAAAGGACACAAATCACTTCAGCGATAACACCAAAGGTCACTGGCTACTATACTTGGCTGCCTGTGCAGAAATACCGATGGATAAGATAGATGAGTTTATTGATTATAAATGCAGAAGGGTCTACCGGAAAGATATGGCCTGCTACTCAGCACTGAAAAAGGGGAAGAGGAAAAGAAATAAGGTCGTGATAGGCGACGATGTGATGAGAAGAGAAATGAAAGCATACGCAGAGAAATTTGTTGGAATCGCAATCGCGAGTCGAGGCACGTGGCTCGCAAGAAGCGTAAAAACGCCCACATTTCCTGCAAAGCTTTCCAGCTCTGTGGCCGAACACCCAACAGTAAGTCCTCCGAGAGTGGCCTGCTGTCGAAACGCTTCAAGGAGGCGGCCAAAGTTAGCCTTCCGCGCACATATACTGGGCGCACCACTAGCACGTGCTTCACAGTCTTAGTTATGGCACACATTGAGCAGTCTGGAGAGTCTGATAGTCGAATCAAATGTAAGTACTTGCGCGTGAAAGCTACCTCTAAACGGAGTCTATGCAGCGAGCATGCATGAGGGCGCGGAATTCCACGCGGAACAAAAAATGCCATTGCCGGATCTAGCGGTTTAAGGCGGATGCGCCGAGCGTCCAGCTGGGCCCAGTATCTCGCTGTCGCCCTCCTAAGGAAGTTCCAAAGCTAAATGGCGCCCGTTCTAGAGCAAGGCCATTGCTGAGGGCGTTCTTTGCTTCACCATCGGCCCTATCATTTCCATCCAGCCCGCAGTGCCCAGGGATCCACTGTAGCACTATAAGGTGGCCTTTCTTGAGGAGATGAAAGCAGCTCAGTGATGTCTAGTGCCATAGATTGGCGAGCGGTGTGGCGTAGGAAACATCCTAAAATTGAAGCGCACATTTTGAGTCGGGGAATATACGCCACACTTATGGTGTTTACCCACAGATGTACCGAATAGCTTCCCTAAGGGCCACAAGATCAGCAGCGCTTGATGTAGAACTATATCCTAAACCGAATCATAACCAGACCCCCAGGCACGGCTGATGTCCCCAAGGGGCAAGCAAGGTGTCGACAATGCTTATATTTAGGGAGAGATCTGTACAGCAGGCGCTACTTAAAGTTCTAACGCCTTCAATTACGTCACGGACCTCTGCTGTGCCGATTGAATAATAAATAACCTTCCCGCATCATCGTTTAGGCGCGTAGAAAAATGTTGCAGCAAAGCAATGTGGCGTCGTATTTTTTGTCGCCTGCTCCGCGAGGCGGTGATACTCATCATTTTTCTTTTCCTGAAAAAAACAAGGAAAGAAAACGATTACACCCTGTGGCTAGAATAATAACGTCGCCGAACTGAGCGCCATGTGCGCATTTACAAAATGACTTGTAAACGAACCATTAAGAACAAAAACAGCAGGCGAGACTTGCGTGCTTGTTTATTTAGACTGCTGAGGACCTATCTGCAAGTACGAAAACAAAGAGATAAGACTGATCCTGACGGAGAATGGCAACAGCACCACCACTCTGTGGATGAAAAACGTGCTGTTAATGGAAGCAACAATAGCATTTTGGCAATTTGCTCAAAATGTACCCTTTTGCGCATATCTCAGCTGAGAGTACGCGAAGACATGACTGCTGGGGAAATTTTCAGAATGTTGACCCTCTTATAGTTGACATAAGAAAAGGATAAGGCGTACTTCTCCGCCAGTCACTTGGGCGGAGACGACGTGGGCATTCCCATTAGCGGAAGTGATCGTGATGGCAAGGCTGCCTAAGCCGCTACTGGGGCGCATTTCCTCTGACAAAACAATCGCTAAAATTAGGCACTTTTTTGTAATTTCGGCGTTAGACAAAAATATTGCCTTTAAGAATCGTTGCCAGTTTTAAGACTGCTACACGGACCCGAAAAATAACCTTCACAAGCGCTTTGAAATGTAGATGCACAAACCGTGCCAACATTCCAGTCTGACCCCACATCGGTCTCTGATAAAAAAAAATGTTCCTAAAAAGCAGAGGCAGAATAAGACAAAAGCTGTACAGATGCAAATTATGTATATACGTACGCACAAAATCGCAGCGCTGAAAAAGTGAAACACAGACTGAACTTTCTTGCGTTGGGTGAGCAGGGACGCCTCCATATCAAGCCTGTCGCACGGAATTCCTCGTACATGTCCATCCCCAAGTTTAAGCACACGCAAATTTCTCGTAGAATGTCTAATGCAGCCGAAAACCACAGGAGTGCAAACCATTATAAGGCACCAAAGTACACTTGCATTTTGTGTACAACGGCAGCATTAACGCTATCACGTTAGAAGAAGCCATGTGCAGTTGGGATGAAGCCGGCGGAAATCGTCTCTCACTGCAGATACAAGAATTTTCGAGAACTTGAAGCTATGTTTATTGTACTGTACATATTGAATTCACAGCTGCGTCCATTTCTGCCGCAGTGGTTTGTTTACAGTGCTTTCAGGAAATTTTGCAAATGACCTCCCAGAATGATTGCATTGGCCGCTAGATCATTGCTCTCGCAGGTCAGGACCGCAAAGCCCACATTTGGTATTCGCACGTGTGCAGCAATAAGCATGTGTGCACAGGCTTCTCACGATGCTTTCGGTCATGCAGCACGATGCCACGAACTCTTCAACGCTCGATGTTGGGCGAAACGGTGAACCGCTTTTCCTGCAGCTGTAGCCGGCCAGAGATCGCGTCCAGTGGTGCGACTGCGGCTTCATGTTACGCTGACTTGAAGTAAATAAAGAATGGGAACGCTGCAGCAGAGAATTTCATTTGGATAAGTTACAACTGCGGTCCTCAATGCGTCACTGATGATAGGCATTTGCCAAACAAACCACGGCAGCAAACTCATGAAGAGCTCTCCGCGATGGCTACGTTTCGTTGCAATGGCAGTAACAAAAATATTGTGCGTTGTCTGCTTGAGGCTTAGCCCCTGACGCCGCAGGAACTTCCTCAGGAGGCATTGCGCTAACCCACAACCGGCGAAAAAGCGCCGACAGCTATTTCGCCAGATAGGGGCTGCCAAGATGAGCGTCCCCCGTCGAAGCGAGGCCGCTCTTTGCCGTTGCCACTTCGCTGTGTCTTGCGTTCGCAGCGAATAAATGATGAACGAAGCAAATCTACTTGTCTCAACTGAGAACGCATTGTTTGATTGCCATGGAGATCGGCGTCGGAAAGTGCGGGATGTTCGAACAGGTTGGTAATAATCCTTGAAAAAAGTTCACTTTGAAACTATTGAATTGCACAGTTGCACGTAATATGTTGTTCGTTATTTGTTAGTGTTTTTGTTGATGACGACGTAAATAAAAGCACAAAAAAAATTACATTTGCGAGAATTACTACTCTGCATTTCACTTTTCAACCGAAATGACGCTGGGAGCAGCAAACTACCTTCAGAACCTTCCGGTCTCATATTCTAAATCTCTCGCGAGTACGCTCCACAAAGACGCCGCACCCAGCGCGAATAGGAGGCTGCAAAGTTTGCCGTCCCTATTCTAAACCCATCTAGTGTTTTATGAAAGCAAGTGGCTTCCGGCGGTTCTATATCTCATATAGCTTTTAAAATACAACCCGCGAAATCGAAACCGGAACAAGAGGCGAGAAAAGTCTAAATAATTAAATTTAAGTACGCTAGAGCGGATTTGTCACACACCTAAAATTTGATTCTTTAGGTCTCGTAGGCAGATGAGAAGGATATTTTTTATAATATGCTACGCATGGCAACATGATATTGCCAGCAACATCCGCGTGTAAGACTGCATGAATGGCTAATGAAAATTCGCACCGTCGTTGTTGGGTATGACGAGATGGAGGAGCAAGTAGATGGGGAATAGAAAGCGCCTGCACGGGAAGAAAAGTTCTATAAACATCACAGCCCAGCCAATACAAACGGCAGCGCCAATTCTTTCCGTAGCGGCCGGAGAAGAGCCAACGTCTTATTGTTGTCACGGCAACGGCATCCAGGTCATAAAATTCCTTCCTTGAGCAGGATACGAACCACTACTTGCGATAACAAAACAGCTTCATTTCCCAGTGCCTCGGACAATTCTGCCACCGCCACACCCTGCGGCAGTCTCCATGTCTTGTCTGCTTCAGACACCAGATGCGCTGAAGTAGCTAAAAGCGAAACTAACTGGATAGTTCTACATTTTTCTTTGTGTTTTTTAAACGACGGCTAAGAAAATACCAATATCACTAAAATGTAATTTCAAACATAACACATACAAAAAATATAATGCATGCATCAATTGTGTTCACACTTCAATGCGTTTCATGCATTTTGTGCACTGCACGTATTCACGTATCCCCGCAACCTGCGGAGTGGCGCCACCACTGCTGCCAGTAGACGTGGCAATTCATCTCACACACGGCCATTGCTACGTTCCTCGAGCGTCAACGTCGCAAAACACGACGCTGGTTTGGTGCACGGTTTCGCGGACAGTTCGTGAGCATTCAGGACTTGTGCCTGCGCTTTCATCTTCAGCGAAGTCTTCGGTACGCCAAACCCATTCCCGCCCAGGCTTACGCTGTCGACACTGCCATGGTCTCGACTGGGTCCGGCACGAACGCTGCATTCACGCCGCTGAGCGACAGTTCTTCGGCAGACCTATCGTACAAGCGGGAGCAGAGGCTAGTAGCGGCGATCTCACCGCCGTTGCGCAAGCTTCTCATCCAGACAGCCCAGTACGCTAGCAAGTGTGCCCACGACTCCATCCTGAAGAATGCATTCGTCTTCTGCGACGGCGCACAGCAGCGGAGCACTACCAGGCACTGCGCTTCCGCAGCTGCTTCAGCAGGCTTCATCCACTACTCCGTGATGCTATCCGCGGTCGTCTTGGAGCCGCCGCACCATAAGACGGTAAAGCAGGCTGGCAAGGCACGCGGTTGACTATCACCCCGATCAATTACGAAGTATACGCCCTGCATATATGCCTATCGCGTTTTCCAGGAAGCCTAGTATACGTAGTATTCGTAATGCGTACGTGTTCTGTTCGTATGTGCTGTATTACTTGGGTTTTTGTCCAGGTTCTTGGGGGTTTCAACGTTTATGTTACATGTTTTATGCGTGTGTGTTTTATTTAGAAAAAAAAAAGTTCTGTTTGACGTCAAAGCTGTGTGTATGTGCGTTTTATTTTTCGACTTTGTTTTTTTTTTTTTCAAGGGAAGCTCCCGCGCTTCTTGCTTCTCGAAGTCTGCGGCGCTCCATGCAAGCCAAGCCGCCCGTCCAGGCGTACGCTGTCAAGGCTCCCATGGCCAACAGGAACGCCATGGCTCGTGCCCAGGCTGGGGCCATCACGACCGTCGCATTGACGCCGCCCAGCGACAGCGCCTCACCAGACTCTTCCTGCCAGCTGGCACAGGTGCTGTAGCCGTGATCCCACTTCCCACGTGCCAGCTGGCCATCCAGACAGCCCAGTACGCTAGCAAGTGTGCCCACGACTCCATCCCGAAGACTGCTGCGCTCCTCTGCGACGGCACAACGGTAGAACACCACCAGGCACTGCAAGGACGGTTCTGGGCAAGGAGCTGCTCGCGGCGTTATGACCGAGAATCGCGTGGTGTTCTCCGTTGTTGCCTTGAGCCTGGCCGCCGTGCAACCGCTGTTCCATGACCCAGTCTAGGCGGCTGGGCATAGTGTCCGAAGGCGGTGGCGCAAGATCGCGGCCTGCAGCGTTTCTGGCGTCGCCCATCTCGGTGATCATGGAGGCTGCTCGACACTCGGGCATCAAGGACGTCGAGTACGATAGGCGCGCTGGAAACGAACATTTTGCGATTTACTTCCGACGATGCGTGTAGATTGTTAGTGCCCCACCGCTCGTGGGAAGAACATTGGCAAGGCATAAAATTTTCCTTGCTTAATTTTGATTGCACTGTATGACGTGTATTGTTTTGCTGTTTTTTACTGTTGTAGTTCGGTGATTCGCATAATTATGTTAATGTTTGTAGCTATATATTTTCTGATTTAATAAACGTTCAGTTTGTAGTGAACGCTGTGTCTATGGATTTCTTTTCCGATCTCGTTTTTTACCTTTGACCTGCACTAGTTCTGTTCTGCAGTGGCCTCGTGGTAGAGCATTTGCCTCGCATTCGAGAAGTGCTGGGCCCCATCGTCGGTGCCGTAGTGCACCGACCGGTTTTGTTAATGGGTAAAAGAGTTCTCCCGTCCTGATGCTCGTCTTTTCCGGGGTGAAATGCATCTGAAGGTTTTCGACCCTGGCCATAAGTTACAGCCCTCGGCTCGGCTGCGGGAGGTGGTAATTTTGACTCCCATTGTCGGCCCGCCGGGGTGAATGGCGTATGAAAGAAGCCTGCGCCTTCAAATCTCGAAAAGGGCCGCAAGTGGGCTTTTCATTTTCAGCGCGAGGCGAATATAAGGAAGGAAGGCCTCAGACGTTGCTGGCACATACCCACTACGGGGGAGTGGCCAAGACACAGGCGGTTAATTACTGGATACAGGAAATTTTTGACGGGAAAAGCAATGGAAATAGTATGTAGTCTGATAGATTGGAAGAGGGAAGGAAAGGGGTCCAGTTAACTTGGAGATCGAAGACGGGACAATTGCTTAATGTGCATAATAGTACACAATGCCTGTAATGTTGCAATGTCTTACTGACAGAGATCAGGAAAAAGAAATTAGAATGGGAGTCGCTGCGTTTCTTGAAGAAAATTTTGCACAGCAGAGCGCACACTCCTGTCGCTTCGTCCAAGCAAAGAAGCGCCAATGGAAAGAACAACCGCGGAAGACACAGGCAAGCCCAGTTGATGAAATGGAATTTGCAAAAGACGCTTCCTCAAATGAGAAAAGCGGCGGCAGAACAGCAGGAAGTGATCTATTGTCTCAGGTTCGGCACAAAAAGGGCACAGTGGGGAAGCTGCCAGGCCAGATCTGTGAAGGTAGAAATTTAGAAGGGGAACCCGGCAACGCAAGCGCGTGAAAGAGACCTCTAGCCTGCGTGAGCGCCAGTCTTTGCTACTCCAAGGATGCAGAAGATGCTGATATTCGGGAGACGATGTAAGAGCCGAGGCAGCAAATTCCTGAAATATCGTGTAGCTGCGAAACCTCACCGCAGCTGTATATGCACACGATGGTAGGACAGCAACAATTGGGCCGCTGAGAGAGGCTCTTGCTAAGGAATCTGCAACCTCATTTAAGTGAAAGCCCATGTGACCTGGTACCCAAAGCAACCTTACCGAATTTAGATGCAGCGGAATCAGGAACTTAAAGAGGCGTAATGGCCGAGAGTCAGTGGGCGAATATAAGTTGTGACGACACCCGTCAGGTTGATTGCAACGGTTTCGTCGTCGTAATTTTTCCGTTGGCTAAACGGAAAATTTAAAAATTAGTTTTGGGGAAAGGAAATGGCGCAGTACGTCTCGCATATCGGCCGACATCCGAGCCGCGCCGTAAGGAAAAAGGTAAAGGAGGGAGTGAATGAAGGGGTGCCGTAGTGGAGGGCTATGGCATAACTTCGACCACCTGAGGATCTTTAACGTGCACTGACATCGCACAGCACAAGCTGCCTTAGCAATTCGCCTCCCTCTAAACGCAGCCATCGCGGTCGGGAACGAAGCAGCCGACGCCGCCGCCCGCGCGCTCTCTCTCCGGGCGTTTCCCTCGGGACCCGACGATGACCAGGACTCCGATTTCAATCCGGTTTACACTTTTAAGGAAATATGCGATTACTACAAATCCACCCACCAAACTCTTCCCACTCCTTGCAAAGGGCTGGGGAAGGCCAACGAGCGGGTACTCCTGCGCCTGCTCACTAACACGATGCTGTGCCCGGCAACTCTAAAGCATTTCAATCCTCAATTCGACGGGCGGTGCTCACACTGTGGGGAGGTGTCGGACACCTACCACATGGTGTGGGCCTGCCAGCAGACCCCATCCCTACCCCCTATCCCAAACCCCACCCGAGAGGACTGGGAGGCGACCCTGTCCGGCTGCTGCACCCTCCAGGCCCAAAGGGCCTTAACGCGCGTGCCCGGGCTGCGGCAACCGCCAATGGGGTGCCTGACTAGGCATCCCCACCTAGTGGTTGTAAGGGCGTGACCCTTCAGGTCACGGACCTCAACACCTCTCTCTATAATTAATAAATGTTTTTACCACCACCACCACCGACCCCAGGAATTCCGGATCAGTAGCCGAGCGCTCTCACCACTGAGCCATCGCGGTTGGTGTTTGTTAAACAGGTAAAATGAGATTCAGTGTGCGTGAGGGAGAGAGTGCGTGTGAGAGAGTGCGCATGTTGTGCGTGGGCACGCACGCACGCATGCGTGTTCTTGAATATGTATGTGTTACTATACATGCCTTATAGAGGAGCGACATATTAGCTGCGATCGGTGCTCTGACGAACAGATAATTATCGCCGACAGCCTCGACTGGTTCGCGTCAAAGGCGAGAGCACATTTCGAAGTATGTGAGACGCGCACCGAACCGAAGTGCAAGCGTTTCTCGTTTTTGTCCAAAAGCGCGATAAATAATTAGAACGGGGTTCGCATCTTAGCTGAGGCGGTCTGAATCCTCATAAACAATCCATTGGAGCGCCAGATTTTACTAATATGCACTCCGGCACACCAGCCCTCAGGGGAAATGAAGGAGCCAGCGAGCTCGCAAAACGACGTATACCTTTCCGGGCAATCTCAGACCCCCTCCTTGAACAGAACACTTATCGTCAGGAAAAAATAGGATGACCACCTACCGAGAAATCACACAGTGCTATAATTAATTATGTAGGAATGCTCAGATGCGGACCCCAAACTCAGTAAAAAGGAGGAGTCGATCTGGCGCAAATTGCAGGTTGACGCCTACCCAAATCCGCTAGAACTTGGTAAAGTCTACCCAGGCCAATCTGAAGCTAAATGCAAGCATAGTGAAAGCCTGGCAAGCGTGGTCCATTTGCTATGCACGTGTCCATAGATATCAGATGGCACAGAACAGGCACCTGAGAGGCTATGACGAGCAGCTAACAGCTAGACGCTCAACGGGCGATCGCCAAAAGACATCAGGCAGCATGTTGCAAGTTGCGCGTCCGCGCCGTCGGTGCCGCCCCGGTCGAAACGACTGCAGCGATCTTTGTAGCGGCGGAAAACGCTGCTGATGTTATGCTTAATAAAAGTAACATTTCTTGACCATGACAGACAATAAAAACATGCTCAAGAAATAAATTATAAGTAGTCATAAGAATAAAAAATAAGACATCAAAGAAATGGTTTGCGAAGATGACGCATCGCTTCCGCGCCGCTAGTGTCGGCGCGAGCAGGGCAGCTGCAGACGACTGCGCGAGCGAAAGTAGGAGAAACTAAACTTCACGTTTCCGACGCTGCCGACGCGACGTACACACGGGAGCAGCGCAAACTCGCACTGTTGCGCAAAGTGGTGCAGCACATCCGGCAACAGTGGACAACGCTTTTTCAGACTTCCTGCCCGCCACAGGTATTTATGAATTGACTGCCTATTATGTCCCTCTTTGCGTAACAAGTTCACGAAACCGTTAGCGTCCTTCGGGCCTTTGTTTTGGTCGCTGTTCACAGTTTCGATTTGAAATCGGTGATGGAATACAACGAATTTCCCCTGGTGTGTTTTACTGCAGCGGCTTTAATTGATTTTGCAAGGCGCGTGTGATAAAATAAGGCGCCGTGCTGCACAGTCTGAGATAGCCCGACAATCTTATGCATGGAAGCGTTGGTTACTTTGCTTGTTTACATTTGTGTGTGTGTTCCTCACTGCCTAGCTTAATCTGAAGTATCTTACTGCCTTTAAAGAGCTAATCCCCTCAGGTGTTCGTGTCCTGAAAGCCTAATTTGTATATGGTGATTCCAACTTGCGCACCCTATAACGTCGCCAGAGGAGGGGTCCAATATTAGTCTTCAGTTTGGTTAATTTTTTTCGGAATTTAGTACTTGCAAATATACATAATACGTGCGTGTTTTCTGCAGCCGCGGTCTGATCGTCACATCCAAAATTATCGCGCAGGCCTCACTAACGCCAGAAGGTTGGCGCGGCGCGCTGAAAGCCGAAATTAAGCGCACCGTGAGTTGCATACAGAAAGGCCGTTGGAGTTGTTTTTTTAGGTGTTTCGTATTGGCGCAGCTCCAGCTACCGCTTTCACATGGTACAACCTGCCGCCTGCTCTAAGCATTGTAACTTTCCCTGAACTCTCCGAGCCGGCTGTCCCTGACGCTTCTCGTTATCAGCGCGCACGATCGACCATATACTGGAGGTCACCGCACTCTCCGCAGTATTCTTATCTCGTGACGTCTCTCTTATCTCGTGCCTTGTTGTCATGTCTGCTTTCCTGAGCTCTCAGAAACTGTTTCCCCTAGTTCGTCATGGCTTGTTCGCAGTTTCGCGGCGCTTCCGCCGGTGGGGTGAAGGGGAGGCCCAGGGCGCTTCGGGATCTTTATGGGAGAGGCAGCGCCTTTTGCGCCCCCCCCTTTTTTTTTGTCTGTACCCATCTTATCGTTCCCTCCCCATTACTTTTTTTTTCAAACACACACTGTAAAGCTAGTTTAAGAAAAGTACGCCTAAGCATTGAAACACCTGGTTTCAAGCCTCCTACAGTGTATTTGTTCTTTTTCAACAGGTGCTATCCCAAGCACACCCATCAGATCGAGTGCCCAAAACAGCACCATGGGACTCTCACTCTATTATATGATGGTAAGTGCACCAACAAAACAGGAGAATTTATTGCAAAATGCTCTTCTTCCATTTGCATAAAAAACTGCGGACCGGTCAACTTGATATTTTTGTGATGGATACTGACAGGTCTATAAGTCTATAAGTTTAACTTTAATGCAAAAATTATTTCTTGACACTATTTCCATAATTCATGCATTTCATGAAATGTACACATTGTTCAGACACAGCGCTGTAAATTCAAAGTTCTTAATTTGCTGATAATGCAACACATATAGAGCACTGGTGATGCCAGTTGTGTCGCAGCCATGTTTACATGAATGTCAGTCGTCAACTTTCTGGCATAGTGGATGAGAGAAATGCACAAGAACAGCGTAGCTATCGCGTTAAACTGCCAGACAGGCAGATTGAGAAGGGAAAGTCCAGTTCAGTAGTGAATGAAAACAGGTGATGCATAGGCAGTTGAATTGTAGAGAGGCATTCCTCCCCCTGCCACCTGCACTTGTTACAACACTCCCCAGCTAGAGCTAAGAAAAGCAGCCTAAGCTGAAGGTGGGTGTGGCATGCCTCTCTACAGTCTGCATTGCACATAGCACCACCAGATTTGATGTCGTGCGTGTAAATGAATGCGCAGCAGCTGAACGAGACACATGAGAAAATACAATGTGTCACAGTCGCATTTTTGTAAATTTCTCTTATATAGCTGAGCAGGAACTAATACAAAATCCAATAAATTGCAAGAGTTGTATCCTTATTTTCTTTAGATGTATGTTTGTTTTCTTTCATATTTTCTTGCAGCTGAAGCTGGCCCAGTGGCCTCAGTGGTGCCAGAAAGGGCAGCGTTAGACAGGCAATGGTGACACCTGCACCGGTAACACCAAAAAGAAGAGGGAGGAGAAGACATCTGCATGCACACCTCAAATCCTTAATCGGACTAAGAGCCTCGAAGCGACAGATACAGAAAAGCACTTGGCCGGATTAAAAAAAAGGCACAAGAGAAGGCGAGTAAGACATCAGGAGGCTCTAAACGAGCTTTAACCGCATTTGCTACAAGACGTTTTCTTCAGATCAGGCTCTGCTCTCTTTCAAAATCCAAAGAGCACTGATAAAAAGAAATAAAGTAATTTGCTCTCAGTATGTTCTTTCATTCCCCAAAATCTTATAGATTATTCAGAGAAATGCTTCATTTGCCACATGTGACAATGCTGAGGCGCTGCCTGGCAGACATCCCAATGAAACCTGGTATCACTCCAGGTGCCATGAATGCATTAGAATCAATAACAAAAGATTGGCCACTGCAAAACAAAGCATATTTCTTTTACTCAGTGTAATAGCCTTGAAAAGAGATTTGATGTGTGATCAATCAGAAGATATTGTAATTGGTTTCATAGATGATGGGAATACAACAACATCTCGTATGGCAAACACAGCTCTTGTTATGGCAGCATCTGGCATATCAAGAGCTTGGATTCAGGCAGTAGGCTTTGTGGCAGCCCACAAAGAATCGTCAGCTCTTGCAACATGCAGGCTGCTATTAGATTTAAATCAGTGCCTTGAAACAAAAAGGTCATTTGGTGACAGCAGTCATCTGTGATCAAGAGTCGAACGATGTCAGCCTGCCAACAATGTTCATACATCCTGTCCACGAGCTATATTGGAACACACCAACTGAACACTTTAAAAACACATTGGCAAAGAAGCTAAAGAACAACGCATTTGCAGGATGCCCTTCGCTGACATGAGAGTTAAGTATGCCACACAAGTGTTCAGGAAGTCCGTGTCTGTGGCACTTCTCACTCTCATCACCATTCAGGGGCTTCCTGTTGATGCCAAATTTACAGCAGAGTTTGCGGAAAGGGCAGGTAACTTTTTGACAGCCTGAACAGTTCATCCCTGAAATAGCCATGCAAAAGGTTGTGGTACGCAGTGTTTGAGGGCTTCAAACACCATGTCTTCTTTGGGTATCCCGTTAAATAGGATTGCCCAATGGTGTTTTGGTTGCCCTCTGGACAAGCATCCGCACTCCATCAAAGGTTGGCAGATTACAATCAAAGCCTTGCTCCTGCCGTAGACTATCTAAAAGGAATTGAATTTACTCATCATTTCACTTGTTAATGGCTTCAAGAGCCTTTGCACACCTTTTGAGCAATTATTCGTAAAAAAAAAGGGGTGTAATGAGACACTCAATCTGCACCAATCTGTCGCCACTCTAAAACATATCTGGATTGGCCTTTTTGAAGGAGACTGCGAAGTGATTACAAATGCATTCTTCATCAGCTTGGAGATTGTTTCCACATTCTTGTCACGAACCAGCGCACCAACCACAGGCCACAGCAGGCTGCAAGGCTCCAATTCATATAAAGTGCAATGGTCTTCACAACATGCCCCTCATAAAGTATAGGGAAATGTTGTGTACCGTGTCGCTAGCACTCTTGTGAAGAGATTTCTTGATCTGAGGGTCTGCCGCAACCTCTGAAGAATGTCTATATTATATAAAGAAACTTAGCAGAAAAAGTCCATTGGTTCCAACTGGAATTATTCCAATTGGGGCCAGTTCAAACACCAATTGGTTCCAACTGGAACCAGTTATATCTTTTTCCTAAGACCACTGGGGAACATTCTGCCTTGCGCCAACAATTTAGAGGGAAATTAATTGCAGAGTGTTAGGGAAGTGAAGCCGAGCAAACACACAAGGAACATAAGCTCAACACATATCCATAGAACACACATTTACTTCCACTTGTATACTCCATTAATGGGACTCACCTGCTGAAGCCAGTGACACTTGTCTATTGAGCAAAATTATTTCATATACTCACGCCCGTGGTGGTGGTGGAAATGATGAAAACAATTCAGCAGGTAAAGCCGCTAATATCTTTCTAACAGAAACCTTTTTAGTTCACTGTTGCATGTGAATAATGAGCACTATGTAGCTATGACACCGACCACCTCAAACCTCTGTAGCCCACTGGAATGTCCAATAGGAATCTCAAGAACCAATTCGAGATATACAGTTGAACAAGCTGCAGCCAACTGTAACCCGGTGACTACAACTGGTTCCAGCTAACATCAGTAGCCTACACCAGCAGGACAAGCTGCTGCTAATTAGAACCCAGTAAGTCCAATTGGTTTCAGTTAATGCCACTTGGCAAGACTAGTTGGACAAGCTGCTGCCACTTGAAACCCAGTAACTCCAATTGGTTCCACTTGACACCAGTTGGAATTCCAGTTGGAACCAATGGACTGTTTCAGCTGATAATTGATTCCCTCATCAGACAAGAATTCATGTAGTGTGCCCACATACCAAATGTGTGTAATAATCTGGTTGAAAGCATGGCAAACTGGGAAGGTATTTTCTGTTCCGCAGGCCGCCGCTTGAAATTTTTAAAATTAAGCTGCCACACAAGTCTGCATGGGTACATCATATTCGTGAACAGAAGCATAGATACAAAGTTAAAACAGAGTGCTCCCACCAGAAAGAAGCGTAAATTAACTGTTGATATTCATGATGCATTGTGTTAGCATATGAATAAAATATTCGGTTTTTTATTTCTGCCTACTGCTTATGTGCGCTCTCTTGAATTTTTGTTGTTATTTATTTTATGTTTATAGTTTATATATTTGTTTATTTATAATTCTGCTCTGGTTTCACATATACGGCACTGATTGCTTTTGCTGCGTACTTCTTTTTACAAACTCCAGGCTGTTTTTTGGAAACCTTGTGTGCCTTGTTAGTCTGAGCATTGCTATGACCAGGGGTTTTGATTTAACTTATTGTTGGCAAATGCTAACAGCTTAAAAAAGGTGCCAGAGAACACCGTGCTGCTTCCTTTTCTTGCTGTTCAAGCAAATAGCCATACATCCTCTCAAGAAATGCAAGAATTCTATTAAGAATGACTGGCTGTATACTGAAATCAATCTCTATGAGCTGTTATATCATGATTAGTGCAAAAATAAAGTTGTGAAACCTAATGTTGAGACATGCATGCCTTCAGCTGCTCAAAAAATCCAAAAAGTGCTCTGCAGAACCCAAGGCTTTTGTGGTATACAATATGCCAACCACTGGTCATGACTGTTGCACTGTATTGTGCTGTTGGGAAAATTAGCTATGTCTGGAATCCACAGGCAGCAAAAACACACTGGATCATGTGTCCAGCTCTGGAACAATTAAGAAAGGTGTGCGCATAAGATATGACTTGGCTGATGTGGGAAACAAACAGCGTGGGAAACAAGCATGCTCAAACTATGGTGAAGTGCTATTGAAAGCGGCTGTATTAGCGATTTATTTAATTATTTATTTGGACATACTGCAGCCCCTACAGAGGCTATTACAGCAGTGGAGGTATACATTCAAATCAAAAGACATGGTAGTAAAAATTAAAACACCAAAGTTGAAAACATAGGGAACACTACACCAATTGGGAGCATTGGTACAGTAAATAGATTATAAATCAGCTATGACCTGTATAAATCTGTCTATCGAGAGGAAACCCAATGGACCGGGCAGTGTATTCCGATGTTCAATAGTGCACAGAAAAAAACTGAGTTTAAACACATTAGTGCGAGTAGTGTAAGGTGAAAGATTAAGATTATGATAACTTCTTGTTGATGGTGCTATATCGCACTCATGATGTACCTGTCGCTTGAGAGTCGGTATTGCAAATGAATGACACAGTGTGGAAATTTCAACGATTCTAGTTGCTGGGAGGGGGGGGGGGGGGGGGGGGGGATTGGCGAGGGTAGTTATTTGTAATGACTGAAGGCAGATGAGGGTAAAAAATTATGGCGATATCTATTACATATCAAGGGAACTGATTTCTTTTGGATGGACTTAGATTTCCTAATCTCTGTTACCTTCATAATCTCTGTTACCATCCCCACAAAGAAAGCATAGATAAGAATTGGACAGATTAGGGTTTTATACATTAGTAACCTGGTTTCCTTTGGAGCCGCAGTAATGTTCGTCTATGACATCCTAATTTCTTTAGGGCTCTATTACAAATGAAGTCAGTGTGTTTGGACTATGATAAGTGGGAGGTAAAAATAACTCCTAGATGCTTGTACCCGGACACCCTTCGAAGGGGTATATTATGAAAAGATTAATCAAAAATTGATGAAGAGGAACTAGTACTGAATGTCATGACAACTGACAACAGATTTACAGCAGGTAATATTCATCTACCAACTTCCACACCACCTACAGAAGCTAGAAAATGATTCATTAATGTGAGAATGATCATCTCAAGTGTGAATGATGTCATATAAAACAGAATCACAAGAATGCATGCAAATGTTCGATGTGATTTTCCAAGGCATGTTGTTCATATACAATAGAAATAATGAAGGTCGTAAGACCGAGCTTTGTGGAACACCAGATGTTACGGGGGCGACGAAGGACTGGGCTGAACTGTAGTTAACAAACTGAAAGCGCTGACAGAGGAAATTAGAGATCCAGATTACTAAGGCTGATCTCTTACAATATAAGATTTAATTTGATCATCAACTTAGAATGAATCACAGTGTCAAGAGCTTTTGAAAAATCAATGAAAAGCGTGCCAATTTGACCACCACAGTACAAATTATGAGAAATGTCGTGCAGGAATTCTGATAATTGGGTAGATGTGCTAAAACCTCTCCTGAAGCAATGATGAACATTAGATAAAATGTTATTCGATTCAATAAATCGTACGATGTGTGTATGGATGATATGCTCAAGCATTCTGCATAATGACGTAATAAGCGAGATAGGCTTGTAGTTTTCAAAATGTTGCTTATTGCCTGACTTAAATAAAGGCAGAACTTTTGCAAATTTTCAGGACTTGGGTCAAATACTAGAACTAAAAGATTTAATAACAAGAATATGTTGATAACGAGATGCCCATAATGAATATTTAATGAGCAATGCATTGCAGATTCCATCAGGCCCGCTTAATTTCTTGACATCAAAATTCAGTATCATATTCACATCGTTCTCCAAGGAAACTGTCAGGTCAATTGAAGCTGATTAGGCATACAGGAATGATAGACTAAACTGTGATGTTGAAAAAGATACTGAAAGAATGAATTAAAAGCGTCTGAAATGCTCTTGCAACTCAGAATTAAATGGTAATTAAAAATAAATTAATACGAAGGGGTATCTAAGAAAGGATCGTGGGCCAAAATTTTGTTGGGTTGCTGATTGGTAAATTTTGCAGCAAATTTCTTCCTTAATTTGTAACATATGCGGTATCATGTCTCGAAGCAACACATGGGCTATGAAGGACATAGCAGTTGTCGCATGTTCTATTGGACTGTGTGGGGTCTCAACATGCGAGGACACTGTGCAGTACACGGGCCGCTTGCAATTTACCATTTAGTAAATCACCCAACATTGTGGCAGATGCAATACTATTTGGGTTAACCCCGGTGTGTCATCACTGCAAACTGAATTAATGACCCTGGTTATTGCTCTTGTACGCCAGCAATCGCCAAAAGTGTTCTGCAAATTTTCAGAAAGTCATTTCCTCAACCTGCCTTGGTAATATTTTTCCTGCGCTTTGTATCTACAAAAAACAAGTAACCTGAATAGGGTGTAGCAATAAGCAGCACCCTAAACAATGCAAGCTTGCAACTTCACCAAGATGAACTTCTCTTGGTGTCTGTATAATAAGCTATAGCACTGCAGCATATTGTGTTGTCTTTGGTCTACTTATGCACTGTGAATTTTTTTTTCAAGAGTCAAAGGTTGAAATCTTTCACTCGCTCTCTGTCTGTGTATACTCATTGCCACACATCGATATATTTCAATACATGTGAAATATTTTACTTCATTGCTATTTATTGAATCTTCACAGAGTTATTGTGTATAAACATATATTGATTGATGTCACATTTGCTTATATATAAAATACTTACCTTGATAGTACGGTATCTTGTTGAAGCATACTGCCTTTTTTGCATTTTGATTGTTTAGCGTGGCGGTCACTAATATTGCCATGCCCCCGTAGTTCCGTACACTCACTCATGAGTGCACTCATATCGCCTCACTCACACTCACGTTTATGAGGGTAAGTGAATGTGAGTGTTGGTTGTCTTGAGTGTGAGTGCAAGTGAGTTGCGAGTGTGATTGGACGTGAGTGGTGGGTGCGAGTGAATGGATGTGAGTATGGGTGGTCATGAGGGTGAGTAGAGATGACTGGTGAGTGTAGATGAGCTATGAGTGAATGTGAGTGGTTGTAAGTGGGCTTGAGTGCCGAGTGGATGTGAGTGGTGGGTGGACGTGACAGCGAAGTTGGTCGCATGTATTTCATGATGACAGTATCCGCTCAGCTATCTTCATGTTGTTGACAGCGGAGGGAAGCAATATTCACTACCAAGGGCGCTCGAGCAGCATAAGGCATCATGCCGATGTCTTTGGACTACCGAAACAGAGGAGTCTGCTGGCACAGGAACGGGACCTTTCGTTGCTGTTCGCAATTTAGTTCACGGTTGCCATGGGCACTGGCCTTTTGCGGGTCCAATGAGCAACTACGAGTTTTATCAGATCCTTTGAACGAATTTCAATTGCCGCTGCTGAAAAGGTGGGTGTGTGTTGTCACGCTTCCCACACAGTCATACACGCAGAGTTGCAATGCTTGCTTCTCAAACAACAACTGTCCGGTTTTTGGCAATAACGAGCGTAAGGTGGATCTCGAACACTGCAGTGGACGCTATGTTTTTTTCTGTGCCCGGGTGTGCACATTGTGAGCTCTGCTCCGGCTGTATTCTTTTAATTGGGCCGGACACACGCGAAAAGCATACCGACTTGGCCCAGCTCTTGAAATGCACCAGCTCGGCTCAAGCCCGGAAACAAAGCAAAAGCCAAGTGTGCTTTTGAGTAATACAGGAGGTTCTTGTGTCTATCATGCACTTGAAGGAACCCTGCGTCACAAATCACCCTTGTGGTTTTTATGTTTTGGATGCATAGCTTTAGACATGGTACCACCTTTGATGCCCAGGAGATATCCAAAATGGTAATATTTAATGCTTTAATCTGTGCCAGAAATGATTGTTTCGTGCTGATGGTCATGGAATCTTGCGGCGATTTTCAGCAGTGGATACGAGGTGGCAACCAATCTGGCCGCACCCTTTTGATAGGTTTGATGTACAGTTCCAACTGAAGTCTTATATACTCCGAAAAGGTATCTGAAATAGAATGTATCTCAGTACTGTCAATTTTCCACTTGAGAAAAAATTGCAAAAAAGGCAGTACGAGCGAATGAAAGCTCATAAGAATCAAGCCAGGGCAAGTTTTTGTTTCACCTAAACGTATCATGAAGTCGAGTTCTACTCTTCAAAGTGCCAATACTGAGAAGCAGTGAAGAAAAAATCGTTTGACAGACATCATAGCCAAAAATGTGAAGAGAACGGGAAACTGAGGGCTGGGGTGGTTGGGGTGGCCTACAAGTCGTCTCGGTGAAAACAAGACCGCTTGTTGAGTCGTTGACAAGCACGCTAAGGCTTTCCCTCTCTAGTTCACTCAGTGAGTGTCAAGAAACCATCTGCTTACCTCTACCATACATTCCTCTGTCGATGTTACACGTTAAAGTGAAAGCTACAGCTCTATATTATCTTTTATATTTTGCAATTCTATCACATTGAAATACATGTTTTATCATTCCTCATTTTTGCGCCCCGTTTTGGCCATAGGGGCCTAGGTGAGAGGATGTTTGGGGGGGGGGGGGGGGGACGCTGCGCTGATACTTGTCTCGCACTCATTGAGAACTCTGCACACGTTTATCGACACCATTCAAAAACGTGTCCGAGCACCTTAGCTGCTGACGCTAAACAGGCACTCAATGTCTCAGCAGCAAGCGCGGTAGCACACTTGCGTAGCATTGGTTCGGGACATGGAATTGCATAAGTGACCTCTTTCTTCAAGCACTTAAACTGTGAAGATTGTACAAACTGTCCAGCAGAGCCTGGGCAGCTCCCCCCCCCCTCCCCCCCCCCCCCCCCCCATCTTTGACTCAGGCTATGCCAGGGGAGCCACAAGCGCAGTTTTCCGCGGGCAGTAAATCCCTCATCCTCTCCGTTGTCAGCAAACAAGAATATAGTGAGTATGAATGAGTGGTTGTGAGAGCGAGTGGTCATGAGTGCGAGTGTGAGTGGTTGTCAGTAAGCCTGGTCATGCGAGTATGAGTGGTAGTCTGTGAGTGGTCATGAGTGTGAGTGAGTGTTAGTTTTTGTGAGGGGACATGAATGTGAGAGAGTGGATGCGAGTGCAAGTCGCCGTGAGTGTGATTGAGCCACCTCTCATGGTGCCGAGGTAAGCATGCCACTGATGCCAAAATCACCACTTCTATACATCCATTGCGAATACTTGTGTTTTCTTTAATGAACTACCGTTTGCACAGAACTGCTTACACTTTTGCTTCTCGAGCGAGCGCCCTAACCGGCTGTCATGCAGTCGCGCCGCTCGCCACCGCCATGCTACCTCACCAGAACGTCGAAATACACGCAGCACACAACGCAAGTACATAGGAAATTGTGCGGAAAAGCAGCGCAAAAACAGTTAATCACCAGTATGTGTGTACGAAGCTTAAATCCAGCTAACGCCCGCCAGCACCACAAACGCGCGAGCCACCGACTGCGAACAGCTGGCCGAACGCATGCCGCCATATTGGATTTCTGGATTGGCTTGTTTGAGCTCGTCTCAGGGAGTTTTGAGCAATCAGTTCGTTTACCACCACTCTCAGGCACCGTCGACTTCGAAAAAAAAAAAACGGCCCCATTGGCTCTGCGGGAAAGTAACACCCTAGGTAGAGTGTACTGGAATGTTTTTGAGTGCGCGACAAGCCGCCGCGGAGAAATGCCGCCAAGCGTGGAAGTAGTTGGCACTGCAGTCAACCGCTCTTGAATGCGTCTTCGCGGTCAGGCTCCTGTTTGCTGCCGCGCACGGAAGTCGCTGCGTAATGCCCGTGTGATGTTCAAATTAATGCATCGTTCCTCTTTAGTAAAATGAATTATGCAAATGCTCTGTGACCTCACGCACCCCATAAGAAAAAACTCCAAGACAATGCGTAGCAGTAAGTGAAATGCCTGGAAACTTACACAGGTTTACAATTTACACAGTTAGTTGGAGTCAGCGCCCGTCCAGTGCACTTCTTCCTGTGTCCTTGTGTTTTGTAGCGCTATAAAGAACTTCGAAAAAAAAAATGCTTCGCCAACTAGCCCCACAACGTGTTTTGTTGAGCTCCCTCCCCCGTGTACATCCGCGATCTTATTTAGTTTGCATGGCGCTGCGACACTGAATTATGCAACAGCCTAGCGGAATGCAGTGACTGCGATGTTGTTGCCTTAATGACATGGCACACACCCACGACGGGGAGTAGGCCAGGGTTCGGCGAGGAGCGTGCCGCGGTCGCACGGAACGCTTTCGTTGTCGCCTTTTAGCGCACGCAGTTGTTTAGAAGGGCAAGCTAGTGGACTTACTTGCAGCACAAGTGCAAGTAGAGCCTTTGTAAAAAATTTAGAGCCGACAGGGTTCGCTTCCGAGCCACACCGCATAACTCGTAACGCATTTCCAGCGTTCCATACCTCCTGAAGGAAAGATTTTTGGTCCCGTTACCTCCAATGGGCTGAACAACCAAAAGTGCTGCAGGAGCCCCAGTATACGTCATAGAAGCAAACCCCGTGAGCTTTGAGCTCTTGACAAAGGCTGTACCTAGTAAAAGTGCAGTTCTAGTTCATGTGTCTAATACCAACTTTCCACTTGAGAGAAGCGCCAACAATAGGTCAGGCAAACTTTGTGCACGGGACCCCAGTCGTAAGGCAGCAGTAGCCAACCCCCCCCCCCCCTCCCCCCGCTTAAAAAATATACGCGAATATGGATGGCACAACTATTTTTATTTATATATACACTGCCCCACTCAGTCCTCAACAAGATCTTGCATCTTAATTTTCTACACACGGCTCAACTTTAAATGGTGCTGTGCTTTCCTTCGGGCGAAGTCACGAGACTTGTTGAGACCTTTGACGAAAAAATGTATTCTAGTCAAAAGATGTCATATTTGAGGTGAGCTCCTTGAAGTGCTGATCGCATCTAATGCAGTTCATGCCTTGCTTGTTCAGAAGAGCAAGCACATCCATGAAGCTGTCGTGATGCAGTCCTCCAGAGCTTAAATATCCTGTGAAAACGTCCTCAGCTGACTGTTAAACTTGAAGAGGCTCAATGCGGGGTAGAGCAAGCCACCAAAATTGCATGTTGTTGTCAATGTGGCAGCATTCAAATTTTTGCCATCGGGAGTTGGTAACAGAAGCTGTTCCATGCACACACGACATTTTGTTTCCAAGATACACTTTCTTGCAACGAACCCTGCAATGTAGTATCAATAAGCCTTCAGTCACACCTCTGACTGTTATAAGAATGTTCTGTCATAGCTTCTTTGTTGTTAAGAGCTCTTTCTGCTTGATCAAGATTACCCATGTTGATCAGCATATCAATTAGTTTCTGCTGCTTATGAGAACCTGCCGCCTGGTCCTTGACTGACAGAAGCTAGCTAACCATCACATCAGGCACATATTTGATCCAGCGACGCTCTTTGCCAGATTGTAATAATCCTCCAATCAGTGTCCTTTGTGTTACGACACTACGGTTCGTATAC
This sequence comes from Amblyomma americanum, assembly GCF_052857255.1. Lineage (NCBI taxonomy): Eukaryota > Metazoa > Arthropoda > Arachnida > Ixodida > Ixodidae > Amblyomma > Amblyomma americanum. Next base: position 272,451,530 of record NC_135497.1, read on the forward strand.
GAACCGCCTCCATATTTGGATAACTCTAGCACGGTTACTTACAAAGCGCTCGCGGAGTTTTGCATGAGAACAAAATTATAAATGCAAACATTAATGACTGCAAAACCTAGTAACTGCCCCATTCTTGGAGGACACTTAAACTCCGCCGTGAGGGAAGACGGTTTAAGGGATCGAGTCACAACAAGAAAGACAGGAACGAGGAGACACCGTAGTACAAGGCTCCAGATTATTTCACATATTCTTTAATGTGCAAGGTGAACAGGCGACAAGTGGACAGGTGGACAGAACAGCCTGCAGCAGGCAGAAAAAGGCAATTTCCCGCTGGACCTGACAGTAAAACCAGCCCTCCATAACCCACATGCTGAAGACTAATGACCGTGCCATACTAGTATATACCGTATTTTTTCGCGTAATCTGGGGACATTTTTCTTAAAAATGAAAAAAAACTCTACAAAGGTCATAACGTGCAATGCATACGGTATATTGCCGCGTGTAAGTCGACCCCGCACTCACTCCCCTCGCTGGCCGAAAAAAAAAAAGTCGACGCCAAATCGCCTCACGTGGATCTGTGAATGACAAAGCACCCCGGCGGCATCTGCAGTGATGTCGCCATCAGTGCTAGCTGACGTGGACATTAAAGGGCCGCAGAAAGGGGTTTGAACTTTGCTTTAAAATACTTGCACTGAGAAGAGTACAGGCCGCCGAGAGTCCATGCCGCGTGCGAGACCTCAGAAGCGAGCGGGACATTCTTTGGCGTTTGGGCGTGCGAGAGGAGAGGGAAAGGCGCGAAGACGCGGAAGTTTAAATTTTGTCTTGCAACATAACTCAGCTTCCACAAAACGCATTAAAATATTCCTTGCTGGACGATAATCATGAAGCGGCGTCTTTAACATCTCAGACATATCTCAAGCTTATTGAGAGCCCCCTTCTGGGCCCCTTTAATCGTTCTCAAAGCTTCGATCAAAGCTTTGTCCTGCGGGCAAGAACTTCGTCAGGCTGGAGAACTTTGAGGTAGAAGTGAGGAACCGACGGTTTTTCAGGCCCTATGTGAGCCTTTCGTGCAGGGACCTGTGTTCCAAGCTCCTCCTAAGCCTGCGGGGCGCCAAGCACCCCACGCCCAAGCGCCAGTCACCTATCCACTCGTGCCCAGACAAGAGTCCGGCGCGTCGGCTAAATCCGCGCTCTTGAGCGACAGTGACTCCTCGCGACCTACGCACCAGCTGGAGCAGTTACCTGTAGCGGTGACGGCATCCTTACGCGCGAGCTTTCCATCCAGACCGCTGATGACTTGCGGAAGTGTGCCCACGACTCCATGCTGAAGTCTGCGCTCCCCTACGGCGGCACAACGGCAGAACACCACCATCCCCTGCGCCTCTGTGGCGGCCACACGACGGTTCTGGCGAAGCAGCTGCTGGCACGCTCTGCATCCGGGATGCTCGTCGTGGGCGACGAGGTTTTAGATCGAGACGGCCGAGTACGCACAAAAGTGTGCCCACGGCTCCATTCTTAAGGCTGCATGCACTCATACGCAGCGGCACAACGGCGGAGCACCACCACCAGGCACTGCGCTTCAACGGCTCCCACATCCAGGGGGCCGCCATAGTCCCGGCCAAGCAGCCGCTGGAGCGGACTTCATCCAAAACTCCGTACTGCTGCTCGCGGTCGTCTTGGGAGTACCACGAGGCTGTAAAGGCGGCCGGGAATCGAGGCAGGAAACGGTGACGACGGAGTCACAGACCTTCGGCTTCTCGGCGCAGCACATGTGGTGATACTCTGCCTATTCCTAAACGCTTCGGCATCAAGCACGTCAGGCATGTGTTCAACTACGACTCACCGCGTGCCGGTACCGCGGATATGCGCTGCTGATGCTTAAAAATTGCGCGGCTTAATCCGATTCTGAAGATACTATCTGGTTCGTTCATTTGACGCGCACTCAGCCTCCAACAAGAGAAAGCGTTCCTTAGAGTGAAATCATCAAAATGAAATCATCCATAGTAAATCCAATTGCTATCGCAACTTTCTCCCGTCAAGTTTGATGATCTTCCTCCCCATTTGTTAAGGTGATAGCACTTGATGGCGCACTAGCTAAAACGCCATTTTATGTCCTGGTGAAGCTCGGAGTACCAGGTGCAGCCAGCGGTGTGGCCTGTGAGAGACTCGGGTAGCTCTTTCCGAGCAACCTCTCGCGACCAGTCATTAACATGTCTGCTATCTGCCGGGGTGGGCAGTTGGCTCACAATCCGGCGGGCAGGTTGCCACATGACACGGTGGGCAGGCTGCGATTACGTCACCAGGCTCGCAACGCGTCACGCGTAACAGCCCTGTTAAAGTAAAGCAAAATAAAGCAAGCAAATTCAAACAAAAGTAAAGCAGAACAAAGGTAAAAAAGCTTAACAAAGATAAACAGCTCAACGAACGCAAACATGCTAGGTATGCTGTGATTACGCCACCAGCTTCGCAACGCGTCACGACCTTATTAAACAAAGGCAAATTAAAAGAAAAACAAAGGCAAGCAAACAAACTAGCGCACCTAAGTCACATTTAACCTAACCAGGTAAAACAGGGCCCAACCTTTTTCCATCGTCGACCTTCTCCCTTCATTTTTCGCTTTATCATTTAAGGCACGCGAAACACACCGACCCTAACTGCTGTCAGTTCAGCGACTAGAGCGTCAACACAGCGCTATGCATCTGTGCGCGTGTGTGCCATGGTTCTTGTCTGTGAGGGGGCTAAAAACGCGCCAGAAATGACTTGCCAATAGAACGTGCCGAGCTTTTTATTTCGGCTCTTCAACAGCCACAGTAAAAACCGCACAATACACAATGACGCACACACACGCAAAAAAAAAACGCCCCATTAAGGTTCTGGAGCTCTCTTGCGTGTAGTCATCTGATGCAATATTTGAAAACATGGCCATCTACCTCAAGGATTTTGCACTACTGTTGCAATTTACAGCCACCTTCGCTATATCCGGTATATTTCCTCCTTATATCAGCTCATATGTTTTATAAACGTGTTAATGTTAATCAGAGCATGACGAATCCTTTGGCACGATCCGAAACCGCCTGCGCCGAATAGTTTGGCTGTAATGGACGTCTGAAGGTCTTTGGAATGCACGTGTGACGACACACTCTGCACATGATGATGATGATGAATTTTTATGGCGCAAGGGCATCTATGGCCAAAGAGCGCCATGGCACAAGGCATTTTTCAAATTCTCAAGGTGGGGTCGAAGACCCATTTCCCAAGCATTTCACCCTAAATAAGCCGAGCACCAGACCAGGGGAAAGCTTGTACCCATTGTATCACCGGTGGGTACCCGGCGGCACTGGGGATCGAACCCCGCACGCGAGGCGGATGCTCAACCACTTGGCCACCGCTGCGGTATCCACTCTGCACATTATTCCGCGCATCCTCCGCCTTGTTATCGTTCCCGGTAAAACGCAGCGCCACCGCTGCGTCACCCAAGGCATGCGTCACCGACAGTGGCTACAAAAACAGGCTGCCCGGCCGGGAAGATCGCTAGACGAGCGTAGCGTCGGTATGCTCGTCCGCTGCCGTCGGCAATCGAATAAACCCTTGTTACGTTTTTATGTTGGGATTCGTCATTCGGCAGAAACGAGATCCCACACACGGTCTGGGGGTGGAAAGGTCGTCGGTGCCACGGCACTCTGATATACCGCGGCACTCAAAAGCCCCAACTCGATGGACATATCCTAGGCGTACGTGCGGAGCGCCTGGCCGCACAGGGCCGCGCCGCAACGGACCCTATGCTCCTGGCGCTGGCTAGCTCCCCCTCACGAGCCGACGGAGAGAAGTTCAAGGCGTGAAGAACAGGAGACGGGGGGCGCTGAAAGGACAAGTTAAACCGCGAAGAAAAGTGGGGGGGAACCTGACTGAGCTCCAGGCCACCAAAAAAAAGTTCCCGAGAGCCCGTGCGTACGCCCGTGCGCGTAGGCGCTCCGCCCGTACGCATATGATGTGTACATCGAGTTGGGGCTTTAGGCCAGATGCTTGTTGCTGCCTATTGTATATGGAGCAAGTCGCACTATTTTTGTACTGTGCTTAATTGCATAATTAGTCCATAAAATTAGCCAACTTCGCCAGCAATGAAGATAGGCGAAAAATTGCAATGAGAAAGTTGTGGAACGGTCCGCAAAACGTTCCATGGAACAGTTTCTGATTTTCCATCTATTACGTATTGGCTTTTTTCGCTCATTGCAGATGCCCGCAAAATACCAAAAATACCACGTGGAATGCCTGCTTGCGTGCCACTGTTGCAGTGCTCTCAAACGTTCTGCGTCGCTTCGTCTTAAAAAGCCGCGACATATTTGTAGACCCTGGGACACCCTGTATAAGGGATTGAAAGTATGGGTATTAGATCAAAGAACCTTTTTCATTTATTTAAGCATCCTCGTCATCCATCATTACATACCCTTTTATGCCCTGAGGCAATTACTTCGGTTTAAGAAAATAATTGAGGCCTCGCGCCCACTGTTCTTATGTGACGTAGTGTGGTCGCGTGGTAACTGTCCTAGTAAATTTGGGCTTCATTACAGACAGGCGCGTCCTTGACAAGCGTAAGTAGTAAGAGCTAACGCTGGAATATGTTGGCGTCAGTTCCCTTGAAGCTAAGTTTCATTCAAAGACTTTGAACAGTCGCGCGTAAAAAAGATTAGCACTAGTGAAGTGCCACAGGAGCGGCAGATGACACTCGGCGATGGGGTGACGAACACGCCGATAGTAGAAATTAACGGTGGTTTAGCTTCATGATGGTTTAGCCTGGCAGACTTTTATGCTATGCTTTGGCCGTTTCTTTGGTCTTTGTCAGGCTAAACTGTCGTGAAGCTAGCCAAATCGATCACGTCACCCGATTTTGGTTGACCTTGACTTGACCTTTGACCTCGGCCTTTTGTCTTTGCAATGGCTTGACTATTGGTCAGACCATTCACCACTCACTGGTTATCCAAACTTATAAACTGAACGCTTGACCTTGGCTGAGCCTTGAAGGTACACGGCGATCTCAGCCCGTTACCTCCAGTGGTGAAGCTACGGCTTCAAAATTTCCGGATGTGTTCGCGAAGCATGGCGCCGCGCTCATGTTCATGTTTTTCACTCGCGACTGTATGCAACACGTTTCAAAATGTGCCGCAGTCTCCGCAGTGGCATCGCCATCAGTGGCACTTGACGTGTACTCTCCTCACGAGCGCGCTCATAGCTTTGTTTCACGAGGATCAAGCTCGGCAAGCATTACACACGTCTTTGTAGGCGATTAAGATGCATTCAAGAGAAAGGCCCGTGCTTCCTGCATCTACGAAGTCTGCGGCACGCCAAGTACGCCAAGCCGCCCGTCCGGGCGTACACTGTCAAGGCTCCCATGGCCAACAGGAACGCCTTGGCTCGTGCCAGGGGTGGGTCCATCACGACGGTCGCATTCACGCCGCTCAGCGACGGTGCCTCACCTCACTCTTCGTGCAGGCCAACACAGGTGCTCGTAGCCGTGATCCCACTTCCCACGTGCCAGCTGGCCATCCAGAGACCCGAGAGCGCTGGTAAGTGTGGCCACGACTCCATCCCGAAGACTGCTGCGCTCGTCTGCGACGGCACAACGGTAGAACACCACCAGGCACTGCAAGGACGGTTCTGGCCAAGCAGCTGCTCGCGCCGGCATGACCGAGAATTGCGTGGTGCTCTCCTTTGTTGCCTTGAGCCTGGCCGCCGTGCAAATGCCGCTCCATGACCCAGTCTAGGCAGCTGCAGGCATAGGCACAGAAGGCAATGACAGTGTAATCAAGGCCTGAAATCCAGTTTTCGACGGAAACCCGTCTGGTCGGGTATGTTCATGGCGGAAAATCTTCAAGCGCCGACCAATCGTTAAAAAGATGACGTTTCGGCGCCGGCTTACAGGGGCCTTGTTCGCAATGAAAGAAAGACGGGAGTGAAGTTAAGTTATATAGGTTTCATGATATGACGCAAGCAGCGGGAGTGTATCGGGGGTAGATTGCCTTCGTTGCGATTATATCGGTGAAACAGGTGATTTTCGGAAAAGATTGCAGCAGCCCCACAATGATGTCAAGAACAAGCGCGTGGCAACAAACGCACTGGCTGATCATGCTATCTCCGAGGGCCATGACATCGACTGGGACGGCACGAAGATAATCGGAAAAGAAAAGAGCAAGACGACAAGGCTTTACCTAGAATCTTTTTATATTCAAACGACGGCAAACACGCTTAATCGCAACGAAGGCAATCTACCCCCGATACACTCCCGCTGCTTGCGTCATATCATGAAACCTATATAACTTACCTTCACTCCTGCCTTTCTTTCATTGTGAACAAGGCCCCTGTAAGCCGGGACCGAAACGTCATCTTTTTAACGATTGGTCGGCGCTTGAATATCTTCCGCCATAATCAAGGCCTACCAAGTTTCTGGCGTCGCTCATGTCGGTGACCGGGGGTATACTGCGGCGGCTGCTCGACAGTGGGACATAAAAGACGGCAGGCACAAGATGCGCCTTGTAAACTTCAAGACTTCGCAATCAACTACCGAGTATGTTCAAATCTTGGGCCCCAACGCACTTCCGGGAAGCTTGCGCAGCTCAAAAAATTCTTGCTGCTTAATTTAGCTCACTGACATTGCAGAACAGTAAATAACGTAGGTTTCCATTATCGACTCCTGCATTCTGCGTCAAGCTCCTTTGTGCACTGAGTATAGACAGCATCCGCAGAGTCTTGACACGGTGCTCAAGAAGAATTTGGTTTTTTTTTTCGCTTGCTCCCCATATGGCGAATTCGACAAAAGGCGGAGCGAACTTGTTTAAAAGTACAATGACGTCATGCGTGCCAGTTAATTTCAAGAACTAGTCGAAATTTTTTGTGTGCTGGCATTTCTGATCGCTGCTTGGTGAAAGACGCAACTTGTAACGTCCCTCAAGGCATATCGCTAAAGTGAACGCGAAGGCAAAATAACCGATGGTCGTTCAGGGTAAAGGATTGAATTCCAAGAGAAGGCAAGCGTAAGAGGAAACTGCAGTAAGTTGGGTGGGCGGGCGTAGGGTGGCCGAAACTGGCGCAGGAGAGATATGGGGGAGGCCTTTGCCCTGCAGTGGGCGTAGTCAGGCTAATTATGCTGATGCTGAGCAAGCGCCCAGCCCGCAGCTTTGTCTTATCGCGAAAGATTGCTTACATGAAGTTTTTAGGTTAGTGCGCCTGCAATGGCCCCCGCTCAGCAGTCGCCACATGCGAGCAGATATACGGAGCCCGCGATCAACTTTGACTGGCCGCAAAAGAAGTGCCAACGTTCTTAATTGAAGCGGACTTCGGCACATAGTAGAAAATCACATGTGGCTCATGTTTCCACGGAAACAGCGAATAATATTTTTGCGGATCGCACACTGGGACCCAACGACGCGTGCCAGCCGGTATAGAACCTAAAGACATATTTTGTGAGGCCCGTAGCAGCACAAACACTTCACTGCTGGCGCACTGGAACTAGGTGCCAAACGCCCCGTCCTGGGCAGTGGCTATAGCTACTTCACCGAGCTACCCGCAGTTACGCAATCGTGGAACCTTTAGTTAGCCCTGTTAATTATGACCACTAGCGGACACAGACACACGTACAAGTAAATTTTGTGAGATACGTCGGATTTCGAAGAAAACGGCATAACTGTTCGACGTACAAGGAGAAAAAAAAAGTGGCTGTGGCTTAACTCCGCTGAGCCAGGATATACAGAGCGGTAGCTATGTTAAACATGGTTACACATGATTTAACTTTGGCTTATCTTTACTGTTTCAAGACTTCAGCGAGAGCAAATCGTTTCTTCGAGAGCAAATCACGTGATACATCACGTGCCACAAGTGCAAGAGCGGGCGTCCAGAGCGGCGGTCAGCGTAGCGGCGGACGTGACTGCCAAGCCCAACAGCGAATCACGTGACACAGCACATGCCACGACTGGCGAGGAGGAGCAGCCGAGCAGCAGCTAGCGCAGCGGCGGACGTGACTGCCAAGCACAACAGCGAATCACGTGACACAGCACATGCCACGACTGGCGAGGAGGAGCAGCCGAGCAGCAGCTAGCGCAGCGGCGGACGTGACTGCCAAGCACAACAGCGAATCACGTGACACAGCACATGCCACGACTGGCGAGGAGGAGCAGCCGAGCAGCAGCTAGCGCAGCGGCGGACATGACTGCCAAGCACAACAGCGAATCACGTGACACAGCACATGCCACGACTGGCGAGGAGGAGCAGCCGAGCAGCAGCTAGCGCAGCGGCGGACGTGACTGCCAAGCACAACAGCGAATCACGTGACACAGCACATGCCACGACTGGCGAGGAGGAGCAGCCGAGCAGCAGCTAGCGCAGCGGCGGACATGACTGCCAAGCGCGCAGTTGGGGCGACGAAGGTGAAGAGGAAGATGAATATCGAAGCACCTGCCACGCGTGATTTTGCACATGCAGAGCGCCTCCCGTTAGAGGTGAAATCTAAGAGCCACATGCCCTTCAGGCTCAGCATGGGAAGAGTACAGAAAATGCGCCGGGTCTGTCGTGTCAGAACACCGCGGACTATCAGATGATCGGTCCGACGTACCCGGACAATAAAATGTATGCCGGGTTGGTCCGACGTTCATGTAGCGGCGGTATGAAAGACCACGGGAGCGTGAGTCCTCTGTGCTCCACGAAGCGCTCTCGCCACACACTCCCCCTTCTAACTCTCTCTCTCCCTTTCTCATTATGGCTAATGGCAAATATTTCGAATAAAAAAAATACCCAACGGTGGAAAAGGCGCATACGCAGTCAGCACGGGTGGCTTCTCTACATGCATGTACCTGGTGCCGCCCATTGCCGCCGGCTCTAGGTGGCAGTGTTTCGCGAAGTGATGCTCTCCCGTGTTCCCTTTCATATTGCCGCTACATTTACTTTTAACCACAACCTTAAAATCGCAGATTGTCTCTGTCCGGCGTACTCGAAAAAAAAAATGTACCGGGGTCGTCCGACGTAGTTTACCCCCAACCTGAAAAAAGAGCGATAGAATTCGTTTGATATATCCAAACCAAAAAATGCGCACAGTTCTTCCGAGGACCCTTAGGCACAGTCTAAAAATATTGGTCTGCAGAGTTTTATTTGCAGGAGCTTGCTTTCATAATTTCATTAAGGTATTAAAACTGTCTGAGCACGGCATAACGATGGAGGTAATGAACCGCCATCGAACGCTCAGACAGTGCACACTGCGATGATGTAGCATAGACGACGTTATCTTCTTGTGCCGCAGGCATGCTAGATTATGATAATGAAACCGAATGGCAAAAAGGTTTGGCGCCCGTTCAAGCGCTTATCTCGTGACGTTTTTTTTTTTTCGTTAGCCTCAGCTCAGATCTTACGTAACCTTCTATCGATCCAGGTTTCTGCGAAAAGCCTTCAAATAAGACTGGACGTCTTTAGGGGCGTCCAACGTTATTTTAATTACAACTCGAAATGCGCACTCGGGCGATATTATATTGCGGCTTCCTCTCGTCCCGCAATAAAGTACGGGCACTGATTTCTGGGACGCATAGGGGAGTCCTGAATGCAGGAAAACGCTGTGGTGAAATTTGCGTCCTGTCTGAGAGGTAGCCTCGGCCAGGTCTCTAGCCTCTCCACACGTCAGCATGCAGCCCACAATTAAGAACAGTGCTGACTGGGAAAGGCGGGGAAGCTCTCGAGCACTGTCACGTTGCCCCTCGGCTCTGGGAAACCTCTGAAGGACGCCCAGAGCACGGTCCACGCGAGCATGGCATCCCAAGCGTCCGTCTTGATCGCCTCAAAGTTCTGAAACGGGCCCTTGTACGCATTTGCGAGGCAGTCAAGGGTGTCATCTGACTGCTCAAGAAAAGCTTCGCGGGAAGCCCATTTAGATGAAAGCAGCCTTTTAAAAATGCGGGACCCAATTCCTGCGAACTTGATAGCGTTCGGAACGCGAAGTGAGTACCACGGGGCATCCAGGTAACTTGCTTCCATGGGTTTACTCCACACACGCGTGTAGTTTGCATCTATGGTTTTTGCCGCGCGGCCTGACCAGTAGCCACTCCCCACGGAAGTGGAAATAAATTCTGCCGTGCGCAGCCAGTTAGTCATGGCACGCAGCGTCATGTCCGGGTATTGTGCGTAAACGTCTGCGAAGTAGTTAGACCTCGACCGCCTGAAAAGCTCTGCGTGCACATCCGCCAAGCTGTGTTCGGAATGGGCGGCACACTTTTTAGCCAGTGCTGGGGCCGTGTGTGCTGAAGAACCTGGACAAAAGACTGGCTGTGGTAAAAAAAAGTCTAAAGTATTTGAGGAGCTACTGGTAGTGCGTGTAGGTTCATGAATCAGCTGTGTTAGATTGAAGTCGGCGCAGATGTCTAAAAAATGGATGCATTCGGAGGATGGCTGCTTAAGAGAGGGAGCACCGGATTTCCACACTATATTTGGAAAATTGAAATCACCTAGCAAGAATAAATGTGATTTTTGGTATCGGACAATTAATTTGTTAAGAACATCCTAAAGATCAGTGCAGAAAGTAGCTGGTGAGGATGGGGACCTATAACAAGCACAAAAGATAAGGTGGCCTGTTGGAAAAGCTACATGAGTGCAAACTATTTCTAGCGGTGAATCAATGGGGATTGCGAATCAATGGGGATTGCATGTCTTCGAGCATGAGATAGTTATGCTGAACCTGAATGTGGAGAGGTTGAAACCGGTGATGCGTTGACTGTTTTGGGTTCAATCGAGCTCCTAGCTGGTCTGATCTCGCATACTTCATCTGTGGTTGCGCTATACACGTAGCATTTATTACCTATGATTAGTTTGTTATGTCGCAAAGAATAGGGCTGACCGCTAGCCTTTCCAAAGTCATTTAGTGCTTTCCTCGATCGACGGGCAGCTTTGCAAAAATCTTCCCCGATTGAAACACCCTCCCCTTTAAACTTTGCTTTTTGGGAAAGTATGTAATCTCTCATTTTAGAAGAGGCAAACTTTGCAATAACAGGCCGTGTCTTGCCGGCCTATGAGCTCTATGAACCTATGAACTCTATGAATTGAGACTTCCGAGGAATTCATATTGAGACACTTGTAAAGAAAATGATGTATCTGGGCTTCTGATTGTACTGCACGTCTCTGATAAGTTGGCTGAGATTCCATAGAAAATTAAGTTATCGAGTCTTGATTGGTCTTCCAGAACGTATAACCTTGACGCGAGCACAGCGTTTTCATTTGAAATTGCTTCTTGGACTGCGCTAGTAATATCTGTTCCTGAAGGCGTATTTTCAAGGGACTCGACCACGGCTTCCACGGCAGCCACTCTTGGATAGGTCGGAAACAGTTTCAGTAAGGGTTTCATGGCATTCATCATACACCGTTCGTCTGGACTGCCGAGCAACAGGCTGCTTTCACAGAGCTGCGCCAACGGCTGCACACTACCCCTGTGCGGGCTCACTTCGATGAGGAGGCCGCTACCGAGATACACACCGACGCTAGCAACATCGGGCTTGGTGCCGTCCTCATTCAGCATCAAGAAGGCGTGGAACGTGTGAATGCGTATGCGAGTTGCACACTCTCGCGCACCGAAATCAACTACTCCACCTCGGAAAAGGAGTGCCTCGATGTCGTCTGGGCCACGATGAAATTTCGGCCTTATATCTATGGTCGTCATTTTAAAGTGGTCACCGACCACCATTCCTTGTGCTGGCTTACCAATCTCCGGGACCCATCAGGCCGCCTAGCACGCTGGAGCCTTCACCTTCAAGAATTTGATTACACAATTGCCTATAAGTCCGGACGTAAACACGAAGACGCCGACACGCTCCCACGCGCACCCGTCGAACAAGCTGATGATATCGCAGAGGATGACAATCGTTTCCTAGGTGTGATCAGCAGTTCGGACTTAGTGGCAAAGCAGCGTGCTGGTGCTGACCTGCGGTCGGTCATGGATCGCCTGGAGGGCCATGCTTTTAACGTACCTCGACACTTTTCCCGCCACTTGTCTTCTTTTTGCATTCGCAATGCCGTACTGTTAAAAAAAAACTCCAGCAACCGTGGCCGGCCCTACCTCGTAGTCGTGCCATCAGACCTCCGCGACGACATCCTTTCGGCGTGTCATGATGAGCCCACCTCTGGCCATTTGGGATTTTCACGCACGCTCGCCAGGCGGTGCCGCGCAGTACATCCTCTGAAATCGCGCGCTTCTTCATACACCACATTGTTTTACGACATGACGCCCCGTCCTCCGTCATCACCGATAGGGGCGCCGCGTTTACAGCGCAGCTTATGTACGAGGTGTTCCAGCTGAGTGACACGGACCACTGCAAGACTAGTGCATACCAGCCGCAGTCATACGGGCTCACGAAGCGCCTCAACAAAACCTTAGCAGACATGCTCGCAATGTGCGTCGACGTACAGCACAAGACTTGGGACGAGATCCTCCCATATGTGACGTTTGCCTACAACTCGGCGATTCAGGAAACGACTCGATTTACGCCGCTTCGCCTCGTCTACGGGCGTGATGGCCAAACGATGCTCGACGCCATGCTTCCGTGCCCCCCTGACGACCAGGCGCTAACGCCAGACGCCGAGGAATTTACCCGGCATCCAGAGGAAGCCCGCCAACTGGCCCGTATGCACATCCGCCGGCAGCAGGCAACGGATGCGGAACGCTACAACCAACCACATCGCCACGTCGAGTACCACCCCGAGGACTAAGTGTGGGTATGGACCCCGGTACGTCGCAACGGCCTGTCGGAGAAGCTCCTGAGCCATTACTTTGGACCCTACACAGTGCTGCGCCGCATCACGGATTTGACGTATGAAGACCTTCCAGATGGCACTCTGCCCAGTTCGAGACGTCGACTGCAGCCTGTGGTTGTGCGCGTACTGCGTTCGAAACCGTACTTTACGCAGTAACGGGAACCTCGTTCGCTCCTAGTGCGCCCACGTTTTTGCTTTCCTTTTTTTTTTTTGGATGGGGAGGGGGAATAATGCCGCCAGGTGTCCCCGGGCGGCGCCTTGGGGACAAAGAAGTGAGACGCGCGTGCTCTTTGGCAGCTGGGACACTGCTTACGTGCCATTCATCTAGAGGCCATCATCATCATCATCATCATCATCATCATCACGGCTTGATTACTTGCGGCCTGTGCCTAGCCTTTTGATTCTGCAACCCGTTTGTGAAAGTATATTAGAGCAACGCATTTCCTTCTAACGATTAGATCGAGCGACTCTTGAGTGTCGTTACTTATGTGTACAGATGTCTACAGATCAAGCAAGCCTCTCCACATACCCAATAATTCTGGACAAAAGCATCCTTGAACGGGAAACAGTTTATGAGCGCATTTCTTTCATATTTTGTAAGATTTCACTATAACAATCAATATATACGCAGACCTCCCGTCGGCAGGCTTGCATTTTATTGCTATTAACGTTTTTGTTGTCGTCAAAAGCGTTGCCTATTGGCTTTCCATGGCAGTCTTGACTGCTCGATGCGAGCGATGGAAGCACTATAAAAGAAAGATTTGGCTACATACCGGAAGGATGGACTAATATGTTCAATATTGCTGTACCATTACCTTACAGTTTTCTAATGTTCAAAATTTTGTCCAAGGATGCTGGACATGATATTTTGCTATAAGATAGGTGAGAAATAGCGTGTAGTAATCAATTGGGGCTCTGCTTTTTTCAGTTACTTTTCGTGGGCTGTAAATTACCACTGATATCAGTTACATTTTAGGAAAAGTCATTGCAATTCTAAATGGGTACTATTTTTTTTTTGTGAAATGTACAAGACTGCTCAAGGAACGACTCGGCAAACATCCCGGCATCCAGGTGGTCAGTTTAAGTGAAGGGTTACGGGCGATTTTGTACCTCGTGTCCATGCACCTGTTGCTAAAGGTATCCCACATGAATATACCTTAGGCCAGCAGACCAAAGTGGTTAACGGCAAAATTCTCACGCTCTCAGAGTTGGGTCCAAATGGGACCAACAAGGAGCAGGCTACTTGATGCAAGTGGAAGGAACTGGTACCGTGAAAAATTTTTATGGCCAAATTTCTAGCTGGTTCCAGTTCCAGGCTCGTAACAACTGCCGCCAGCCAGTTCGGACCCTCTGGTAATCAGCGCGGAACAACTATATCCTTTGCCAAGTGGTTTATACTGTGAAATCGCCAATTGGTCCGTGTCGGTTCTCGACCGGGATCAAGTGGTAAATTTCGTCGTAGACCGCCCAAAACAGCACCAGCTTGGATCGATTAGGACCAACTGACAGTTTCGCCCAAGACCACTTGGCTCCTGATGATCTCACTTAGTCATTTCTTATAACTCGAAGGAGCCTGCGCAGATGACGTAGATGAAATGGCGAAGTATAAGCCTCTACAATTTCACCGGCGTTTGTCCGACGCCTGTTTTCTCAGGCTCGTCATCCCGTTCGCCACTGACGCCTTGCAAAGACAGACGCCTTCTATTGGAGCTTCAGGCGGCCAGTAGCATCCTGGTGGTCGCTGCATCCCTCAGTGAGGTCGATCGCTGTTGCCGAGGGAGCCGGTGCGACGACCCTTGCGACAGGGAACTCTTGCGTGAGGCACTCTTCCGCAGCGGCTCAGTCATGGCGGAGCTCTGCAACTGCAAACTTAGCTTTAGCGGTAGCAGCAGCAGAACATAGGAACTAGGGGCGTCATTTATGCACGGAATGTCCCCAGAACAGTCTCAAAGGGCAGATTACTGACTTTTATGGACGATCTTTTAAGGTGGAAGCCTTATTTGCCCCATTGAACCAAAACCCACCTGTGTGTGTGTGTGGGGGGGGGGGGGGGGGCTGCGTGCGCGCGCACGTGTGTGCACGTTTGTGCGTGTGTATGCTTTGACTAGTAAAACCACAATTACAATTCGAAAATTTAAACTTTCGAGAATGTACAGGCGCGGACATAGGTAAACGGAGCACGCGATTTCGCTCTCAGTGCAAACACGTCTTTCCCATAAGGAACGGAGAAACATTGTTCGTCCATGAGAAAGCGCACTGGCGTCCCCTACCAGCATGCACGCACCATGGCTTGCAATTTCTATTGGGCAACGCGCGAAAAATGTTGGAAGCCGATAGCGCGCTTCGTTTACTTTTGCGCACGCCTGTACATGACTTTGAAATGTTAACCATTTATTTTTGCAACTCTATCGCTCAGCAAGGCAAGAGGCAGTTTTCGAAGCTGTACTTCTTTGAATTGACGAAAGCTGACAAAAGTGAAAAACATATCACATTAAGCGATCTTTTTTCCGTTACGCAGATTTCACAAACTTCTCATTTTGGGGTGCTAACCCAAAGCGGAACTAATTTTAAGACACAATGTTCATTCATTTATAACCGTGATAGGTTTAGTTTCAGAATTTCGGAATACGTTTTCGTTCTATATTTTTGGTACAGTGTGGTCTAAATGGCTTAGAGATTATTTGGAATGTTTAATTAAAGATGAAAAATCCTGACTGAAAATTCAAATTCGCAAATGTGTGCGAGTAAGCACGTATGTGCGCTTACGTGCATGGTTGCGATGAAAAGGGGAAAACCCCGTCCGCATAGCAACTGCTTTGAAATGCAGCTGACATGCGTCAGTTTTAGGGAAGTCTAAGGGAAGGGGATAGAAGCGGGAAGAAAGCTTATAGGAAAAAGAAAGGAAGAGATCGTGCATGGTGCACATCCTTCGCGTGTGCCAATTCCACGCATACGAGGCTAAATCATGCACAGCCCAGGGCGCGAGTCAGTCCAACACGCATCGGATGCGTTGAAACTCTCGAAACTTCTGCGGACGCACTTTCAGGCTGAATCAACAGCCACTAGATTTTAACCTGCTCTTTTAACTGCAACAACAAAAGTTTTAATCAAGTCGGCTCAGTCCATACGGAACGAGGCCATTACCATCTTCCCTATAGTTTTTTAGCGTTCCTTGAGGCAGAGTCCTCTCGATAGCTGCCATTTGTACGCTGTTATTTCATAGCGACTAGGGTGTCATCTTCTTTGTAAACTCAACACGCCTAATACAGGATCGGACACGCAAACGCCGTCCAAAGCTTTCAGGGATTTTTTGCTCGTCGCTGGGCCCAACTCATTTAGCGGAGAGGAGCAAGACACTAAAAAGAAGAAAAAAAAAACGACGGACAGAGACTCGCGCGCCGGTTTAGCTGCTTACCCTGTAAAGCTTCACTTTTAGCAAGACAGCCATGACAAGCGAGGATAGCAACAAGCAACGGCGCGTACTGTTAGTTCAGCACGCGGCAAGCAAGCGCGAAGAGGGAGGTAGCCGGCGCATTTTTTCACTTTTAGTTGCTGATAAATAAAAAAAAAACGACCGATGTCAGAAAAGATTCATTTGCGGAATTATATGTCGACGTCCTACCAAAATGGTTACCGGGACCGCTTTCTCACGGGTTTGGTGCGATTCGCGAAAATAGCGACAATGCAAAAATTAAGTCGTATATATTATTCACCTCCAGGTTCGCTACGACAAACCTTTGTGTCTCATGTGGGGAAGTTGAAACAATAGAACATTTTCTCTTCTATGGCCGGCGGTTCGAATTTCAGAGAGAGCAGTATTTGGAGGTCCCTCTTTCGAGATTATGACTCCCTCTGTGTTTTCCAATTCTTCTCTCGTTCGGTGCGAGCGCCAAGGGATTCTAGTTAAGTAGTATTTGCGGCTGCCTTCATGATTACATCGTTGCAACTGGTCGGTTACCTCGTTACCTGTATATAAAATTCTGCCACATGTCCAAAAAGTGTTTCATTCTATTCCTGGTACTTAAAATTTCTTTAATTTTATTTGAATTTTCGAAAAAAATTTCTAGATTCAGCCTTCTACTTCGCCGCCTCATGCCTTTTTTTTTTTTCCCCGCAACCAAATACTTCCTTGGAATTCACCGCTGTATCTTGGCCAATCCCCCCGCGTGGGTACGTGCCATGTTTTACTGAGATAAAGAAGTGGAAGAAGAGGAAAGGGGGCGAGAATAGCCTTCGATGACTGAATGAATAAATTTATTCTACAATATAACAAAATGAAGACCTCCACAACACCTTATCAGGTCCGCTCCTACCGGGATATTGAATATTTCGATCGAGTGATTTGTTCAATACGCTCACGACATTGTGGAGCTTCTCGCACGAGTGAAAGCTCCGCCTCACCGCAAAAACATTAACACCCTTCGTAATAACCTGAACTACATGGTCTCCGTCAACACCATAGCAACGGCGTCCAGGCGCTCCAATAAAATAAGCCGGGGTTACAAGAAACCAATTGCGAATCACACTTGTTTCTGGGCGTTATTTCATTATGCTATTCGCGGGTGCATGTAGCGCACGCGAGAGAGAGAGGTTTCGTTATTTCTTCTGTTATTTTTCCGTTATTTTTTGAAGGTTTCCTCCAACCTCCCAGGGAAATGGGATTACCCCTCCTCGCCCAGCATGTGGCGGACGTAGTCTGCCAGAAATGGCACTGGGCATGATTCGTTCCCTATAGCGATGGAACAAGCCAGCTCTCCAGGGCCTGTTGGGATGTGTATCTTGGTTTAGATTTTAATGTGTTCTCTTTTGGTGGCCTGGATGTGCGGACACTCCTAAAGAGTTGTACTTGTTGGGATGTGCATGGCAGAGTGGGCATGTTGGTCTTCCGGGTAGACCCCAAATGTAGTGTATATAATCTTGCGTCATCAGTATGTGTGTCTGGGTACAGCGGACGATGCAACCCTCCTCATTGTTATGCTTGGGTGGGCAGGGGAATGACTTCAGTTGTGACTTAGTTCTTTGAGTGTTTGCGTGCGCTCTTTGTGAAGTTGTCTCCTATGATGCCATTGGTCGTAGCCCTCTGGCCAGAGAGAGGGAGGTCCCGGAATTAAATCAGCGCGGGACAGCACGTGCAATCTTCGATTCCCTCCATGTCTCCGTGGCCGACGGACCCATTGCAGAGTGACAAGGGGAAAGACACTCTCCAAATTCGGAGCAGTAAAGGCAAAGATGACGGCGACGGACACGGCCCCGCGCACAGCAGCAAATGCGCGTAAGGCGTTCTGAGGCTGTAGATTATAGGAGTTATTGTATGTCTAGCTGTTTTATTGCTTTGTTTTGTCACCAGGCACAGGAACATAATGAGACTTTAGAACGCAAGTTCGCTTGACAATCAGTCATGACAGTGCCGCATTTCCCTACGTACATTAAGGCGGTGTCGGAGGCCGCTCTCCTATCCGCCGGTGTGGAAAATGTGCACTCAGTGCACATCCAGAGTAAACACCGAAAGTCACGACCACACGAAAAAAGAAGCACAGGTTTCCAGCTCCGGCACGCAAGATAAGCATGCGACAGAGCCCCGCTTACTGTGACAGCTTCGGCATATTCCTGCCAACGAAAACTTCATGTTATCTCACCTTGGTGTTCCAATAAAAACGAAGCTTTTTGTCGTCATTTAAACGTTACTTTGCAACTTTACATATATTTTTTTACCAGACATCTACACAGCAAACCCTGTCACGGCTGTAGATAAACAAACCAGAGCGACAAATTGTATGTGATAATATTGCGCATTGAGGAGTTGAACAAAAATGTTCTTTTTTTTAGAGCGCAGCTCTTAAGCGCCCGTTCGTGCGTCGCCGCAGTTGGTGTAACCGAGCCAAACCATAAATAAATAAAACAAAGATTGCCCACGAGGCCGCGAACAGATCAGCTCTGCTTGCCACTGCACGAGAGCACTATATATATATATATATATATATATATATATATATATATATATATATATATATATATATATATATATATATATATATATATATAAACAAGCGCCTTGATAGTAAAACTAAGCAATGATCTGTGGTTAGGCCAGTTAGTGAAAGCTGTTGGGAAGAGCAGAAGTTCTGTCAATGCTTTCGCGCCCTACGCCTGTGCTATTAATATAGGAATGCATTCAACGTCTACATTTTTTTCACCTTGCCTGCATATGGCAGGTTCTCTCAGATCATGAATGGCAGTTTACCAACATATACAATAGCTGTATCTTGCCGGTACTCACCTACGGGGCAGAAACGTGGAGGCTAACGAAAAGGGTTCAGCTTAAGTTAAGGACAACGCAGCGAGCCATGGAAAGAAAAATGATAGGCGTAACGCTAAGAGACCGGAAGCGGGCAGAGTGGGTGAGGGAACAAACGCGTGTTAATGACATCCTAGTCGAAATCAAGAGGAAGAAATGGGCTTGGGCAGGACACGTAAGGCGAAGGCAAGATAACCGATGTTCGTTCAGGGTAAAGGACTGGATTGCAAGAAAAGGCAAGCGTATAGCAGGGAGCGGCAGAAAGTTAGGTGGGCGGATGAGATTAAGAAGTTTGCGGGCATAGGGTGGCCGCAGCTGGCACAGGAGGCCTTTGCCCTGCAGTGAGTGTAGTCAGGCTGATGATTATTTATTTATTTATTTATTTATTTATTTATTTACTATTTATGCATACTGAAATCCCGATCCCGTGGAGAGATTTCAGCAGGGTGGGAATACATAAAAAAGAAAGAATATATTTCAAGGGAGGGGGGAATAAATAAAAAAATGGCATGTTTTTACAGTGGAATCAAGAAAATAAAGGACAATAAAACATGTCATGGCAAAAATTTATCGAAAACCTTTAGATGACATACAAACAAGTTCAAGGATGGCTGAAGAACTTCATTGTTAGCAAGTAAATTCTGATGAGTGACAGTTCTGGGGAAAAAATGAGCACTTAAAGGTGTTATTACTTGTGCGAATTAAACGGAGTTATTGTCAGATCATGATTTCGCCTTGTGGCATACTCAGATGAAAAAGAAATAACGTTTGCGAAATATACTTTGTAATGTCCGTTAATTACTTGAAAGAAAAATTTAAGACGCGACACACGATTTCTGTTAACTAGCGAAACTAAACCTGCTCTCGTTAGTAATTCGCTTGCACATGCTTTCTAGAAGCTGTTGTATATAAAGCGAAACCCTCTTTTTTTGCACACTTTCAATTTTATTCATATTGGTTTGTGTGTACGGGTGCCAAATGATGGCAGCATAATCTAGCATTGCAAGTACGATGGACTTGTATGCAAGCAGATGAATGCTAAGAGTGGAAAGTTTAAGGGCCCTTTCAAAGAAAAAACATTTTCGTATTAGCATTAGCTATACCACACATTATACATGTTTATTCCAGTAAAGATCATTCATAATCCAAAGCCCCAAGTTCCTATATTGAGACACCTTTTTTAATATGTTTTGGTTGTAGGCGTACTGGAATTCTAAAGGTATTTTTTTGCGAGATAGTTTCATATACAAATTTTTTCAAAATTTACAGGCATTTTCAAAGTGTCACACCAAGGGATAACTTTGCCGAATGCACTATTTAAGACTATTTGATGAGTAGCGCTTTTAACTTCAGAATAAAGAACCCATTTTTAAGCGACATGGTTGATGATGAAATGTGAGACCCCGTAGTCATGTGTAGAATTTGAGTTTGGGTGAAATTTTCAATTCCGCAAAGTGCCGAGTGAAGTAAGTGCTTTATTTTCCGTTAGCAATATAAATTTTGAGAACGGACAGGTTTGAGGAAAAAAGATGCATACGCAGTTTGACAAGTCCTGAAACCCGCTTAGTGAATGTATTTTCTGCAAGCCTTTTCTCCTCCGTATGTATTTTCTGCGTTATAGTTTCCCACGCAGCCCGCCCCGTAACAGTGGCCCAGATGATAGCTCGTGCCTAAAAGCCACGCCGCTGCTCGAAGAAGAGGACGTGGACCCGCTACGCCTGCAGGCACCGATCGGTCCACCTGGCAAGATGCAGGACGAGGCGCCTAACTCTGGAGCCCCGGACGATGCGTGGGAGAGGCAGCTGGACTTTGAGAGGGCGTGCGGCGCGGATGGTCCCCAGAAGCGGTGCTGGCTCAGCAGCGACCTCACGGCGTGAAACCAGGTGATGCACGGCTTCGCGTTCGAACTCGTCGAGGCGAAGCCCGGCAGTCTTCGCCTGCAGTCGATAGCGCGCGGCAAGGCGGAACGGGACTCCGCAGCCGCCGCCCGCGAAGCGTCCTCTTTACTCTCCTGGCTCCTCGGGCACCACCGCTGCGTCGAAGAGCTGGCCGTGACGTGCGCCGTCCACACTGGCGACATATCGGAAGAAGCGCCCTACTCTATCCGATTGCGGCCCCTTCCAGCGCGTGATGCCTGGCGCAGCTTTCGCCGGCTGGAGATCGAAGAGCGCCCGTCTGCCGCCCTCGTGCTGAGGGACGTTGACGCCGTCATCGGTGTTGAAACGCTGAAAATCAACGCTCGCGCCATCAAACCCGAGTTCGCAGCCGAAATCGAGGCACTTCTGCGGCGTAACTCAAGTTCCATCAAAGCAGTCGATATCTCCGATATGAACCGACTGCCGCGAAGTGTCATCAAGGCCCTCGACTGCCTCAATAACTGCGAGTCGTTGGCGATTTCCTCGCTCATTGACTTCGTCCGAGGCCTGCCGGACATGAATTCGGTGGCGCAACTTGTTCAGACATCGAAGGTTCTCAAGGAGCTCAGTGTCGACCCGGTTATGGACGAGCAGATCTCTGTCACAGCTGAGGCCCTCAAAACCAATCCGGCACTGACAAAGCTCACTCTGTTTATACCGGACTCAACGATCCCGCCTTGAGCACTATTTCCCGCTCTTGAGATCAATACTACTTTGAAGGAACTGCGGCTCACAGGCTGCTGCTCCATGGACGCCTTAAGTGGACAAGCTTTGGCATCCGCATTGCGAAAGAACACGTGCCTTCGGGAGCTGTACATAGAGGACGTTGACATCGACGCCTCCAGCATGAAAGACTGGCCGGATGCGCTGTCAGAAAACACAGCGCTGGAGTGCTTCCAGTTGTCAAGCGAACAAGTACCGATCAGCGGAATATCAGCGTTGTGTAAGCTCCTGCCCGCAAACAAGACATTAAAGAAGCTAGTTTTTGCCGGATTCCAGGCTGCCCAAGAAGAAAGGTATGGGTTTGGCGCTTCTGAGATTGATCCACTTACATGGCGTTTTCTACAGCGGTGTCATTGCGAAACCATTCGGCATTTCGAGTCGATGTCTCGCTCAACAAAATCTTGTTTGGTGCGAAAATGTGAAAAAACAAACAGCTCTCACATTTAAATTATATTACAAGACATTAGTAGATATATTAAATTGCTATTACTAGATACTAGATGGACCTTTGATACAAGGGCCTTAGGCAGATTTTCCGTTCAGACAAGCGAAGTTTACAGATTCCGGAAGATACTTTTTTGGGCTGCTATTCTTTCTACCTTGATGTTGACATCGTTTTCTCCTTGCCAGCAAAAATGTATGTTTGACGGTAGGGAGTAGCTGTTCGGCCAAGATAACCTGCAGTAAGCGGCACATAACATTTTTGTGTTTCATGCGCCGTAGAAAGTACCTTGGGGATCCTATTTAATTGCGATCGGATTAATGCTGGACAAACACAACTGTCTCAATGATAATTTCAGACAAGGTGCCACCTCTTCTCCCGTCGTTAGCTGTGTGCACTTGCCAGCGCATTGTAGACCCTGCGGCTGCCCTCTAACATAGAGTAAAACATATTTAGGAAGGAAGAAGTGACTGTAAAGGGGGATATTTGAAGCGTTTGTCACTCTTTGTTCAATAGTTGACGTGCGGATGAACTTCCACGGTGCTGCTCGGCGAGGAATTGTAATTCCTTTTCTGACGAATTGCAGATTTTCATTCTTTTTTTCAAATATATCATTCATCTACTTCTTCACACTTGCCTTACCTCATATCTATCTCATCTTTTCTCATCGCCCCCCCCCCATTTTTCACGTTTTTCTTTTTTCACGTAGTGCGTGCGCATGAGTCCATCACTGTCAAGGTGACCTTCCATAAAACTGCGCTGCCATTGGCGCTTCGTGCCTGTAGGGAGAATTAAATTCAACGCAGGTGTTAGGTATATTTTCAAGAGATCAAATTTGCTGATACCACGCCGGTAAATTTGACAAGGGCGGTAAGCAGCTATCGAGCCAGGTTGTTCAACAGCAAGCGGCCACAAATCGCGCTCTGTTCCAGGTTGGCTCTGGCAGAGCAGCTGCGCTATGACGGGTGCTACGGCCGCGTGCAGCTGCCCTGGACCGAGGCCGACCTACCAGGCCTGTTGTCAGCCCTAGCCACTCCTTCGGTGTGTCCTGGGGAGCTGCACCTTCCGGACATCTGTCAGCTCTCGGACGATGGCCTCAAGCTCCTCTGCGACGCCCTGACGCCCAGCAAACGCGTCCGCACCCTAAGTGCAATGGTGCTGGGGGAGCCTTTGGAAAGAGGAACCGCCCTCTGCCAAATGCTGAGAGCCAATCGATCCATCAGCTGCCTACGGCTCAGCATGGCGGACGACGGGGCGGGCGACTTCGTCCGAGATGTCTTCCATGCGCTGGCCGTCAATACTGCCATAACCGAGATTGACATCCACCTGGATAAAATTGACAGACTGGACACGGCGACCGCATTTTCCTACATGCTGTCTCGCAACACCACAGCCACAAATATTTCGCTGTGGTTCTCGACCACTTTTCCCAGGCAGTTTATTAGGGAGATATCGCGCGGAATGACGCTGAACAAGCTCGTCGTCGACTTGAAATTCGTCACGGAGAAGCTCTGCTGCGACCCCTCTAGCCTCGTCGTTTTCGAGGCGCTGCGGAGGAACCGGGCCGCCCTGAACCGCGCCGTCGACTTCGTCCTGCGGCGCCCAGCTGACCGACGGTGTGCCGAAAGCTTCGAGCTCTTCGCGGGACGGTCGTGCTTGCTCGCCCGCCTGGTGGAGGTCACCGGCAAGACGGAGCCAGAAGTGTCGCTGGACCTGACCGCGGCTGAGCACTTCTTGCAAGACCACTACCTCATCCTCACTGGCATCATCCAGCGCACTCTGGTCTGCCGACCCGCTCAAGCCACGCAGTTGGACGAACTCAACACGGACTGCTGGAGAGCTGTCGTGCGTCACCTCAAGATTGGCGACGTTCGTGCGTAGCACCATGTGCTTCTTTGCCCACGCGGAAAGCTGGCCGATTTAACTCTGTAGCATTAAAACATGAAACTTGTCGCCAAAGCCACCGGCATTGTCTTCGTGGACCCCTTCATTTCTAGCTCGTAACTGACCAAGGATTTCGTTTTACAGCGTATCTGTGCAAGGGCACTTTCGAGCAGACAGGAGTTGGCAGAGCACGTCGAGACTGGTAGCCTGCCGGCCAATGAAATAGGGAAGGCAGAAGGCGATCCCCGGGATGCGCCTTGCGCGGCTCCGTCCACGGGCACCTTGAAGCGGGAGATTTCGTGGGGCGCTTGCCTCCAAAGGCTTTTTGCAGATTCCGCGCATAGCTTAGCTTTTCTAAACGAAAGCGCAGCAGAGTGGTGCGCAGACTAACGACGCAAAGTTGATTCGGAGGAATAATCTCAATTACCCATTTCCCGTTGGAATGCGAAAAAGGCTATAAAGACATACCTACCAAGCATATCAAGCACTCGCCTACCTTAAAATAGTTCATTGAACCAGTCGAGGACGCCGCATCCGCAACGAATGGCCCGTATTGTATGAGTAGATAGACACTAAAACATTTTATTCGCCGGAAAGAGTACTCCGTCTATGTGTGTTAGCGTTTATTTTCAGCGGGATACGGTGAACGCTTGCCTCTTATTGGTGGCGTAGCAGCTTCAGTGTTGTCCACATGCGCTGAATGACGGCTGGGGAATGCTGGCAGTTGCACTATTGCTGCTGCGTATAAAACTCTGCAGGTTAAACGGCGAAAGCTAACTCACTCGGTGAGGTGCTTTGCTGTAGAAGTCAATCTAATGCCTCAAATGGAGCGTGAACAGACCTAAAAAGCAATAAACGCGAAAACTTAAAATGCCCGAGATGCACCACAAAGCAGCAGAGCAGCACGCGGTACTACTTCGATCTTCACTCGGACGTGAGTGATGACGCCATGGTACCATAGCGTCATTGGCCGACTGCCGCCTGCGCACCGATCATATCAGCTTAACCTCAGTCAGAGTTTAACCTGAGTGCAATATCGTCGTCAGACGTGCCGACAACTCAGCAAAGTAAAACCATGAGCCAACCAGGCTAAACTCAGGCGTTCGCAGGCCTACTCTGTTTAGCTACGTTAAAACCCCATCGCTTTTTTCTAGTTTTCCTCCTTGCTCAACTCTAGTCTGCTTGTGAGTGAAGTGCTTAAATCGTAAGCATTTGTTATCAGCTCTGCCTGCGAGTCTTCTGCCCGGTCTTACTGCTTATACATTTGGGTCAGAGAAGTGTTCGTTGGGCTGTTCCAGACAGGCGCATAAAGCACCTGTTGTCGTACATGAGCACTTAAAAGAAATTTTGCTCCTATTTGCATGTATTTAAGGTGGAGCAAGTGAGCTCAGGCGCATACAATAGCACAGTGGAACTCACTGAGCCCTTGCACTCCTCAGTACTTGTACACCGCCTGGCAATGTGCGCCATGACCACCGTGCAAATCTAAAACACGAGAGAGCTGCATTTCGGGTAAGTGGAAGGTCCGCATGACTGAAATGAAGCTGTAATTTTTTAAGCATGTCCTCATTGCACGCATCGGATTAGTCTTATGCTAAGATGCCCCATCTGTCGCAAGACTGCCAGGGAAACGAGCCCATGACCGGAGTCTGATTGCGATCGTATAGGCGTACTTGGTCGAGGTAACTCCGCTAATTGTTTTGTGCGATCAAAATGAGCAATAGTGGAATCCCTCTTCGCACCTCCATTCCCAAAGTTAGCTGCCTCCAGATTACTGTAACTTGCCTTTGGTTGAGTGAGGGGTGAGGGGGAGGAGAATTGCCTCGGCTTAGAGCAAAAACATTCAAAAGAGTAAAAGCGCCAAAGTAATCACCGAGGCTCAACCCAACTGCTTTCTCAGAATTGTCGCATCAGGGGCCGTATTATGGAGCTCTGACAAATTCTGTCAGAAGTTATTGACAGTGACGTCAAAATGACGAAATGATGAGACGCCGCCGCTTGACGCAACGAGGAATCAGGCAGTTACAGCAGGGCGGCGCCCCGAGAGCATTTATTTGCGCAGCGAGGGGCCGTCTGCTAAATTTTTGTAAAAAGAATTGTGAAATATGCGGCAATGTAAATAATTATTTTATTTTGCCAAAACATTGTGTTTAAAGTTCGAAAATATTAATCAAAACAAAAAGCGTTCGAAATTGTGCTATTAAATTTGCTGGTGGGTAACTTTTGCTGCCGCGGGGAAGTGCTGACAGCGGTAAAGCGTCAAGTCGCTTTGCACGAAAGCAGCCGATTCCACGCCGTGTTATTGTTTTTTTTACGCGGCCTCTGAGATCAGGCTACTGTGCGGTTGACCTAATTGCGCAGAAAAAATTGAACGAATGCAGTGAAGGAGGCTACGTGCCTGCTGAGCGAACTTGCAAGGAGCGCATGGAACGAAATCGACGAAGACAACTTGTTGAAGTCTGTGTTGTTCTGCTCTTTCGATCGATCACAAAAATGCCAAAAGGTGAGGTGTTGCCGCATGTGATGTGTGATTGTCTGTTTCTTTTCCCTTGGGAAACAGAAGAAGACACTAAGTGCGATTTGCTGGGAAAAAATGAAGTGTTTTATCAGCATAAGCGTGTTTTATTTATATGTGTTGTGGCGCAGAGGTGACCGCGGGAGCCCACCCCTTCTGCGCGCTAACTTTGCAGATTGCCTCCAACACCTGCCGCACGCATTTGCTTACCATTGGTTGTGCAATGCCGACGTGCGCCTCGTTACCAACGGCAGGTTGAAAGCCGCCCGTGGCAAAAGAACGCAGTGCATACAGCACCTGCCACCGCACCGACAGCGCGCTCGCAAGCCAACCTCCCAGTTCATCGGCGACTTCGTCGCACAGCCGCTCCACAGCCTGCTTCTCCAGTCGTGAAAAGGGGCCGAAACAGCTTGTCCGGTAAGTCAAACATGGCGTGTCTTCGTGCGCTCTCCTTCGCCGTTGTTCGCGCCGGCGCAGCCGCCTCGTATCGCCGCGTACACGGCCACAATTTTCTGTCACAAACGCAACGGTCAAATTGACCGCCTCGAGGCTGTCACAAAAAAACTGTCAGTTTGCGCCTGCATAGTTAGGTGTGTAAACGTCACCACTTCTGCCACTTATGCGACGTAATTCGCAATCACCCATGACG
Organism: Amblyomma americanum; assembly: GCF_052857255.1. Classification (NCBI taxonomy): domain Eukaryota; kingdom Metazoa; phylum Arthropoda; class Arachnida; order Ixodida; family Ixodidae; genus Amblyomma; species Amblyomma americanum. The sequence goes on from NC_135497.1 coordinate 272,478,713, forward strand.
CAAAAAAGCAATATGGCCGCCGGTCACGACCGACCAATAGGAGCGAGGCTAAATGACCCGTTTTTGACAAGTTATTGACAACTTTGCAGTTCGACAGTTCCGTAATACGACCCCAGATGTCTGATCGTCACATAATTTCTTTTCATGTGAGGCTCAAAAGTTTGCGAGAATTTACGAGCAAAAAAATACCACCCCACGCGCATTTAAATAATGATACATGTAGCCTTGGAATATACCGACACCTAATTATTATCCAGGTCTCGGTAGACGAAAAGAAAGAACAAAGGAAGAAGAAATCCGAACGGCTAGCGCTGCACGCGTCAGTTCCAGGGACCGTTTCAGCCGCCATCGTCGCCCCTGGCCCTTTCTTCTCGCTGTCTCCCCGACGTGAATATTACTGGACGTTGCTTTCGGCGTGTCCACAGCGGCGTAGTTTCCCTATAGCACGAAGGCTTCACCTTCAGCCAGGTATTAAGAACTAAGCAAGCGTATTTCTCAGAAGCTTGCTCACAGGTGTTCATGTCTTGTAAGCCCACGTACGGGGGAAAAAGCAGTCTTTTCCGCGTCATCGGAGCAGCGGCGAGATCTCACGAAGTGCCCGCGCGCGCTGTGCAGTTTCACCGCAAAGGTGCACCACCCAGCCATGTTGTCCGGCGACAAACAGGGGTCCGCAGAGTTCTCAGTCTCGTCGTTCGGCATGTCGGTGCCGCAGCTGGTGCAGGGCTCGGACCTGAAGCGTGCCGAAGGGGCCTCTGGCTTCAAGGTCGACGAAGTGAACTGCGGCCTGCTGGGCGTCTACCCTTCGTTCCTGCAGAGCTACCGCACGCCTCGGTGCTACCTCTTTTTCCTGTGCATTCTGGGCATGACGCAGGGCTTCGCCGTCAACGGGCTCGTCTCCGTGGTGACGCCTACCATCGAGAAGCGCTTCCAGCTGCTCGGCATCGAAGTCGGGGCAAGCCCCCTTTCACTCACTCTTTAACTTTAGAACAGCTGCTTATTCGCACTTCATGTCAAAGTTACAAAATGGTTCTCTAAGTATACCAGTTTATCTAAAAAATGGTTTCGCCCGGTGCTATGTGAAAAGGACCTGCATGTTCTTTGCAACCACATTCATTATGGCCTATATTACAGGTTCTAAGCGCTCATGCTTTCCCTCCAAGACAAAATTAAATAGCTAACACCAAATTTTGTTGAGACACCCAAGAAAATGGCTTCCATAGCCAATGCGTTTTCCAGAAAAACTTGTTAAAGCCCATGATCTGGACGGCACCTCAATGTATGGCAAAAAAGCACTATCGTCAGCATTCAATGCGTTATCTCTTCTGCACCCTGCTCTGGAAGAACAGCCTGAATGTCTCAAACCTCATCGGCGGCTGCTTTCGAAACAGCCACACAAACAGCGTACACAAACGGAGAGTTTGTGTACGCACGAATTTCGAGTAAATTTCCTTCGTGTTAACCTGGGTAGAAGCCAGCAAGCAGCGCCGGTGCTGGACATATCCTAGCACGCAACCTATGCAGTTGATAAGCGATCGTAGCGATGTATACAGTTCATGCCAGGAGCCGGCCGTTTTGGCGTGTGCTCGCATCGTCTCGACCTGTGAAGGGAGCGGTGGTGGTGGACGGCGTGCAGGTGATCCAGAGCATGTTCAACGTGGCGTCGTGCATCATGGTGACGTCGGGGAGCTACCATGATGGCGTGGGCCACAGGCCGGTCATACCAGGCATTGGCACCCTCGTTACGCTTGTCGGCGCCATGATATTCGCTTCGCCCGACTTCATTGCGCCGCAGTACCTGGCGCTGGAGAACCGCACCGCCAACGTCTGCCCCGAACGCGGCCCCGGGAAGTGCTCCCTCTTCGGCAGGGCCACCAACGCCAACACCTTCAAATACTTCTTCATGGTAAGCGCTCCGCCAACCCGGGAGTGGAGTGCAGTGGCGTGCCATTCACTCACTGACACCGTTCGTAGTTTTCCTATATCTTCTGCGGTAACGTCTAGAAGCACTGCTGGGAGCTGATGACTGGTCATGAAGGCGGTGCACGTCTTTTAAGTATAAGCATGTTCTTGGGAGCGGTTGCGTGTTGATAATTAAGGCTTAATGTCTGGACGTTATGTCTTAAGGGGCTTTACAACGCCAGCGTGAAGATTGCGGCCGGTATGGTTATTCCAAATTTGATAAAACTTCGCGATACGCATTCGTCCGCTCTCTAAACGGCGGTTGAGGGTTTTTATCCTGCGTGCAGTGTTCTGCAGGTGGCATAATGCCTGCGCAGCCAGTTCTTGATGTGTCCGTGCCGTCCGCAGCGTTGAGTTCGACGGTGAAAATGAAGTCACCCATAGAAAAGTTTCTTCGAATATAATTTTGCATTGTCAAATTACCGCGATGAGTTACCACGGATGCACTGCTCACTTCTAGCAACACTGATATGCATTTTCCTTTCAAGTGCCTCCTTAAAAGTTCTCCTCAGTTTGAAGAGTTTTACTGCGGCTCTTCTCAATCCAGCCACGTGACGACAGCTGTGATGTTGTTGTTGCGTAAATGTCTTTAGTGTGTCGTCTTGCCAGTTCTTTCGCCGTTCCTCTATTACCTGCTACTTCGTTGATCTCTATCCCTGTTTGTCTTGTTTGTAGCGTTGACACATGTACGAGCTTTTGAAGTTGCTCGGAGTAGAGACCTGGTCTTGCCGAATGCATATAAGTCGCAGTTTTTCTCGCGACAATTCGCATGATCCGGCGGCAGGTGTTTTGTTATGCCTGAGCAGCTTCTAACTCGACAGCGAGGTTCCCTCGAAGCTCGTCGGTGGCAATTAGCACAAGACACGTTTGCTGCTCGCTTTAAGAAAAATGTTTGAACAAATTTTAAAAAGTTTACTAGTGCAATGAACAGTTCGTGGCGCGCACCGTGGTTGCCCAAACTCATCCTGTGTCTATCAGAGCTTGGTAAACCTTTGAGGGGTTGCAGCCGCGGTCTGCATGTTGAGTCGGTGTCATTTGGACTCAGCAAACTGCCGCGTTCATATTCTAATTAAGTGCTTTGAGCGCCGTTGGACGCACTGCGCCTGAGTTAGCGAAATACTCCATCTCCTTTTTAAAGTGAACACCAGGCATATGCTGGAGCAAAAATGCTTTTCACAATTTTGGATTATTGAGGGGAATTAATTAAAATACGCAGAATATCACCCTTTTAGGTCATTCCCAATTTTAAAAATGCTTGGCGGTTCAGGAACCCGACACCTCCTTTGGTTTCAATGCCAGCTAGATTATCCGCTTTCGCAAATCGGTGCCTTCGTGTCAGCTCTGCCCATAGAGGGACAGAGCGCCCGACCTAAAATGAGCGACATAAGGAAAACGGGCGGCAGAATTTTCGTTCCTTTTGCCCGCGAAACGGCGCATTATAGAGGAACATTCAGGTGCTTCCGATCAGTCGGCAGACATTCCAACAGCTCTCGGTGCGCTAAATTTCTTTCTGTATTGTATTCGCATGCAATCCCCTCCTGCTATAGCCCCTGAACGGGTACCCAGTATTTTCAAATAAATAAAATAAATTGTTACGCCGAAGAGTGAAGCACTCCGAAAAAATATCGACTATATGAGGGGTTCTCTGACTTGCGCTGGAATTCTCTGGCATGACGTAACACGGCACTCCCGATGTCATTACAATCTGGTTCCATCAAAACGCGGCCTACCACAGCCCCTGAAATCTTTGCGATTGTCTTGTTCTCACGCAGCTAAGCCATGCGATGCACGGTGTTGGCTCGTCGCCGTTCTTCACTGTGGGCGTGGCTTACCTGGACCAGAATGTGCCCACCGGCAGCGCATCCGTCTACATGGGTAACTACAAGCTCGCGTGGTCTTGTAGCGACTAACAGAAACGAAACGATACAAAAATAAATGAAATGAAAATAGGACTGTAAAAAGAACGTCTTGCTGGGCAAGTTGGTAACTATGCATCTTTGGCCACAGGCGCGAAATAGAGACACAGCCCAAGGCAGAAAGACGGGACGCAGCGCCACACGCAACTGATTTATTTGAAGGCAACACGGACAAATATATACCATCGTACACGCAAGAAATGCTATCATCTTCAAAGTTGATATGATAGCGAACGAGTGAAAAAATTGTTCTCTGCCTTATACAAAGATATGGACGTGTCGCTGATGAACATGCTTCCTTTCTTTGCAATAACAAATGCTTAGATTAATTCTCTGGCTTTTGTGTCTATGCTCTTTGATAGAATTCGCGCACCAGAAAAACATGGCTCACAAGATCGTGACGGGCAAGACCTTATTCGCCTCCATCGATATTCGATCCCGGCTGCGGCGGTCGACTTTCGATGGAGGCGAAATTCTAGAGGCCCGTGTAGTGTGCGATGTCAGTGCATGTTAAAGAACCCCAAGTGATCGAAATTTCCGGGGCCCTTCACTACGGCGTCTCTCATAGCCTGAGTCGCTCTGGGACGTTAAACCCCCATAAACCATAAACCATACTGTTGCTTGAGGCATTCCCGTAGACTGTCATCGCATGGTCGCTTGCTTGTCAAGCCTCAACCTGGTCTGTGGATCAAAAGAGAAGAATTTTCCTAGGTTGACGGCAGCAATTTAACCGCTCTCGAAACTCTGTCTCGCTCCATGGGTCTTTGAGTTTGATATTGACCAAATGCGTGTAGTGTTCGACAATTGACTAGAATTCAGGCACCGTACATTTATGAGCAGTACGTAGCGAAGCGACACTTTTTCCTGCTGTTTCTTTTACAAAAGACACGAGGAATTTCGCGCTCATGCTGCTCAAGCTATTGTCACGCCATACCGATAGCTTAACTCCTAGTAATCGAAACCTAAAAATTAAAAATTGTTTAGAAGTCGCACATATCTAGAAAATCATAGTGATGACACCTATGCAGGAAAGGAGGAATGACTGACGGGATAGTATCTCACAGTGCGCGCAGCATTCTTCTGGAAGCATAGCTCTTCACAAGGCGCTCCCTTGTTAGCTTAGTTCACCTCTTAACGGAGAGACATCACTCGATCTTTTAACGCTACCGCCAGCATCCTCACTCAGAGCCGCAGTGGTGAACTGCCGTTGGTAGAAATTAGGTGTAAGGTGAAGGCCCACGCGACGAGCGTTCGTGTTTCTCTCGCAGCAGCCAAGCTGAAGGCGGTAGAAGTGGCCCAGAAACAGAAGCAGAAGCAGCAGTGGAAGCAATCCCGGGGCACTCCCGATGCACAGGAACTGAAAGCTGCAGAGGCACCGGAAGCGGGGGACGATGCGAAGGAGCAGAAGGACGCACCGAGCCCACAGCAGGAGGCGCCGGAGCCAAAGGATGTGCACAGCCCGCAGACGAACGCGGGCTCCGGCCAAACTCCGGAGGTCGCAGAGCGAAGCTTCGTTAACCACGTCCGAAGACTAGTCTGCAATCCCACCTTCGTCTGCCTGACACTTGCGGCGGCTGCCGAAAGTGAGTCCACTTCACAGCAGTCACTCAGAAAAGTGTAATCGTCGATTGAGAAGCCTAAGTTCAAACAAGCTTGAGAATCCGTCCCCTGGTTTCAGGAAAGTCATCGGCAGTCATTTCTAATTCGCGGGCGCCCATAGTTCGTATAAGTAATGCATTAGTAGCTACTCGCTTGTACAAAAGAGATCTCATTATGTACAACTGACGATTTTGAGCCTCCGTGGTTCCCAAGTGAGCAGTTTGAACAGGAGCCGCCCATAAGATACCCACGACGGGTTCCCTGCGGCTGACCCCAGGATGTGTAGGTCTGTGTTCCTGAAGCCTTTGTCTTTGCACAAGTCCGCCACCTACTGTGGACTTGTGCAGGGATAAGTATTCTGCATTCTGAAAGAACTTAAAACAACAGCTGTTGTTAACGCTGGCCCACGGCCCATGGCGTGTTGTATATATTACTCCACTAGCCAGCCACAACAGTAAACGAAATCATCTTTTTCATGTTTGACTTTATTAAGCGAGCCATTTATCACAATTTTAGAGCTTATAAATTGTTTTTGCTGTGATTGGCTTCTTGTTTAGGTAACAAAAATTTTTAACAGTGGACAACTTTTTTGTCGCGGAGGAATTCTGTACGAGGCCCTGAATGTGGGCGGAGCTTCACTGCAGACTTAAGTTGTATCCGACTATAGTGCGCTTTACTCTACGGCGATACATTCTTTGACGCTGCAGAACTTTTTAAAACCTAAAAACTTGCGTCCCTTTTAGTTAAAAATCTGATTTCCTCACGTCTTCGTTTCAGCCATGCTGGCGTCAGGGCTGACTGGATTTGCGACGAAGATCTTCATCGCCATGTTCGGCATATCCTCTTCACAGGCCTCCGGCCTCTTAGGTACGTTTGCGGCGCATTGCTCAGAGACCTCTTCTGACGCCTAAAAGATGCTGATCTACAAGAATATGCGTACTCCTGATTTTGCCCATTTCACTCAGAGCGCTATCGTGTTGTAATGCGCTCTTTGACATAGTGGTCTCTCTTCAGGCAGGGGGGTTGGCGGCATTATCAGAGTGATAAATGTGTCCGCTTCATGTTAGATCTCCGGCACTCGTAGGGCTCACAATAATATTAATAATAATAATAATAATAATAATAATAATAATAATAATAATAATATTAATAATAATAATAATAATAATAATAATAATAATAATAATAATAATAATAATAATAATAATAATAATAATAATAATAATAATAATAATAATAATAATTGCCAAAGACTAACATAAAGCGGACAAAGCATGAATCAGAAGTAGATTTATTACTTTTTGTTCAGGCTAAACCTGGATTGCGCTATTTGGTGCTCTATCGGCGTCTTCGCCCAAACTCATTATTGTCAACATTCTGGATCCCCGCACGAAAGTGAATCACGGCACGACAGCCGAATATACCTATAAGTAGCACTATATCGGTTTGTGAGGCGCGAGGAAGGAATAGCTCGTTCTGTTTTTATGTCCAAAAAATTCAGGATGTTCGCCTCCTACAAGGGCAGGAAGTCAGCGCAAGTTGGTCACCGTAAATGCGGCTAAAGAGTGGTGGTGTCACCTACCGTCGCCTACCCCGGGGATGGCACGGTGACGAGCGGTGAGGTGTCGCCCTAATTTTTTTGCGAGCTACTGTTAGCAGTGACTTTTCTACAAATTTGTCAATTATGGGGCCCATGCAGAGCTTTTAAATTGGACTCGAATACTCATAAGGACCAAGTTTGGGGGGCGGTTGGGGGGGGGGGGTGCAATCATCACCCGTTCTCTCCGTTTCCTCAGGGCCCTGTGCAGTGCTCCTCGGCACGACATATACACAGGCAGACAGCTCATATATGTTAACCAGTTTTATTTGTCTCTAGTCGAGCAAATATGCTAATAAGAAAGACCCCATGGTTTTTAAGATAACAAAAGAAAGTAAGAACACGTAAACTCTTGCTAGACATGCATAATGTCCTTAGTCGAAGTGAGCCTACACGGGGAAGCACAAACATTGCCACAACAAGCTAGCAATTCAAGTAAAACTCATTGCAAACTCCTTGTAGCAACCACTGGGCAGTAATAAAATTTATACAAAAAGCTAAAACTAAAAAAAAATTAAACAGATTTTAACCTCTCCTTCTGTAAGAAACACTGCTGTTCTTCCGACTTTTAGGCAACTGTAGTTCAGTCAATTTCTCCAAAATCGTACGAAAGAAGTCTTGCCGCTCCCTGACCCCATCGCTCAATATTCGGGGAGTCACAGCCCCGCGGGTGCTCGAGGCACCCCCCCCCCCCCCCGGCCTGGTATTCCACGCCTCTGAATATGACTATCAAAATCATGTCAGGGTCATTTTAACTTTTCAATCGTTAGCAAAACCTAGTCGTAGAAAAAGAAATGAGTAAAAAATTGGAACGTTTCACGCAGGACTAGGAAGCATTATGTGTAAATAAACGACTTGGCGCTTTTATATACAGTCCATTGAAATGAATTTGTTTTATTTCTTTTACGAAAAATGCGAACATTCTACAGAAATAAGGGATTGTGAAATTTCTTATCAAATCTGATGTTCTCACAGTCACTACAAATATTTCTCTAAATTGCCTTGAAGGCAAAGAAGCCGTTAAAAATCCTTAGAGATCGGAAACTTAAGCCGTATAAGAAGAATTTCTATAGTTGAGAAAATTTGCTCTTCGATGTACATTAACCATCAATTGCAGGGTGAGGTTTTCCTAGTAAAAACAATCAAAATATTAAAAACAGTAAGCCACACTATACAATTCGATGGCACTTACTTCTGGAAGTTTAATTGGAACATTGTTTTTGTTTTAAGTGAGAAAAAAGTTGTGGAAGTTGGGTCCCTGCATTCAACTTAGGAGTTTCTGCGTCCAAGCGTCATTTGACCTGCGCTGCGCTGCGATATACGGCGCTAAAACTTATGGAGTTATAGCTACAGCTGTACAAAAATAGGCAGTGGCTTAGCTCTGGTTAAGCCTGAATATACAAGCGAAGAGCTTCAGTTATGCTTGCAATGGTTTGACGTCATGGTTATGCTTCGTAGCTTAGCTGGTATTGTATACATTGTTTATCTATTATAGGCCGAATGAGTCGCACTTCCACTTTCACTGAGTCGTTCCACGTGGTCGTTGTAACGGCGAGTCTCGGGATTTTCTACTTCTGACTCTCTTGTTTCCTCTTCCCCACTCGCTTAATTGGCTGCTGCTGGCTGAAGATGCGGCCAAGACACGCTTTTAGGCTTCTCTCCGACGTCGTTTAGCAAGGTGTATTTCCCGTTGTTCAGGCGTTTCGGCTGCACGTTTAGCTTTGGCTTCATCATTTTTTCGCTGTTGTGCAGCCAGCTCCCAAGCGAGTACTTCTGGAACGGACGAATTTAGTTTTTCAGCTTTTCTGCGTAGTCCAGCAGCAGCCGCACTCCCTTTCCATGTCGAGTGCGCACGCCTATTCTCTGGCAAGCGCATTATATAGCCTCCTTGCGCACGCACATGACGCACATGTGCTGTAGCGCGCGGCTGCACCGAAAGGTCAGGCGACAGAGTCGGCGGCGGCGTCGGCTGCGGCAGGGGCTAGGAGGGACCACCTGCGCGGTACGTGACGTCACTCGGTTTCGCGCATGCGCATAACTCACCAGTTCGGCTCACGCGAAGCTCGGCTCAGACTCGCGCAATGAAGCTTTTCGCTTCAAAAGACGCAGCCCTCACCTCCACTTGATCTACGCGACACAGACATATGATACGGGAAAAAAAATTACCTCTCGCTACTGGTCACGACAGCGAATAAACTAGCGTCACGTCTCAGTAGATGGGAGGAGCAAGAGCTACGTAAGGGTCATGGCTTGTGACATCGAGCATCAAGGCAGAGTTCGATAAACCTACTTGGGCACCGCCGCACTTACCAGCATTGGAGGCTATGTATAAGCATTGTGACCGCCGCCACACGAATGGAACGCATCGCGGCGCTGAAACCTCCATCCCGCGCATACCGATCGCGGCAGCGTGCTCTGTGGGGGCCCTAATTTCGAAACAGTCATGGAAGAAATCTACGGCGCGCCTTATTCGGTCTTCGTGGCCAATTAATCGAAAACTATCCGATAATTCGAAGGCATATTCAATTCGCTTACAATATTTGTTCGCCTGTAATGTATGATTTTCAGCGGGTAGGAGGATATTATATTCGCTATTCGAAAAATTCGGAATATTCAACAAATTTGCACCGAACGATAAAATGGTACTTGAAGCGCCCTCTTTAGGCACATTGGAAGAAGTACTGCGATTGTGAACGAAAAAACAGTGAATGTGGACCTCTTGTCGCGTAATGCGAGAGTATGTATATAATAAAGACTGCTATGAAAGCGACGTATTACAGTGTCAATCAAAAGAAACAAATAGTACCAAACGTGCACTGCCAGTCATGAAATTGGGACAAGCCGGAGCACGCAGCCCTCCAGACGAAGTCCGAGGGGGAACTATCTGATAACCGCTATGCCGTTAGGGAGTGATGCACTGGGGGCGTCCATAAAACCCAAAAGGAGTGCAGTCACTGGTCCTTTGGGGACTGTATCTGCTGCGTTTTTACGAGACATCAGCATCGTTCCCTCAGAGAAACTGATGTCGATGAGAGCGCAGCGATACTCCCCAAGAGACTAAATACATTTAGGTCTGTGTGGCTTAGAGTGTGTGGATGGGATGATGCAGCCAGAGCTCCTTCAGGGCACTACCGAATCGGTAATCGCTGCATTCTCGCCTGCGCATTTGGCGCCCCCACCCCATGCAGGCGCCGTGCCCAGCGCCTGCGGCGGCACTCTGCTGGGCGGCTATGTCACCACCAAGAAGCTGAACGTCAAGTCGCCGACCATCATGTGCTACTGCGTCATCCTCTCGTTCGTGCCCTGGTTCACGCTGTTCGTCTTCATGCACTCCTGCGACAACAACCAGAGCACGCTCGCCAACCGCACTAGCCCGCCGGGTGCGAGAGCATGGATATGCAGCTCAGCCTGTCCGGCTATGCATTTCTTGTGCTGGGCGTGGTGCGACATGCTGGTTATGCCAGTCAACACGTGGTTAGTTTTGCAGCTGTTGTTGTTTAGACAGCGTTACACAATATAATTCGCGCACCTTAGAATATATCGATATTGCGTTGAAGATAACTGCTTCGGGACGTACTGTGTAGGTCTCGATATTACATATTTTCCCTCGTATTTTCCTGCGTATATGTGCTATGGTAGGCAGTTAGGGGCTTAGACACGCCACATGTATCAAACTTGGGCACATGTTTGTTTGAAATGAACGCGGAAGCTTCTCACACAAACGCATGTTAGGACTAGCGTGACGAAGCGTAGAACGAAATGAAAATTTAAAAAATTCATAGGGGCACTCATTTACCTTATGTGTTGGCGGCGCAATAACATTATAAGCTGTTGACGCCTTTACATAGTGTTCTGTGTCATTCTTCCATGGTTGTGTTTGCGGAGACCTATAGGTGTCCGTGAACACGTCTGTACACACGCAACCACACATCTCTTCGTGTCATATATACTGCTGGTTAGATATTTCCCTGAAGGTGTCCAGAGTTGGCCATAAGGACGCAAAGCAGATACATCGAAACGTAAAGCTGTCGCTTCCAGTATGGTGACGTCACTTCAGATCCTGGGAATTATGACCGACGACATATTTTTCCCAGATTACGGTCCTAACGCATTGATAAAAATATAGGGGTTGAGTTCTTTTTCACTCGTTATGCCAGCTTAGAATCTTAAAGCCTTAAAAACGCAGCCATTACGTACCAATAATACTGGGGAGGGCAAATTACAATTCGTCCGAGTGCAAATGTTGCCACTTACCGTTCGGTTGAACATGAGAACAGGCGAACACGAAAAAGAGGGAGGGAGAGAACACGCTAACGCGACTACTAAAAACGGATCAACCATGACGATGATGTCAGGTGACCCGTAATGACTGCGTTAACGGAGCATCCAGAAATAGGCGAGAAGTTGCGGCTAGGTGCGCCTCAACTGGCCACATACCTGCCACTGCGCGCGCGTAGCAAGAATCCGGTAATCTGATATAAGTCCATGCTAGTACTTCTTCCCTGTGCTAAAAGTCGCTAATGGAAAATTTCTTGCCGTTTGCTCAATAGGCTAACGAGTAGATGGAGTTGGAATTTGCTTTTTTGCTTTAAGGGGAGCGCTTTTAAAGCGTTTTTCTCCGGGCCAAACCGTGTCTTCAATAAGCCCGAGCTGTGCGGTAACTGAAAACTTCCGTGCTCACCTGCTGTGGTCAAGAGTCACAAGGGGCAATAGATATTTTCAACCTAAGGCATCGCCTTCGCGTTCGCTTTGCTGCTTCGTGCTTCAGTAAAACTTCCCGATCAAGTACTTCATTACTATGCTTCAATGCTGCTTCCCAGAACATGCGAGCACATAGTAGTCTCGCGAGCACTATGGCGATGACCGCGTCAGAAAGGTCTGCATAGGCCGATGAGCTACCGGCCTTAAAAAAGTTTTATCTGAGCTCATGGAATCTTTGGGACCCTGCACTTAAATTCAGGCCAGAAGAGGTTAGTAACCCAAGATCGATATATCCCTGAAACGGTGTCGAATTGAACTTAACGAGGAGAGTCACTCACCGCGCGCACATGTACTGTACCTTTTCCGCGCCATCGGAGTGCGAGAACTGGCCCCTATGGCGCGGCTCGTGCACCTTTGCCGATCTGGAGAGTGGCAGCAATGCGCACTGCAACTGCACCAGCGTCATGTACGACCCAGTCTGCGGAAGTGACAACTTCGACTACTACTGCCCTGCATCGCAGGCTGTGCGGACGAGAAACGATGCGACAAGACCAAGGTGAGTCAATTCGAGTCGGAAAACTGTTTACTGATTGAAGGGGTGAGCTTTGCTGTAACAGCGGGTGGGCCCTCAGTTCAGGGCTCCGACGGCTTGTGCTGTACGAGTCGCCCGGTCGAACACATGCAGATGGTCCTCAATCGACTCGTCCTGCCACCACTGCCAGGCATAGACACAGTTACCGAGTCCTACCGAAGGTGCTATTCCAGGACAGGGATGTCGTTGTTGACTGTGAATACAGTGCTTTGGCGATCATTATTGTACAGTGGTGAGCAAAAGTGGCATACGCCATGCAGCCGCCAGAAGCTAACCATCAGACAAAACAATTATCGGAGCTAAAGATTTTTGATGCCGCTGGTTTGTAAGCACAGTCCAACATTAAAGAGCTGATTTCGTTTACTGTTGCAATTGGGGAGGGGAATAATACAGGACGCCGCGGACTATGGCACAGTGTTAGCAACAGCCGTTTTTTCTTTAGTTGTACCTTACTATATCATAGCCATATAACACCTGGAAACATGCAGTTCCTTTAAAATTTTCGTAAGTTCATAACGGCGGTCATCGCTGCTGTTCCCGCTTTACTCCAAACGGACATAACCTACCACATCACACTGTCTGGAAATGCTTTTTGTTCTTTTTTTCGTGAATAAAGTACAGCCACAACCCAGAAAAAGGACGTTCGTCCGTGCAACACCACGAACTCTAAAATTCGCTGCCATTCGTACTCTTCTTAGGCAACAACTTCGGCCCGCAAAGCTCGAATCTATATCTAGTCTAGTTTTTCGTTAGCTGACGTAATTTGCCAGCAGGTAAGAGCATAAACCGCGTTGGTCATGTGCCATGGTTTATTAACAAAAGCATGGCGTGCACCGAAATGAAATAACTGAACACGTATTACGAAGACACACAGTGGGAACGCGACAGCTGACTGTGACACAAAAATAGTCCAGGAAAAAATTTTCACGGACGCCGTGGCTAGCACATTTAGAACGAGTAAAGACTGTGCTGTAAACTGTTGAGCGTGATCAAGCATCCAAAGCCCGTAATATAACCGAACGCTGGTTTCTCAGTATACAATCATCACTTTTACAATAGCAACATCCGTGGCCACAAACACTACACGTGTGTCTTAACGGCGGCAGACTTCAGCAGAACGCACTTATTACTTTGGGCTGAAGACACAATCCACGTCTGACCCCATCGGCTGCAACGCTTCTGATGACGACGGTGAAGCCGAATTCAGGGGCTGGGTCGACATCCGCGGTTTACTCATGGGTGGGCCACATCGGTCGCCCTCATGCGGCCGAACCAGGTCCGAGTCTGCCGACTGAACAGGCTCACTGGACGACGGTGACTTCGGCGGTGAAGGCAAGCTGAGAACTTGAGGAAGCCTAGGCGGTGTGTGTAGTCTCGGCAGCTCATGTCGCACCCGTGGTTTGGACGACCTCCGCCGTGTGGACGACGTCATCGACCTGGACAAAGTCCGAAAGGGCTGCTCTTAGTAACCTTCTCTGGATCCACGGAGCTCCGCTTTCTTCTTCGATTCGGGGGATGGCGTCCGCTGCCATGGACTCGCCGCGCGTTCACTTTTTCCTTCTCGCAGCTGGTGACATGGTGCGCATCGAGTTTGCTCTAGGGCCGTTGAATAATCTCCTCTCTGTACCGTATCCCGCCGAGCGTATGCTGTCGAATCTCGCATGGAGATACCCATATATATATATATATATATATATATATATATATATATATATATATATATATATATATATATATATATATATATATATATATATATATATATATATATATATATATATATATATATATATATATATATATATCACATACAACGCACTGCAAGCTGTAATAATGAACTAATAATTAATGAATTTCCGCGGGATTATGCTACATGCTACACTTATGCTACATGCGGATATGAGAAGTGGCCTCGAAGCCATTGACACGCGCACACTTTTAACAAAAAAATGGATGGGACACTTAAACTCCGTAAAAAGCTGACGACACTATAGCGTAATAGGTTAATAAATCCCCATAGATGTGGAAATGGTCATCATCTGCTTTACACTCCCTGGGAGTAATCATACCACTCCTCGCGCAGGTGTGGAGCGGTTAAGCGATCACCACTGCCCTGCAGTGGCAGTTGCTGCCACCGCTGGGGGTTGTGCAACCCAGGCTGCTCTTCACGAGCCACCAATCATTAATTTAACTGCCACCTGGCACTGAGCTCAGTTTGCTCACAGTCCGGTGGGCAGGGTGTGCTGACGCCACAAGGTCACCTGGTTTCTTGTCCGAGGATGATTCGCTCAGAAGGCCTACGACGCCGGATTTTCTGCACAACGGCAGCATTAACGCTATCCCGTTAGAAGAAGCCATGTGCAGCTGGGATGAAGCCGGCGGAAATCGTCTCTCACTGCAGATCCAAGAATTTTCGAGAAAAATTACGTCTCCTGTGCACATTGAATTCACAGCTGCGTCCCTTTCTGCCGCATTCGTTTGTTTACAGTGCTTTCAGGAAATTTTGCAAATGATCTCCCAGAATGATTGCATTGGCCGCTACATCTTTGCTCTCGCAGGCCAGGACCGCAAAGCCCACATTTGGTATTAGCACGTGTGCAGCAATAAGCATGTGTGCACAGGCTTCTCACGATGCTTTCGGTCATGCAGCACGATGCCACAAACTCTTCAACGCTCGATGTTGGGCGAAACGGTGAACCGCTTTTCCTGCAGCTGTTGCCGGCCAGAGATCGCGTCCAGTGGTGCGACTGCGGCTTCATGTTACGCTGACTTGAAGTAACTAAAGAATGGGAACGCTGCAGCAGAGAATTTCATTTGGATAAGTTACAACTGCGGTCCTCAATGCGTCACTGATGATAGGCATTTGCCAAACAAACCACGGCAACAAACTCACAAAGAGCTCTCAGCGATGACATTTCGTTGCAACGGCAGTAAGAAAAATAGTGTGCGTTGTCTGCTTGAGGCTTAGCCCCTGACACCGCAGGAACTTCCTCAGGAGGCATTGCGCTAACCCACAACGGGCGAAATAGCGCCGACAGCTATTTCGCCAGATAGGGGCTGCCAAGATGAGCGTCCCCCGTCGAAGCGAGGCCGCTATTTGCCGTTGCCACTTCGCTGTGTCTTGCGTTCGCAGCGAATAAATGATGAACGAAGCAAATCTACTTGTCTCAAGTGAGAACGCGTTGTTTGGTTGCCATGGAGATCGACGTCGGAAAGTGCGGGATGTTCGAACAGGTTGGTAATAATCCTTGAAAAAAGTTCACTTTGAAACTATTGAATTGCACAGTTGCGCGAAAATTGTTGTTCGTTATTTGTTACTGTTTTTGTTGATGACGACGTAAATAAAAGCACAATAAATTTATATTTGCGACATTTACTACACTGCATTTTACTTTTCAACCGAAATGACGCTGGGAGCAGGTAACTACATTCAGAACCTTCTGGTCTCATATTCTAAATTTCTCGCGAGTACGCTCCACAAAGACGCCGCACCCAGAGCGAATAGGAGGCTTGAAAGTTTGCTGTCCGTATTCTAAATCCATCTAGTGTTTTATGAACGCATGCGGCTTCCGGCGGCTTTTAAAATACAACCCGCGAAATCGAAACCGAAACAAGAGGCGAGATAACGGTGTCTAAATAATTAATTTTAAGTACGCTAGAGCGGATCTGTCGCACACCTAAAATTTGATTCTTTAGGTCTCGTAGGCAGGAGAGAAGGATATTTTTTATAATATGATACGCATGGCAACATGATATTGCCAGCAACATCCGCGTGTAAGACTGCATGAATGGCTAATGAAAATTCGCACCGTCGTTGATGGGTCTGACGAGATGGAGGAGCAAGTAGATGGGGAATAGAAAGCGCCTGTACGGGAAGCAAAGTTCTATAAACATCACAGTCCAGCCAATACAAACGGCAGCGCCAATTGTTCCCGTAGCGGCCGGAGAAGAGCCAACGTCTTATTGTTGTCACGGCAACGGCATCCAGGTCATAAAACTCCTTCCTTGAGCAGGATACGAACCACTGCTTGCGATAACAAAGCAGCTTCATTTTCCAGTGCCTCGGACAATTCTGCCACCGCCACAGCCTGCGGCAGTCTCTATTTCTTGTCTGCTTCAGTCACCAGGTGCGCTGAAGTAGCTAAAAGCGAAACTAACTGAATTGTTCTACATTTTTTTGTGTTTTTAAACGACGGCCACGAAAATACCAATATCACCAAAAAGTAATTTCAAACAACGCATACAGAAAAATATAATGCTTGCATCAATCGTGTTCACACTTCATTCTGTTTCATGCATTTTGTGCCCTGCACGTATTCACGTATCCCCGCAACCTGCGGAGTGGCGCCACCACTGCTGCCAGCTGACGCAAATCTACCTTGGCTGACGTGGCAATTCATCTCGTACGCGGCCATTGCTTCGTTCCTCGAGAGTCAACTTCGCCAAACACGACGCTGGTTTGGTGCACGGTTTCGCGGACACTTCGTAAGCATTTAGGACATGTGCCTGCGCTTTCATCCTCTGCGAAGTCTTCGGTACGCCAAACCCATTCCCGTCCAGGCTTACGCTGTCGACACTGCCATGGTCTGCAGGGAATTCGCTCGTGCCCCGACTGGGTCCGGCACGAACGCTGCATTCACGCCGCTGAGCGACAGTTCTTCGGCAGACCTATCGTACCAGCGGGAGCAGAGGCTAGTAGCGGCGATCTCACCGCCGTTGCGCAAGCTTCTCATCCAGACAGCCCAGTACGCTAGCAAGTGTGCCCACGACTCCATCCTGAAGAATGCATTCGTCTTCTGCGACGGCGCACAGCAGCGGAGCACTACCAGGCACTGCGCTTCCGCAGCTGTTTCAGCAGGCTTCATCCACTACTCCGTGATGCTATCCGCGGTCGTCTTGGAGCCGCCGCACCATAAGACGGTAAAGCAGGCTGGCAAGGCACGCGGTTGACTATCACCCCGATCAATTACGAAGTATACGCCCTGCATATATGCCTATCGCGTTTTCCAGGAAGCCTAGTATACCTAGTATTCGTAATGCGTACGTGTTCTGTTCGTATGTGCTGTATTACTTGGGTTTTTGTCCAGGTTCTTGGGGGTTTCTACGTTTATGTTACATGTTTTATGCGTGTGTGTTTTATTTAGAAAAAAAAAAGTTCTGTTTGACGTCAAAGCTGTGTGTATGTGCGTTTTATTTTTCGACTTTGTTTTTTTTTTTTCAAGGGAAGCTCCCGCGCTTCTTGCTTCTCGAAGTCTGCGGCGCTCCGTGCAAGCCAAGCCGCCCGTCCAGGCGTACGCTGTCAAGGCTCCCATGGCCAACAGGAACGCCATGGCTCGTGCCCAGGCTGGGTCCATCACGACCGTCGCATTGACGCCGCCCAGCGACAGCGCCTCACCAGACTCTTCCTGCCAGCTGGCACAGGTGCTGTAGCCGTGATCCCACTTCCCACGTGCCAGCTGGCCATCCAGACAGCCGAGTGCGCTGGCAAGTGTGCCCACGACTCCATCCCGAAGACTGCTGCGCTCCTCTGCGACGGCACAACGGTAGAACACCACCAGGCACTGCCAGAACGGTTCTGGGCAAGCAGCTGCTCGCACCGTTATGACCGACAGTCGCGTGGTGTTCTCCGTTGTTGCCTTGAGCCTGGCCGCCGTGCAACCGCTGTTCCATGACCCAGTCTAGGCGGCTGGGCATAGTGTCCGAAGGCGGTGGCGCAAGATCGCGGCCTGCAACGTTTCTGGCGTCGCCCATCTCGGTGATCATGGAGGCTGCTCGACACTCGGGCATCAAGGACGTCGAGCACGATAGGCGCGCAGGAAACGAACATTTTGCGATTTAATACCGACGATGTGTGTGGACTGTCAGTGCCACACTTGTCGTGCGAAAAACATTGGCACGGCTTAAAACTTTCGTTGCTTAATTTTGATTGCACTGTATGACGTGTATTGTTTTGCCTTTTTTTTACTGTTGTTGTTCGGTGATTCGCATAATTATGTTAATGTTTGTAGCTATATATTTTCTGATTTATTAAACGCTCAGTTTGTAGTGAACGCTGTGTCTATGGATTTCTTTTCCGATCTCGTCTTTTACCTTTGACCTGCACTAGTTCTGTCCTGCAGTGGCCTCGTGGTAGAGCATTTGCCTCGCATTCGAGAAGTGCTGGGCCCCATCGTCGGTGCCGTAGTGCACCCACCGGTTTTGTTAATGGGTAAAAGAGTTCTCCCGTCCTGATGCTCGTCTTTTCCGGGGTTAAATGCATCTGAAGGTTTTCGACCCTGGCCATAAGTTACAGCCCTCGGCTCGGCTGCGGGAGGTGGTAATTTTGACTCCCATTGTCGGCCCGCCGGGGTGGATGGCGTATGAAAGAATCTGCGCCTTCGAATCTCGAAAAGGGCCGCAAGTGGGCTTTTCATTTTCAGCACGAGGCGAATATAAGTTGTGACGACACCCGTCAGGTTGAATGCAACGGTTTCGTCGTCGTAATTTTTCCGTTGGCTAAACGGAAAATTTAAAAATTGGTTTTGGGGAAAGGAAATCGCGCAGTATGTCTCGCATATCGGCCGACATCTGAGCCGCGCCGTTAGGAAAAAGGTAAAGGAGGGAGTGAATGAAGGGGTGCCGTAGTGGAGGGCTATGGCATAACTTCGACCACCTGAGGATCTTTAACGTGCACTGACATCGCACAGCACAAGCAGCCTTAGCAATTCGCCTCCCTCTAAACGCAGCCATCGCAGTCGGGTTCGACCCCAGGAATTCCGGATGAGTAGCCGAGCGCTCTCACCACTGAGCCACCGCGGTTGGTGTTTGTTAAACAGGTAAAATGAGATTCTGTGTGCGTAAGGGAGAGAGCTCGTGTCAGAGAGTGCGCATGTTGTGCGTGGGCACGCACGCATGCGTGTTCTTGTATATGTATGTGTTACTATACTTGCCTTATAGAGGAGTGACATATGAGCTGGAAAAAAGTACACAGCAGTACACAGTACACAGCAGTAAGGGCGCTGTGATCGGTGCTCTGCCGAACAGAAAACTATCGCCGAAAGCCTCGACTGGTTCGCGTCAAAGGCGAGAGCACATTTCGAAGTATGTGAGACGCGCACCGAACCGAAGTGCAAGCGTTTCTTGTTTTTGTCCAAAAGCGCGATAAATAATTAGAACGGGGTTCGCATCTTAGCTGAGGCGGTCTGAATCCTCAAACAATCCAATGGAGCGCCAGATTTTACTAATATGCACTCCGGCACACAAGGCCCTCAGGGGAAATGAAGGAGCCAGCGAGCTCGCAAAACGACGTATACCTTTCCGGGCAATCTCAGACCCCCTCCTTGAACAGAACACTTATCGTCAGGAAAGGATAGGATGACCACCTACCGAGAAATCACACAGTGCTATAATTAATTATGTAGGAATGCTCAGATGCGGACCCCAAACTCAGTAAAAAGGAGGAGTCGATCCGGCACTAATTGCAGGTTGACGCCTACCCAAATCCGCTAGAACTTGGTAAAGTCCACCCAGGCCAATCTGAAGCTAAATGCAAGCATAGTGAAAGCCTGGCAAGCGTGGTCCATTTGCTATGCACGTGTCCATAGATATCAGATGGCACACAACAGGCACCTGAGAGGCTATGACGAGTAGCTAAGAGCTAGACGCTCAACAGGCGATCGCCAAAAGACATCAGGCAGCATTTCGCAAGTTGCGCGTCTGTGCCGTCTGTGCCGCTCCGGTCGAAACGATTACAGCGATCTTTATAGCGGCGGGAGACGCTGCTGATGTTATGCTTAATGAAAGTAACATTTCTTGACCATGACAGACAATAAAAACATGCTCAAGAAATAAATCGTAAGTAGCCATAAGCATTAAAAAATAAGACATCAAGGAAATGGTTTGCGAAGATGACGCATCGCTTCCGCGCCGCTAGTGTCGCCGCGAGCAGCGCAGCTGCAGACGACTGCGCGAGCGAAAGTAGGAGAAACTAAACTTCACGTTTCCGACGCTGCCGACGCGACGTACACACGGGAGCAGCGCAAACTCCCTCTGTTGCGTACTGTTGCGCAAAGTGGTGCAGCACATCCGGCAACAGTGCGCAACGCT
Source organism: Amblyomma americanum (assembly GCF_052857255.1). Taxonomy (NCBI): domain Eukaryota; kingdom Metazoa; phylum Arthropoda; class Arachnida; order Ixodida; family Ixodidae; genus Amblyomma; species Amblyomma americanum. The sequence continues at coordinate 272,499,162 of NC_135497.1, forward strand.
TCTTCAGACTTCCTGCCCACCACAGGTATTTATGAATTCACTGCCTATTATGTCCCTCTTTGCGTAAGAAGTTCACGAAACCGTTAGCGTCCTTCGGGCCTTTGTTTTGGTCGCCGTTCACTGTTTCGATTTTAAATCGGTGATGGAATACAACGAATTTCTCCTGGTGCGTTTTACTGCAGCGGCTTTAATTGATTTTGCAAGGCGCGTTTGATAAAAATAAGGCGCCGTGCTGCACAGTCTGAGATAGCCCGACAATCTTACGCGTGGAACCGTTGGTTACTTTGCTTGTTTACATTTGTGTGTGTGTTCCTCACTGCCTGGCTTAATCTGAAGTATCTTACTGCCTTTAAAGAGCTAATCCCCTCAGGTGTTCGTGTCCTGAAAGCCTAATTTGTATATGGTGATTCCAACTTGCGCACCCTATAACGTCGCCAGAGGAGGGGACCAATATTAGTCTTCAGTTTGGTTATTTTTTTCGGAATTAGTACTCGCATATATACATAACACGTCCGTGTTTTCTGCAGCCGCGGTCTGATCGTCACATCCAAAATTATCACGCAGGCCTCACTAACGCCAGAAGGTTGGCGCGGCGCGCTGAAATCCGAAATTAAGCGCGCCGTGAGTTGCATACAGAAAGGCTGTTGGAGTTGTTTTTTTAGGTGTTCCGTAGTGGCGCCGCTCTAGCCACCGCTTTCACATGGTACAAACTGCCGCCTGCTCTAAGCATTGTAACTTTCCCTGAACTCTCCGAGCCGGCTGTCCCTGACGCTTTTCGTTATCAGCGTGCACGATCGACCATATACTGGAGGGCACCGCACTCTCCGCAGTATTCTTATCTCGTGACGTCTCTCTTATCTCGTGCCTTGTTGTCGTGTCTGCTTTCCTGAGCTCTCAGAAACTGTTTCGCCTAGTTCGTCATGGCTTTTGCGTAGTTTCGCGGCGCTTCCGCCGGTTGGGGGAAGGGGAGGCCCAGGGCGCTTCGGGATCTTTATGGCAGAGGCAGCGCCTTTTGCGCGGGGACACTTTTTTTTTTCTGTACCCATCTTATCGCTCCCTCCCCATTAATATTTTTTTTTCACACACACACTGTAAAGCTAATTTAAGAAAATTACGCCTAAGCATTGAAAATCCTGGTTTCAAGCCTCCTACAGTGTATTTGTTCTTTTTCAACAGGTGTGCTATCCCAAGCACACCCATCAGATGCCCACAACAGCACCATGGGACTCACTTTATTATGTGATGCTAAGTGCACCAACAAAACACGAGAATTTACTGCAAAATGCTCATCTTCCATCTGCATAAAAAACTGTGGACCGGTGACCTTGATATTTTTGCGATGGATATTGACAGGTCTGTAGTAGTCTATAAGTTTAACTTTAATGCAAAAATTATTTCTTGACCATATTTGCATAATTCATGCATTTCATGAAATCTACACATTGTTCAGACACAGCGCTGTAAATTCAAAGTTCTTAATTTGCTGATAATGCAACACATATAGAACACTGGTGATGCCAGTTGTGTCGCAGCTATGTTTACATGAATGTCAGTCAACAACTTTCTGGCATAGCGGACGAGAGAAATGCACGAGGACAGCGTAGCTATCGGATTAATCTGCCAGACAGGCACATTGAGAAGGGAAAGCCCAGTTCAGTAGTGAATGAAAACAGGTGATGCATAGGCAATTGAATTGAAGAGAGGCATCCCTCCCCCTGCCACCTGCACTTGTTACAACACTCCCCAGCTGCAGCTAACAAAAGCAGCCTAAGCTGAAGGTGGGTGTGGCATGCCTCTCCACAGTCTGCATTGGACATAGCACCATCAGATTTGAAGCTGTGCATCTAAATGAGTGCGTAGCAGCTGAACGAGACACATGAGAAAATATAATGGGCCACAGTCGCATTTTTGTAAATTTCGCTTAGATAGCTGAGCAAGAACTAATACAAAAACCAATACATTGCAAGAGTTGTATCCTTGTTTTCTTTAGATGTCTGTTTGCTTTCATATTTTTTGCAGCTGAAGCTGGCCCAGTGGTGCCAGAAAGGGCAGCGTTGGACAGGCAATGGTGACACCTGCACCAGTAACACCAAAAAGAAGAGGGAGGAGACGACATCTGCATGCACACCTCAAATCCTTAATCAGACTAAGAGTCTCGAAGCGACAGATACAGAAAAGCACTTGGCCGGATTAAAAAAAAGGCACAAGACAAGGCGAGTAACACATCCGGAGGCTCTAAACAAGCGTTAACCGCATTTGCTACGAGACGTTTTTTTCAGATCAGGCTCTGTTCTTTTTCAAAATCCAAAAAGCACTGATAAAAACAAATCAAGGAATTTGCTCTCAGTATGTCCTTTCATTCCCCAAAATCTTATCGATTATTCAGAGAAATGCTTCATTTGCCACATGTGACAATGCTGAGGCGCTGCCTGGCAGACATCCCAATGAAACCTTGTATCACTCCAGGTGCCATGAACGCATTAGAATCAATAACAAAAGATTGGCCACTGCAAGACAAAGCATGTTTCTTTTACTCAGTGTAATAGCCTTGAAAAGAGATTTGATGTATGATCAGTCAGAAGATATTGTAATTGGTTTCATAGATGACGGGAATACAACTTCTCGTATGGCAAACACAGCTCTTGTTATGGCAGCGTCTGGCATATCAAGAACTTGGATTCAGGCAGTAGGCTCTGCGGCAGCCCACAAGGAATCGTCAGCTCTTGCAACATGCAGGCTGCTATTAGATTTAAATTAGTGCCTTGAAACAAAACGTCATTTGGTGATAGCAGTCATCTGTGATCAAGAGTCGAACGATGTCAGCCTACCAACAATGTTCATCCATCCTATCCACGAACTATATTGGAACACACCAAATGAACATTTCAAAAACACATTGGCAATGAAACTAAAGAACAACGCATTTGCAGGATGCCCTTCGCTGACATGAGAGTTAAGTATGCCACACAAGTGTTCAGGAAGTCCGTGTCTATGGCACTTATCACTCTCATCACCATTCAGGGGTTCCTGTTCATGCCAAATTTACAGCAGAGTTTGCAGAAAGGGCAGGTAACTTTTTGACAGCCTGAACAGTTCATCCCTGAAAAAGCCGTGCAAAAGGTTGTGGTGCGCAGATTTTGAGGGCTTCAAACACCATGTCTTCTTTGTGTGTCCCGTTAAATAGGATTGACCAGTGGTGTTTTGGTTGCCCTCTGGACAAGCAACTGCACTCCATCAACGGTTGGCAGATTACAATCAAAGCCTTGCTCCTGCCGTGGACTATCTAAAAAGAATTGAATTTACTCATCATTTCACTTGTTAATGGCTTCAAGAGCCTTTGCAAACCTTTTAAGTAATTATTCGTAAAAAAAAGGCTGTAATGAGACACTCAATCTGCACCAATCCGTTGCCACTCTAAAACATATCTGGATTGGCCAAGTTTTCAAACTTTTTGAAGGAGACTGCGAAGTGACTACAAATGCATTACTCATCAGCTTGGAGATTGTTGCCACGTTGTTGTCACGAACCAGCACACCAACCACAGGCCACAGCAGGCCGCAAGGCTCCAATTCATATAAAGTGCAATGGTCTTCACAACATGCCCCTCGTAAAGTATATGGAAATGTGTACCATGTCGCTAGCACTCTTGTGAAGAGCTTTTTTGATCTGAGGACCTGCCGCAACCTCTGAAGAATGTCTATATTATATAGAGGAACTAAGCAGAAAAAGTCCATTGGTTCCAACTGGAATTATTCCAATTGGGGCCAGTTCAAAAACCGACTGGTTCCAACTGGAACCAATTATATCTTTTTACTAGGACCATTCCGGAACATTCTGCCTTGTGCCAACAATTTAGAGGGAAATTAATTGCAGCGTGTTAGGGATGTGAAGCCAAACAAACACACAAGGAGCATAAGCTCAACACATATCCACAGAACACACTTTTGCTTCCACTTGTATACTCCATTAATGGGACTCTCCTGCTGGAGCAAGTGACGCTTGTTTGTTGAGCGAAATTATTTCATATACTCACACCAGTTCTGGTGGTGGAAATGATGAAAACAATTCAGCAGGTAAAGCCGCTAATATCTTTTTAACAGAAACCTCTTTAGTTCACTGTTGTATGTCAATAATGAGCACTATGTAGCTATGACACCGACCACCTGAAACTTCTGTAACCCACTGGAATGTCCAATTGGAATCTCAAGAACCAATTGCAGATATACAGTTGGACAAGCTGCAGCCAACTGGAACCCAGTGACTCCAACTGGTTCCAGTTAACATCAGTTGCCAAAACCAGCAGGACAAGCTGCGGCTAATTAGAACCCAGTAACTCCAATTGGTTTCAGTTGACACCAGATGGAATTCCAGTTCGAACCACTGGACTATTTCAGCGAGGAATTGATTCCCTCTTCAGACAAGAATTCATGTATTGTGCCCACATACCAAATGTGTGTAATAATCTGGTTGAAAGGATGCCAAACTGGGAATGTATTTTCTGTTCCGCAGCCTGCAGGTCGAAATTTTTAAAATTACTTTGCCATACAAGGCTACATGGGTACATCATATTCGTCAACAGAAGAAGAGATACAAAGTTGAAACAGAGTGTTCCTACCTGAAAAAAGCGTAAATTAACTGTTGATATTCATGATGCATTGTGTTAGTATATGATTAGAATATTTGGTTTTTTATTTCTGCCTACTGCTTATGTGCCCTCTCTTGAATTTTTGTTGTGTTATTTATTTTATGTTTATAGTTTATATATTTGTTTATTTATAATTCTGCTCTGGTTGCACATATACGGCACTGATTGCTTTTGCTGCGTTACTTCTTTTTACAAAATCCAGGCTGTTTTTTGGAAGCCTTGTGTGTCTTGTTAGTCTGAGCATTGCTATGACAAGGGGTTTTGATTTAACTTATTGTTGGCAAATGCTAACAGCTTAAAAAAGGTGCCAGAGAACCCCTGCTGCTCCTTTTCCTTCCTGATCAAGCAAATAGCCATACATCCTCTCAAGAAATGCGAGAATTCAATTAAGAATGACTGGCTGTATACTGAAATCAGTCTCTATGAGCTGTTATATCATGATTAGTGTAAAAATAAAGTTGTGAAACTTAATGTTGAGACATGCATGCCTTCAGCTGCTCATAAAATCAAAAAAGTACTCTGCAGAACCCAAGGCTTTTGTGGTATATAATTTTCCAACCACTGGTCATGACTGTTGCACTGTATTGTGCTGTTGGGAAAATTAGCGATGTCTGGAATCCGCAGGCAGCAAAAACAGACTGGATCATGTGTTCGGCTCTGGAACAATTAAGAAGGGTGTGCGCATAAGATGTGACTTGGCTGACGTGGGAAAGAAGCAGCGTGGGAAACAAGCATGCTCAAACTATGATGAAGTGCTATTTAAAGCGGCTGTATTAGCGATTTATTTATTTATTTATTTGGACATACTGCAGCCCCTACAGAGGCTATTACAGCAGTGGAGGTATAGATTCAAATCAAAAGACATGGTAGTAAAAATTAAAACAGCAAAGTTGAAAACATAGGGAACACTACACCAATTGGAAGCATTGGTACAGTAAATAGATTATAAAGCAGTTACGGCCTGTATAAATCTGTCTATTGAGAGGAAACACAATGGACCGGGCAGTGTATTGCGATGTTCAATAGTGCACAGAAAGGAACTGCGTTTAAACACATTAGTGCGAGTAGTGTAAGGTGAAAGATTAAGATTATGATAACTTCTTGTTGACGGTGCTATATCGCACTCGTGATGTACCTGTCGCTTGAGAGTCGGTATTGCAAATGAATGACACAGTGTGGAAATTTCAACGATCCTGGTTGCTGGGATGGTGGGGGGGGGGGGAGGGGGGGATTGGCAAGGGTAGTTATTTGTAATGACTGAAGGCAGAAGAGGGTAAAAAATTATGGCGATATCTATTACATATCAAGGGAACTGATTTCCTTTGGATGGACTTAGATTTCCTAATCTCAGTGACCTTCCAAGGATTGCACACAAAGCAAGCATAGATAAGAATTAGACAGATTAGGGTTCTATACATTAGTAACCTGGTTTCCTTCAGAGCCTCAGTACTGTTCGTCAATGACATCCTAATTCTTTAGGGCTCTATTACAAATGAAGTCAGTGTGTATGGATTATGTTAAGTGGGAGGTAAAAATAATTCCTAGATGCTTGTACCCGAACACCCTTCGAAGGGGTATATTATGAAAAGATTAATAAAAAATTGATGAAGAGGAACTAGTACTGAATGTCACGGCAACAGATTTACAGCAGGTAATATTCATCTACCAACTTCCACACCACCTACAGAAGCTAGAAAATGATTCATTAATATGAGAATGATCATCTCAAGAGTGAATGATGTCATATAAAACAGAATCACAGGCATGCATGCAAATGTTCCATGTGATTTTCCAAGGCATGTTGTTCATATACAATAGAAAGAATGAAGGTCGTAAGACCGAGCCTTGTGGCACACCGGATGTTACGGGGGCGATGAAGGACTGTGCTGAACTGTAGTTAACAAACTGAAAGCGCTAAGAGAGGAAATTAGAGATCCAGATTACTAAGGCTGAATTCTTCCAATATAAGATTTAATTTGATCATCAACTTAGAATGAATCACAGTGTCAAAAGGTTTTGAAAAATCAATGAAAAGCACGCCAATTTGACAACCACACTCCAAATTATGAGCAATGTCATGCAGGAATTCTGATAATTGGGTAGATGTGTTAAAACCTCTCCTGAAGCCATGATGAACATTAGATAAAATGTTATTCAATTCAAGAAATCGTACAATATGTGTATGGATGATATGCTCAAGCATTAATCTATATAATGACATAATAAGCGAGATAGGCTTGTAGTTTTCAAAATGTTGCTTATTGCCTGACTTAAATAACGGCCGAACTTTTGCAAATTTCCAGGACTTGGGTCCAATACCACAACTAAAAGATTTAATAACAAGAAAATGTCGATAACAAGATGTTCATAATGAATATCTGGCGAGCAATGCATTACGGATTCCATCAGGCCCGCTTGATTTATTGACATCAAAATTCAGCATCATATTCACAACATTCTCCAAGGAAACTGTCAGATCAATTGAAGCTGATTTGGCATACAGGAATGATGGAGGGACTAAACTGTGATGTTGAGAAACATACTGAAAGAATGAGTTTAAAGCATCTGAAATGCTCTTGCAATTCAGAATTAAATGGTCATTAAAAATAAATTAATTCGAAGGAGTATCCTGAGAAAGGATCGTGGGCCAAAATTTTGTTGGGTTGCTGATTGGTAAATTTTGCAGCAAATTTCTTCCTTGATTTGTAACATATGCGGTTTCATGTCCCGAAGCAACACATGGGTTATGAGGGACATAGCAGTAGTTGTCGGCATGTTCTATTGGACTGTGTGCGGTCTCAACATGCGAGGACACTGTGCAGTACACGGACCACTTGCAATTTACAATTTAGTAAATCGCCCAACATTGTGGCAGATGCAATACTATTTGGGTTAACTCCCGGTGTGTCATCACTGCAAACTGAATTAATGACCTCTGGTTATTGCTCTTGTATGCCAGCAATTGCCAAAACTGTTCTGCAAATTTTCAGAAAGTCGTTTCTCGACCTGCCTTGGTAATATTTTCCTGCGCTTTTTATCTACAAAAAACAAGTAACCTGAATAGCATGTAGCAGACGAACCAGCGCCCTAAACAATGCAAGCATGCAACTTCACCAATATGAACTTCTCTTGGTGGCTGTATACTAAGCTATAGCACTGCAGCATATTATGTTGTCTTTGGTCTACTTATGCACTGTGAATTTTTTTTCCCGAGTCAAAGGTTGAAATCTTTCACTGGCACTCTGTATGTGTATACTCATTGCCACACATCGATATATTTCAATACATGTGAAATATTTTACTTCATTGCTATTTATTGAATCTTCACAGAGTTATTGTGTATAAACATATATTGATTGATGTCACATTTGCTTATATATGAAATACTTACCTTGATAGTACGGTATCTTGTTGAACCATACTGGCATTTTTCAATTTTGATTGTTTAGCATGGCGGTCACTAATATTGCCATGCCCCCGTAGTTCCGTGCACTCACTCATGAGTGCACTCATATCGTCTCACTCACACTCACGTCTATGAGGGTAAGTGAATGTGAGTGTTGGTTGTCTTGAGTGTGAGTGCAAGTGAGTTGCGAGTGTGAGTGGACGTGAGTGTGGGTGGTCATGAGTGTGAGTGGATGCGAGTGTAAATAGAGATGACTGGTGAGTGGAGATGAGCTATGAGTGGGCTTGAGTGCCGAGTGGATGTGAGTGGTGGGTGGACGTGACAGCGAAGTTGGTCGCATGTATTTCACGATGACAGTATATCCGTTCAGCTATCTTCATGTTGTTGACAGCTGAGGGAAGCAATATTCACTACCAAGGGCGCTCGAGGCAGCATAAGGCATCATGCCGATGTCTTTGGACTACCGAAACAGAGGATTCTGCTGGCACAGGAACGGGAATCTTTCGTTGCTGTTCGCAATTTAGTTCACGGTTGCCATGGGCGCTGGCCTTTTGCGGGTCCAATGAGCAACTACGAGTTTTATCAGATCCTTTGAATGAATTTCAATTGCCGCTGCTGAAAAGGTAGATGTGTGTTGTCACGCTTCCGACACGGTCATACACACAGAGTTGTAATGCTTGCTTCTCAAACAACAACTGTCTGGTTCTTGGCAATAACGAGCGTAAGGTGGGATCTCGAGTACTGCAGTGGACGCTTATGTTTTTTCTGTGCCCGGGTGTGCACATTGTAGAGCTCTGCTCCGGCTGTATTCTTTTAATTGGGCCGGACTTGCGCGAAAAGCATACCGATTTGGCCCAGCTCTTGAAATGCACCAGCTCGGCTCAAGCCCGGAAACAAAGCAAAAGCCAAGTGTGCTTTTAAGTAATACAGGAGGTTCTTGTGTCTATCATGCACTTGAAGGAGCCCTGCGTCGCAAATCACCCTTGTGGTTTTTATGTTTTGTATGCATAGCTTCAGACATGGTAACACCTTTGACGCCCAAGGAGATATCCAAAATGGTAATATTTAATGCTTTAATCTGTACCAGAAATGATTGTTTCGTGCTGATGGTGATGGAATGTTGCAGCGATTTTCAGCAGTGGATACGAGGTGGCAACCAATCTGGCCGCACCCTTTTTGATAGGTTTGATGTACAGTTCCATTTGAAGTCTTATATACCCCGAAAAGGGATCTGAAATAGAATGTATCTCAGTACTGTCAATTTTCCCGTTGAGAAAAAATTGCAAAAAAGGCAGTACGAGTGAATGAAAGCTCATAAGAATCAAGCCAGGGCAAGTTTTTGTTTCACCTAAAAGTATCATGAAGTCGAGTTCTGCTCTTCAAAGTGCCAATACTGAGAATGCAGTGAAGAAAAGCCCTCTGACAGACATCATAGCCAAAAATGTGAAGAGAACGGGAAACTCGGGGCTGGGGTGGCCTACAAGTCGTCTCGGTAAAACAAGACCGCTTGTTGAGTCGTTGACAAGCACGCTAAGGCTTTCCCTCTCTAGTTCACTCAGTGAGTGTCAAGAAACCATCTGCTTACCTCTACCATACATTCCTCTGTCGATGTTACACGTTAAAGTAAAAGCCACAGCTCTTAATATCTTTTATATTTTGCAATTCCATCACATTGAAATACATGTTTTATCATTCCTCATTTTTGCGCCCCGTTTTGGCCATAGGGGCATAGGTGAGAGGAGGTTGTGGGGGGGGGGGGGGGGGACGCTGCGCTGATACTTGTCTCGCACTCATTGAGAACTCTGCACACGTTTATCGACACCATTCAAAAACGTGTCCGAGCACCTTAGCTGCTGACGCTAAACAAGCACTCATTGTCTCAGCAGCAAGCGCGGGAGCACACTTGCGTAGCATTGGTTCGGGAAATGGAATTGCATAAGTGACCACTTTCTTCAAGCACTTAAACTGTGAAAATTGTACAAACTGTCCAACAGAGCCCAGGCAGCTCACCACCCCATCTTTGACTCAGGCTATGCCAGGGGAGCCACGAGCGCAGTTTTCCGCGGGCAGTAAATCCCTCATCCTCTCCGTTGACAGCAAACAAGAAAATAGTGAGTGAGTATGAATGAGTGAGTGGTTGTGAGAGTGAGTGGTCATGAGTGCGAGTGTAAGTGGTTGTCAGTATGACTGGTCATGCGAGTATGAGTGGTTGTCTGTGCGAGTGGTCATGAGTGTGAGTGAGTGGCTGCGAGTGTTAATTTTTGTGAGGGGACATGAATGTGAAAGAGTGGATGCGAGTGCAAGTCGCCGTGAGTGTGATTGAGCCACCTCTCATGGTACCGAGGTATGCATGCCACTGATGCCAGAATCACCACTTCTATACATCCATTGCGAATACTGATGTTTTCTTTAATAAACTACCGTTTGCACAGAACTGCTTACACTTTTGCTTCTCGAGCGAGCGCCCTAACCGGCTGTCATGCAGTCGCGCCGCTCGCCACAGCCATGCTACCTCACCAGAACGTCAAAATACACGCAGCACACAACGCAAGTACATAGGAAATTGTGCGCAAAAGCAGCGCAAAAACATTTAATCACCAGTATGTGTGTATGAAGCTTAAATCCAGCTAACGCCCGCCAGCACCACAACCGCGCGAGCCACCGGCTGCGAACAGCTGGCCAAACGCAAGCCGCCATGCTGGATTTCTGTATTGGCGGCTTGTTTGAGCTCGTCTCAGGAAGTTTTGAGCAATCAGTTCGTTTACCACCACTCCTAGGCACCGTCGACTTCGGAAAAAGAAAAAACGGCCCCATTGCCTCTGCGGGAAAGTCACACCCTAGGTAGTGTGTACTGGACTGTTTTTTTTTTTTGAGTGGCGCGACCAGCCGCCGCGGAGAAATGCCGCTGAGCGTGGAAGTAGTTGGCGCTGCAGTCAACCGCACTTGAATGCGTGTTCGCGGTCAGGCTGCTGTTTGCTGCCGCGCACGGAAGTCGCTGCGTAATGCCCGTGTGATGTTCAAATTAATGCATCGTTCCTCTTTAGTAAAATGAATTATGCAAATGCTCTGTGACCTCACGCACCCCATAAAAAAACTCCAAAACAATGCGTAGCAGTAAGTGAAATGCCTGGAAATTTACACGGGAGCTCGCTCCCTCGTGTACATCCGCGATCTTGTTTAGTTTGCACGGCGCTGCGACACGGAACTACGTAACAGCCTAGTGGAATGCAGTGACTGCGATGTTGTTGCCTTAATGACATGGCACACACCCACGACGGGGGAATAGGCCAGGGTTCGGCGAGGAGCGTGCCGCGGTCGCACGGAACGCTTTCGTTATCGTCTTTTAGCGCACGCTGATGTTTAGAAGGGCGAGCTAGTGGACTTACTTGCAGCACAAGTGCAAGTAGAGCCTTTGTAAAAAATTTAGAGCCAACCGCGTTCGCTTCCGAGCCACACCGCATAACTCGTAACGCATTTCCAGCATTCCATACCTCCTGAAGGTAAGATTTTTGGTCCCGTTACCTCCAAAGGGCTGAACGACCAAAAGTGCTGCAGGAGCCCCACTATACGTCATAAAAGCAAACCCCGTGAGCTCTGAGCTCTTGACAAAGGCTGTACCTAGTAAAAGTGCAGTTCTAGTTCATGTATCTAATACCAACTTTCCACTTGAGAGAAGCGCCAACAATAGGTCAGGCAAACTTTGTGCATGGGACCCCAGTCGTAAGGCAGCAGTAGACAACCCCCCCCCTCCCCCCGCTTAAAAAATATACGCGAATATGGATGACCCAACTAATTTTATTTATATATAAAGTGGCCCACTGAGTCCTCTGCAAAATCTTGAATCTTAATTTTCTACACACGGCTCAACTTTAAATGGTGCTGTGCTTTCCTTCGGGCGAAGTCACGAGACTTGTTGAGACCTTAGACAAAAAAATGTATTCTGGTCAAAAGATGTCAAATTTGAGATGAGCTCCTTGAAGTGCTGATCGCATCTAATGCGGTTCATGCGTTGCTTGTTCAGAAGAGCAAGCACATCCATGATGTTGTCGTGATGCAGTCCTCCAGAGCTTAAACGTCCTGTGAAAACGTCCTCAGCTGACTGATAAAGTTGAAGAGGCTCAATGCGGGGTAGAGCAAGCCACCAAAATTGCATGTTTTTGTCAGGGTGGCAGCATTCAAATTTTTGCCATCGGGAGCTGGTAACAGAAGCTGATCCATGCACACACGACATTTTGTTTCCAAGATACACTTTCTTGCAACGAACCCTGCAATATAGTATCAATAAGCCTTGAGTCACACCTCTGACTGTTATAAGAATGTTCTGTCATAGCTTCCTTGTTGTTAAGAGCTCTTTCTGCTTGATCAAGATTACCCATGTTGATCAGCATATCAATTAGTTTCTGCTGCTTATGAGAACCTGCCGCCTGGTCCTTGACTGATAGAAGCGAGCTAACCATCACCTCAGGCACATATTTGATCCAGCGACGCTCTTTGCCAGATTGTAATAATCCTCCAATAAGTGTTCTCTGTGTTACGACACTACGGTTCGTATACGAACCGCATCCATATTTGGATAACTCTAGCGCGGTTACTTACAAAGCGCTCGCAGAGTTCTGCATGAGAAAAAAATTATAAATGCAAACATTAATGACTGTAAAAGCCTAGTAACTGCCCCATTCTCGGCGGACACTTAAACTCCACCGTGAGGGAAAAAAAAACTCTACAAAGGTCATAACGTGCAATGCATACGGTATATTGCCGCGTGTAAGTCTCCCCGCACTCACTCCCCTCGCTGGCCGAAAAAAAAAGTCGACTCCAAATCGCCTCACGTAGATCTGTGAATGACAATGCACCCCGGCGGCATCTGCACTGATGTCGCCATCAGTGCCGGTTGACGTGGACATTAAAGGGCCGCAGAAAGGGGTTTGAACTTGGCTTTAAAATACTTGCACTGAGAAGAGTACAGGCCACCGAGAGTCCATGCCGCGTACGAGACCTCAGAAGCGAGCGGGAAATTCTTTGGTGTTTTGGCGTGCGAGAGGAGAGGGAAAGGCGCGAAGACGCGGAAGTTTAAATTTTGTCTTGCAACATAACTCTGCTTCCACAAAACGCATTAAAATATTCCTTGCTGGACGATAATCATGAAGCGGCGTCTTTAACATCTCAGACATATCGCAAGCTTATTGAGAGCCCCCTTCTGGGCCCCTTTAATCGTTCTCAAAGCTTCGATCAAAGCTTTGTCCTGCGGGCAAGAACTTCGTCAGGCTGGAGAACTTTGAGGTAGAAGTGAGGAACCGACGGTTTTTCAGGCCCTATGTGAGCCTTTGGTGCAGGGACCTGTGTTCCAAGCTCCTCCTAAGCCTACGGGGCGCCAAGCACCCCACGCCCAAGCGCCAACCACCTATCCGCTCGTGCTCAGAGTCCGGCGCGTCGGCTAAATCCGCGCTGCTGAGCGACAGTGACTCGTCGCGACCTACGCACCAGCTGGAGCAGTTACCTGTAGCGGTGACGGCATCCTTAAGCGCGAGCTTTCCATCCAGACCGCTGATGGCTTGCGGAAGTGTGCCCACGACTCCATGCTGAAGTCTGCGCTCCCCTACGGCGGCACAACGGCAGAACACCACCATCCCCTGCGCCTCTGTGGCGGCCATCCTGGCGGCCACACGACGGTTCTGGCGAAGCAGCTGCTGGCACGCTCTGCATCCGGGATGCTCGTCGTGGGCGACGAGGTTTTAGATCGAGACGGCCGAGTACGCAGAAAAGTGTGCCCACGGCTCCATTCTTAAGGCTGCATGCACTCGTACGCCGCGGCACAACGGCGGAGCACCACCACCAGGCACTGCGCTTCAACGGCTGCCACATCCAGGGGGCCGCCATAGTTCCGGCCAAGCAGCCGCTGGAGCGGACTTCATCCAAAACTCCGTACTGCTGCTCGCGGTCGTCTTGGGAGTACCACGAGGCTGTAAAGGCGGCCGGGAATCGAGGCAGGAAACGGTGACGACGGAGTCACAGACCTTCGGCTTCTCGGCGCCGCACATGTGGTGATACTCTGCCTATTCCCAAACGCTTCGGCATCAAGCACGTCAGGCACGTGTTACACTACGACTCACCGCGTGCCGGTACCGCGGATATGCGCTGCTGATGCTTAAAAATTGCGCGGCTTAATCCGATTCTGAAGATACTATCTGGTTCGTTCATTTGACGCCCACTCAGCCTCCAACAAGAGAAAGCGTTCCTTAGAGTGAAATCATCAAAATGAAATCATCCATAGTAAATCCAACTGCTATCGCAACTTTCTCCCGTCAAGTTTGATGATCTTCCTCCCCATTTTTTAAGGTGATAGCACTTGATGGCGCACTAGCTAAAACGCCATTTTGTGTCCTGGTGATGCTCGCAGTACAAGGTGCAGCCAGCGGTGTGGCCTGTGAGAGACTCCGGTAGCTCTTTCCGAGCAACCTCTCGCGACCAATCATTAAAATGTCTGCTATCTGCCGGGGTGGGCAGTTTGCTAACAATCCGGTGTCCAGGTTGCCACCTGACACGGTGGGCAGGCTGCGATTACGTCACCAGGCTCGCAACGCGTCACGCGTAACAGCCCTGTTAAAGTAAAGCAAAATAAAGCAAGCAAAGTCAAACAAAAATAAAGCAGAACAAAGGTAAAAAAGCTAAACAAAGATAAACAGCTCAACGAACGCAATCATGCTAGGTATGCTGTGATTACGCCACCAGCTTCGCAACGCGTCACGACCTTATTAAACAAAGGCAAATTAAAAGAAAAACAAAGGCAAGCAAACAAACTAGCGCACCTAAGTCACATTTAACCTAACCAGGTAAAACAGGGCCCAACCTTTTTCCATCGTCGACCTTCTCCCTTCATTTTTCGCTTTATCATTTAAGGCACGCGAAACACACCGACCCTAACTGCTGTCAGTTCAGCGACTAGAGCGTCAACACAGCGCTATGCATCTGTGCGCGTGTGTGCCATGGTTCTTGTCTGTGAGGGGGCTAAAAACGCGCCAGAAATGACTTGCCAATAGAACGTGCCGAGCTTTTTATTTCGGCTCTTCAACAGCCACAGTAAAAACCGCACAATACACAATGACGCACACACACGCAAAAAAACAAACGCCCCATTAAGGTTCTGGAGCTCTCTTGCGTGTAGTCATCTGATGCAATATTTGAAAACATGGCCATCTATACCTCAAGGATTTTGCACTACTGTTGCAATTTACAGCCACCTTCGCTATATCCGGTATATTTCCTCCTTATATCAGCTCATATGTTTTATAAACGTGTTAATGTTAATCAGAGCACGACGAATCCTTTGGCACGATCCGAAACCGCCTGCGACGAATGGTTTGGCTGTAATGGACGTCGGAAGGTCTTTGGAATGCACGTGTGACGACACACTCTGCACATGATGATGATGATGAATTTTTATGGCGCAAGGGCATCTATGGCGAAAGAGCGCCATGGCATAAGGCATTTTTCAAATTCTCAAGGTGGGGTCGAAGACCCATTTCCCAAGCATTTCACCCTAAATAAGCCGAGCACCAGACCAGGGGAAAGCTTGTACCCATTGTGTCACCGGTGGGTACCCGGCGGCAATGGGGATCGAACCCCGCACCTCCCGCATGCGAGGCGGATGCTCAACCACTTGGCCACCGCTGCGGTATCCCCTCTGCATATTATTCCGCGCATCCTCCGCCTTGTTATCGTTCCCGGTAAAACGCAGCGCCACCGCTGCGTCACCCAAGGCATGCGTCACCGACAGTGGCTACAAAAACAGGCTGCCCGGCCGGGAAGATCGCTAGACGAGCGTAGCGTCGGTATGCTCGTCCGCTGCCGTCGGCAATCGAATAAACCCTTGTTACGTTTTTATGTTGGGATTCGTCATTCGGTAGAAACGAGATCCCACGCACGGTCTGGGGGTGGAAAGGTCGTCGGTGCCACGGCACTCTGATATACCGCGGCACTCAAAAGCCCCAACTCTATGGACATATCGTAGGCGTAAGTGCGGAGCGCCTGGCCGCACAGGGCCGCGCCGCGACGGACCCTATGCTCCTGGCGCTGGCTAGCTCTCCCTCTCGAGCCGACGGAGAGAAGTTCAAGGCGTGAAGAACAGGAGACGGGGGGCGCTGAAAGGACAAGTTAAACCGCGAAGAAAAGTGGGGCGGGGGGGGGGGGGGGGAACCTGAATGAGCTCCAGGCCACCAAAAAAAAAAGTTCCCGAGAGCCCGTGCGTACGCCCGTGCGCGTAGGCGCTCCGCCCGTACGCATATGATGTGTACATCGAGTTGGGGCTTTAGGCCAGATGCGTGTTGCTGCCTATTGTATATGGAGCAAGTCGCACTATTTTTGTACTGTGCTTAATTGCATAATTAGTCCATAAAATTAGCCAACTTCGCCAGCAATGAAGATAGGCGAAAAATTGCAATGAGAAAGTTGTGGAACGGTCCGCAAAACGTTCCATGGAACAGTTTCTGATTTTCCATCTATTACGTATTGGCTTTTTTTCGCTCATTGCAGATGCCCGCAAAATACCAAAAATACCACGTGCAATGCCTGCTTGCGTGCCACTGTTGCAGTGCTCTCAAACGTTCTGCGTCGCTTCGTCTTAAAAAGCCGCGACATATTTGTAGACCCTGGGACACCCTGTATAAGGGATTGGAAGTATGGATATTAGATCAAAGAACCTTTTTCATTTATTTAAGCATCCTCGTCATCCATCATTACATACCCTTTTATGCCCTGAGGCAATTACTTCGGTTTAAGAAAATAATTGAGGCCTCGCGCCCACTGTTCTTATGTGACGTAGTGTGGTCGCGTGGTAACTGTCCTAGTAAATTTGGGCTTCATTACAGACAGGCGCGTCCTTGACAAGCGTAAGTAGTAAGAGCTAACGCTGGAATATGTTGGCGTCAGTTGCCTTGAAGCTAAGTTTCATTCAAAGACTGAACAGTCGCGCGTAAAAAAGATTAGCACTAGTGAAGTGCCACAGGAGCGGCAGATGACACTCGGCGATGCGGTCACGAACACGCCGATAATAGAAATTAACGGTGGTTTAGCTTCATGATGGTTTAGCCTGGCAGACTTTTATGCTATGCTTTGGCCGTTTCTTTGGTCTTTGTCAGGCTAAACTGTCGTGAAGCTAGCCAAATCGAACACGTCACCCGATTTTGGTTGACTTTGACGACCTTGACTTGAACTTTGACCTCGGCCTTTTGTCTTTGCAATGGCTTGACTATTGGTCAGACCATTCACCACTCACTGGTTATCCAAACTTATAAACTGAACGCTTGACCTTGGCTGAGCCTTGAAGGTACACGGCGATCTCAGCCCGTTACCTCCAGTGGTGAAGCTACGGCTTCAAAATTTCCGGATGTGTTCGCGAAGCATGGCGCCGCGCTCATGTTCATGTTTTTCACTCGCGACTGTATGCAACACGTTTCAAAATGTGCCGCAGTCTCCGCAGTGGCATCGCCATCAGTGGCACTTGACGTGTACTCTCCTGACGAGCGCGCTCATAGCTTCGTTTCACGAGGATCAAGCTCGGCAAGCATTACACACGTCTTTGTAGGCGATTCACATGCATTCAAGAGAAAGGCCCGTGCTTCCTGCTTCTACGAAGTCTGCGGCACGCCAAGTACGACAAGCCGCCCGTCCGGGCGTACACTGTCAAGGCTCCCATGGCCAACAGGAACGCCTTGGCTCGTGCCCAGGCTGGGTCCATCACGACGGTCGCATTCAAGCCGCTCAGCGACGGTGCCTCACCTCACTCTTCGTGCAGGCCGGCACAGGTGCTCGTGGCCGTGATCCCACTTCCGACGTGCCAGCTGGCCATCCAGAGAGCCGAGAGCGCTGTCAAGTGTTGCCACGACTCCATCCCGAAGACTGCTGCGCTCGTCTGCGACGGCACAACGGTAGAACACCACCAGGCACTGCAAGGACGGTTCTGGCCAAGCAGCTGCTCGCGCCGGCATGACCGAGAATCGCGTGGTGTTCTCCGTTGTTGCCTTGAGCCTGGCCGCCGTGCAAACGCCGCTCCATGACCCAGTCTAGGCAGCTGCAGGCATAGGCACAGAAGGCAATGACAGTGTAATCAAGGCCTGAAATCCAGATTTCGACGGAAACCCGTCTGGTCGGGTATGTTCATGGCGGAAAATCTTCAAGCGCCGACCAATCGTTAAAAAGATGACGTTTCGGCGCCGGCTTACACGGCCTTGTTCGCAATGAAAGAAAGACGGGAGTGAAGGTAAGTTATATAGGTTTCATGATATGACGCAAGCAGCGGGAGTGTATCGGGGGTAGATTGCCTTCGTTGCGATTATATCGGTGAAACAGGTGATTTTCGGAAAAGATTGCAGCAGCACCACAATGATGTCAAGAACAAGCGCGTGGCAACAAACGCACTGGCTGATCATGCTATCTCCGAGGGCCATGACATCGACTGGGACGGCTCGAAGATAATCGGAAAAGAAAAGAGCAAGACGACAAGGCTTTACCTAGAATCTTTTTATATTCTAACGACGGCAAACACGCTTAATCGCAACGAAGGCAATCTACCCCCGATACACTCCCGCTGCTTGCGTCATATCATGAAACCTATATAACTTACCTTCACTCCTGCCTTTCTTTCATTGTGAACAAGGCCTCTGTAAGCCGGGGCCGAAACGTCATCTTTTTAACGATTGGTCGGCGCTTGAATATTTTCCGCCATAATCAAGGCCTACCAAGTTTCTGGCGTCGCTCATGTCGGTGACCGGGGGTATACTGCGGCGGCTGCTCGACAGTGGGACACAAAAGACGACAGGCACAAGATGCGCCTTGTAAACTTCAAGACTTCGCAATCAACTACCGAGTATGTTCAAAGCTTGGGCCCCAACGCACTTCCGGGAAGCTTGCGCAGCTCAAAAAATTCTTGCTGCTTAATTTAGCTCACTGACATTGCAGAACAGTAAATAACGTAGGTTACCATTATCGACTCCTGCATTCTGCGTCAAACTCCTTTGTGCACTGAGTATAGACAGCATCCGCAGTGTCTTGACACGGTGCTCAAGAAGCATTTGGTTATTTTTTTTTCGCTTGCTCCCCATATGGCGAATTCGACAAAAGGCGGAGCGAACTTGTTTAAAAGTACAATGACGTCATGCGTGCCAGTTAATTTCAAGAACTAGTCGAAATTTTTTGTGTGCTGGCATTTCTGATCGCTGCTTGGTGAAAGACGCAACTTGTAACGTCCCTCAAGGCATATCGCTAAAGTGAACGCGAAGGCAAAATAACCGATGGTCGTTCAGGGTAAAGGATTGAATTCCAAGAGAAGGCAAGCGTAAGAGGAAACTGCAGTAAGTTGGGTGGGCGGGCGTAGGGTGGCCGAAACTGGCGCAGGAGAGATATGGGGGAGGCCTTTGCCCTGCAGTGGGCGTAGTCAGGCTAATTATGCTGATGCTGAGCAAGCGCCCAGCCCGCAGCTTTGTCTTATCGCGAAAGATTGCTTACATGAAGTTTTTAGGTTAGTGCGCCTGCAATGGCCCCCGCTCAGCAGTCGCCACATGCGAGCAGAGATACGGAGCCCGCGATCAACTTTGACTGGCCGCAAAAGAAGTGCCAACGTTCTTAATTGAAGCGGACTTCGGCACATAGTAGAAAATCACATGTGGCTCATGTTTCCACGGAAACAGCGAATAATATTTTTGCGGATCGCACACTGGGACCCAACGACGCGTGCCAGCCGGTATAGAACCTAAAGACATATTTTGTGAGGCCCGTAGCAGCACAAACACTTCACTGCTGGCGCACTGGAACTAGGTGCCAATCGCCCCGTCCCGGGCAGTGGGTATAGCTACTTCACCGAGCTACCCGCAGTTACGCAATCGTGGAACCTTTAGTTAGCCCTGTTAATTATGACCACTAGCGGACACAGACACACGTACAAGTAAATTTTGTGAGATACGTCGGATTTCGAAGAAAACGGCATATCTGTTCGACGTACCCGGAGAAAAAAAAAGTGGCTGTGGCTTAACTCCGCTGAGCCAGGATATACAGAGCGGTAGCTATGTTAAACATGGTTATACATGGTTTAACTTTGGCTTATCTTTACTGTTTCAAGACTTCAGCGAGAGAAAATCGTTTCTTCGAGAGCAAATCACGTGATACATCACGTGCCACAAGTGCAAGAGCGGGCGTCCAGAGCGGCGGTCAGCGCAGCGGCGGACGTGACTGCCAAGCACAACAGCGAATCACGTGACACAGCACATGCCACGACTGGCGAGGAGGAGCAGCCGAGCAGCAGCTAGCGCAGCGGCGGACATGACTGCCAAGCACAACAGCGAATCACGTGACACAGCACATGCCACGACTGGCGAGGAGGAGCAGCCGAGCAGCAGCTAGCGCAGCGGCGGACGTGACTGCCAAGCACAACAGCGAATCACGTGACACAGCACATGCCACGACTGGCGAGGAGGAGCAGCCGAGCAGCAGCTAGCGCAGCGGCGGACATGACTGCCAAGCACAACAGCGAATCACGTGACACAGCACATGCCACGACTGGCGAGGAGGAGCAGCCGAGCAGCAGCTAGCGCAGCGGCGGACATGACTGCCAAGCGCGCAGTTGGGGCGACGAAGGTGAAGAGGAAGATGAAGATCGAAGCACCTGCCACGCGTGATTTTGCACATGCAGAGCGCCTCCCGTTAGAGGTGAAATCTAAGAGCCACATGCCCTTCAGGCTCAGCATGGGAAGAGTACAGAAAATGCGCCGGGTCTGTCGTGTCAGAACACCGCGGGCTATCAGATGATCGGTCCGACGTACCCGGACAATAAAATGTATGCCGGGTTGGTCCGACGTTCATGTAGCGGCGGTATGAAAGACCACGGGAGCGTGAGTCCTCTGTGCTAGACGAAGCGCTCTCGCCACACACTCCCCCTTCTAACTCTCTCTCTCCCTTTCTCATTATGGCTAATGGCAAACATTTCGAATAAAAAAAATACCCAACGGTGGAAAAGGCGCATACGCAGTCAGCACGGGTGGCTTCTCTACACGCATGTGCCTGGTGCCGCCCATTGCCGCCGGCTCTAGGTGGCAGTGTTTCGCGAAGTGATGCTCTCCCGTGTTCCCTTTCATATTGCCGCTACATTTACTTTTAACCACAACCTTAAAATCGCAGATTGTCTCTGTCCGGCGTACTCGAAAAAAAAAATGTACCGGGGTCGTCCGACGTAGTTTACCCCCAGCCTGAAAAAAGAGCGATAGAATTCGTTTGATATATCCAAACCAAAAAATGCGCAGAGTTCTTCCGAGGACCCTTAGGCACAGTCTAAAAATATTGGTCTGCAGAGTTTTATTTGCAGGAGCTTGCTTTCATAATTTCATTAAGGTATTAAACTGTCTGAGCACGGCATAACGATGGAGGTAACGAACCGCTATCGAACGCTCAGACAGTGCACACTGCGATGATGTAGCATAGACGACTTTATCGTCTTGTGCCGCAGGCATGCTAGATTATGATAATGAAACCAAATGGCAAAAAGGTTGGGCGCTCGTTCAAGCGCTTATCTCGTGACGTTTTTTTTTTTCGTTAGCCTCAGCTCAGATCTTATGTAACCTTCTATCGATCCAGGTTTCTGCGAAAAGCCTTCAAATAAGACTGGACGTCTTTAGGGGCGTCCAACGTTATTTTAATTACAACTCGAAATGCGCACTCGGGCGATATTATATTGCGGCTTTCTCTCGGCCCGCAATAAAGTACGGGCACTGATTTCTGGGACGCACAGGGGAGTCCTGAATGCAGGAAAACGCTGTGGCGATATTTGCGTCCTGTCTGAGAGGTAGCCTCGGCCAGGTCTCTAGCCTCTCCACACGTCAGCATGCAGCCCACAATTAAGAACAGTGCTGACTGGGAAAGGCGGGGAAGCTCTCGAGCACTGTCACGTTGCCCCTCGGCTCTGGGAAACCTCTGAAGGACGCCCAGAGCACGGTCCACGCGAGCATGGCATCCCAAGCGTCCGTCTTGATCGCCACAACGTTCTGAAACGGGCCCTTGTACGCATTTGCGAGGCAGTCAAGGGTGTCATGTGACTGCTCAAGAAAAGCTTCGCGGCAAGCCCATTTAGATGAAAGCAGCCTTTTAAAAATGCGGGACCCAATTCCTGCGAACTTGATAGCGTTCGGAACGCGAAGTGAGTACCACGGGGCATCCAGGTAACTTGCTTCCATGGGTTTACTCCACACACGCGTGTAGTTTGCATCTATGGTTTTTGCCGCGCGGCCTGACCAGTAGCCACTCCCCACGGAAGTGGAAATAAATTCTGCCGTGCGCAGCCAGTTAGTCATGGCACGCAGCGTCATGTCCGGGTATTGTGCGTAAACGTCTGCGAAGTAGTTAGACCTCGACCGCCTGAAAAGCTCTGCGTGCACATCCGCCAAGCTGTGTTCGGAATGGGCGGCACACTTTTTAGCCAGTGCTGGGGCCGTGTGTGCTGAAGAACCTGGACAAAAGACTGGCTGTGGTAAAAAAAAGGTCTAAGTATTTGAGGAGCTACTGGTAGTGCGTGTAGGTTCATGAATCAGCTGTGATAGAGTGAAGTCGGCGCAGATGTCTAAAAAATGGATGCATTCGGAGGATGGCTGCTTAAGAGAGGGAACACCGGATTTCCACACTATATTTGGTAAATTGAAATCACCTAGCAAGAATAAATGTGATTTCTGGTATCGGACAATTAATTTGTTAAGAACATCATAAAGATCAGTGCAGAAAGTAGCTGGTGAGGATCGGGACCTATAACAAGCACAAAAGATAAGGTGGCCTGTTGGAAAAGCTACATGAGTGCAAACTATTTCTAGCGGTGAATCATGCCGATTGCGAATCAATGGGGATTGCATGTCTTCGAACATGAGATAGTTATGCTGAACCTGAATGTGGAGAGGTTGAAACCGGTGATGTGTTGACTGTTTTGGGTTCAATCGAGCTCCTAGCTGGTCTGATCTCGCATACTTCATCTGTGGTTGCGCTATACACGTAGCATTTATTACCTATGATTAGTTTGTTATGTCGCAAAGAATAGGGCTGACCGCTAGCCTTTCCAAAGTCATTTAGTGCTTTCGTCGATCGACGGGCAGCTTTGCAAAAATCTTCGCCGATTGAAACACCCTCCCCTTTAAACTTTGCTTTTTGGGAAAGTATGTAATCTCTCATTTTAGAAGAGGCAAACTTGGCAATAACAGGCCGTGTCTTGCCGGCATATGAGCTCTATGAATCTATGAACTCTATGAATTGAGACTTCCGAGGAATTCATGTTGAGACACTTGTAAACAAAATGATGTATCTGGGCTTCTGATTGTACCCACGTCTCTGATAAGTTGGCTGAGATTCCATAGAAAATTAAGTTATCGAGTCTTGATTGGTCTTCCAGAACGTCTAGCCTTGACGCGAGCACAGCGTTTTCATTTGAAATTGCTTCTTGGACTGCGCTAGTAATATCTGTTCCTGAAGGCGTATTTTCAATGGACTCGACCACGGCTTCCACGGCAGCCACTCTTGGATAGGTCGGAAACAGTTTCAGTAAGGGTTTCATGGTTGACCTTAAGTTCCGCTATGGCATTCATCATACACCGTTCGTCTGGCCTGCCGAGCAACAGGCTGCTTTCACAGAGCTGCGCCAACGGCTGCACACTACCCCTGTGCGGGCTCACTTCCATGAGGAGGCCGCTACCGAAATACACACCGACGCTAGCAACATCGGGCTTGGTGCCGTCCTCATTCAGCATCAAGAAGGCGTGGAACGTGTGAATGCGTATGCGAGTTGCACACTCTCGCGCACCGAAATCAACTACTCCACCTCGGAAAAGGAGTGCCTCGATGTCGTCTGGGCCACGATGAAATTTCGGCTTTATATCTATGGTCGTCATTTTAAAGTGGTCACCGACCACCATTCCTTGTGCTGGCTTACCAATCTCCGGGACCCATCAGGCCGCCTAGCACGCTGGAGCCTTCACCTTAAAGAATTTGATTACACAATTGCCTATAAGTCCGGACGTAAACACGAAGACTCCGACACGCTCCCACGCGCACCCGTCGAACAAGCTGATGATATCGCAGAGGATGACAATCGTTTCCTAGGTGTGATCAGCAGTTCGGACTTAGTGGCAAAGCAGCGTGCTGGTGCTGACCTGCGGTCGGTCATGGATCGCCTGGAGGGCCATGCTTTTAACGTACCTCGACACTTTTCCCGCCACTTGTCTTCTTTTTGCATTCGCAATGCCGTACTGTAAAAAAAAAAACTCCAGCAACGGTGGCCGGCCCTACCTCGTAGTCGTGCCATCAGACCTCCGCGACGACATCCTTTCGGCGTGTCATGATGAGCCCACCTCTGGCCATTTGGGATTTGCACGCACGCTCGCCAGGCGGTGCCGCGCAGTACATCCTCTGAAATCGCGCGCTTCTTCATACACCACATTTTTTTACGGCATGGCGCCCCGTCCTCCGTCATCACCGATAGGGGCGCCGCGTTTACAGCGCAGCTCATGTACGAGGTGTTCCAGCTGAGTGACACGGACCACTGCAAGACTACTGCATACCATCCGCAGTCAAACGGGCTCACGAAGCGCCTCAACAAAACCTTAGCAGACATGCTCGCAATGTGCGTCGACATACAGCACAAGACTTGGGACGAGATCCTCCCATATGTGACGTTTGCCTACAACTCGGCGATTCAGGAAACGACTCGATTTACGCCGCTTCGCCTCGTCTACGGGCGTGATGGCCAAACGATGCTCGACGCCATGCTTCCGTGCCCCCCTGACGACCAGGCGCTAACGCCAGACGCCGAGGAATTTACGCGGCATGCAGAGGAAGCCCGCCAACTGGCCCGTATGCACATCCGCCGGCAGCAGGCAACGGATGCGGAACGCTACAACCAACCACATCGCCACGTCGAGTACCACCCCGAGGACTAAGTGTGGGTATGGACCCCGGTACGTCGCAACAGCCTGTCGGAGAAGCTCCTGAGCCACTACTTTGGACCCTACACAGTGCTGCGCCGCATCACGGATTTGACGTATGAAGTCCTTCCAGATGGCACTCTGCCCAGTTCGAGACGTCGACTGCAGCCTGTGGTTGTGCGCGTACTGCGTTTGAAACCGTACTTTACGCAGTAACGGGAACCTCGTTCGCTCCAAGTGCGCCTACGTTTTTGCTTTCCTTTTTTTTTGGATGGGGAGGGGGAATAATGCCGCCAGGTGTCCCCGGGCGGCGCCTTGGGGACAAAGAAGTGAGACGCGCGTGCTCTTTGGCAGCTGGGACACTGCTTACGTGCCATTCATCAAGAGGCCATCATCATCATCATCATCATCATCATCATCACGGCTTGATTACTTGCGGCCTGTGCCTAGCCTTTTGATTCTGCAACCCGTTTGTGAAAGTATATTAGAGCAACGCGTTTCCTTCTAACGATTAGATCGAGCGACTCTTGAGTGTCGTTACTTATGTGTACAGATGTCTAAAGATCAAGCAAGCCTATCCACATACCCAATAATTCTGGACAAAAGCATCCTTGAACGGGAAACAGTTTATGAGCGCATTTCTTTCATATTTTGTAAGATTTCACTATAACAATCAATATATACGCAGACCTCCCGTCGGCAGGCTTGCATTTTATTGCTATTAACGTTTTTGTTGTCGTCAAAAGCGTTTCCTATTGGCGTTCCATGGCAGTCTTGACTGCTCGATGCGAGCGATGGAAGCACTATAAAAGAAAGATTTGGCTACATACCGGAAGGATGGACTAATATGTTCAATATTGCTGTACCATTACCTTACAGTTTTCTAATGTTGAAAATTTTGTCCAAGGATGCTGGACATGATATTTTGCTATAAGATAGGTGAGAAATAGCGTGTAGTAATCAATTGGGGCTCTGCTTTTTTCAGTTACTTTTCGTGGGCTGTAAATTACCACTGATATCAGTTACATTTTAGGAAAAGTAATTGCAATTCTAAATGGGTACTATTTTTTTTGTGAAATGTACAAGACTGCTCCAGGAACGACTCGGCAAACATCCCGGCATACAGGTGGTCAGTTTAAGTGAGGGATTACGGGCGATTTTGTACCTCGTGTCCATGCACCTGTTGCTAAAGGTATCCCACATGAATATACCTTAGGCCAGAAGACCAAAGTGGTTAACGGCAAAATTCTCACGCTCTCAGAGTTGGGTCCAAATGGGACCAACAAGGAGCAGGCTACTTGATGCAAGTGGAAGGAACTGGTACCGTGAAAAATTTTTATGGCCAAATTTCTAGCTGGTTCCAGTTCCAGGCTCGTAACAACTGCCGCCAGCCAGTTCGGACCCTCTGGTAATCAGCGCGGAACAACTATAGCCTTTGCCAAGTGGTTTATACTGTGAAATCGCCAATTGGTCCGTGTCGGTTCTCGACCGAGATCAAGTGGTAAATTTCGTCGTAGACCGCCCAAAACAGCACCAGCTTGGATCGATTAGTACCAACTGACAGTTTCGCCCAAGACCACTTGGCTCCTGCTTGGCTCCTGATGATCTCACTTAGTCATTTCTTATAACTCGAAGGAGCCTGCGCAGATGACGTAGATGAAATGGCGAAGTATAAGCCTCTGCAACTTCACCGGCGTTTGTCCGACGCCTGTTTTCTCAGGCTCGTCATCCCGTTCGCCACTGACGCCTTGCAAAGACAGACGCCTTCTATTGGAGCTTGAGGCGGCCAGTAGCATCCTGGTGGTCGCTGCATCCCTCAGTGAGGTCGATCGCTGTTGCCGAGGGAGCCGGTGCGACGACCCTTGCGACAGGGAACTCTTGCGTGAGGCACTCTTCCGCAGCGGCTCAGTCATGGCGGAGCTCTGCAACTGCAAACTTAGCTTTAGCGGTAGCAGCAGCAGAACATAGGAGCTAGGGACGTCATTTATGCACGGAATGTCCCCAGAACAGTCTCAAAGGGCAGATTACTGACTTTTATGGACGATCTTTTAAGGTGGAAGCCTTATTTGCCCCATTGAACCAAAACCCACCTGTGTGTGTGTGTGTGTGTGGGGGGGGGGGGGGGCTGCGTGCGCGCGCGCGTGTGTGTGCGTGTGTGCACGTTTGTGCGTGTGTATGCTTTGACTAGTAAAACCACAATTACAATTCGAAAATTTAAACTTTCGAGAATGTACAGGCGCGGACATAGGTAAACGGAGCACGCGATTTCGCTCTCAGAGCAAACATGTCTTCTCCATAAGGAACGGAGAAACATTGTTCGTCCATGAGAAAGCGCACTGGCGTCCCCTATCAGCATGCGCGCACCATGGCTTGCAATTTCTATTGGGCAACGCGCGAAAAATGTTGGAAGCCGATAGCGCGCTTCGTTTACTTTTGCGCACGCCTGTACATGACTTTGAAATGTTAAGCATTTATTTTTGCAACTCTATCGCTCAGCAAGGCAAGAGGCAGTTTTCGAAGCTGTACTTCTTTGAATTGACGAAAGCTGACAAAAGTGGAAAACATATCACATTAAGCGATCTTTTTTCCGTTACGCAGATTTCACAAACTTCTCATTTTGGGGTGCTAACCCAAAGCGGAACTAATTTTAAGACACAATGTTCATTCATTTATAACCGTGATAGGTTTAGTTTCAGAATTTCGGAATACGTTTTCGTTCTATATTTTTGGTACAGTGTGGTCTAAATGGCTTAGAGATTATTTGGAATGTTTAATTAAAGATGAAAAATCCTGACTGAAAATTCAAATTCGCAAATGTGTGCGAGTAAGCACGTATGTGCGCTTACGTGCATGGTTGCGATGAAAAGGGGAAAACCCCGTCCGCATAGCAACTGCTTTGAAATGCAGCTGACCTGCGTCAGTTTTAGGGAAGTCTAAGGGAAGGGGATAGAAGCGGGAAGAAAGCTTATAGGACAAAGAAAGGAAGAGATCGTGCATGGTGCACATCCTTCGCGTGTGCCATCTCCACGCATACGAGGCTAAATCATGCACAGCCCAGGGCGCGAGTCAGTCCAACACGCATCGGATGCGTTGAAACTCTCGAAACTTCTGCGGACGCACTTTCAGGTTGAATCAACAGCCACTAGATTTTAACCTGCTCTTTTAACTGCAACAACAAAAGTTTTAATCAAGTCGGCTCAGTGCATACGGAACGAAGCCATTACCATCTTCCCTATAGTTTTTTAGCGTTCCTTGAGGCAGAGTCCTCTCGATAGCTGCCATTTGTACGCTGTTATTTCGTAGCGACTAGGGTGTCATCTTCTTTGTAAACTCAACACGCCCAATACAGGATCGGACACGCAAACGCCGTCCAGCTTTCAGGGATTTTTTGCTCGTCGCTGGGCCCAACTCATTCAGCGGAGAGGAGCAAGACACTAAAAAGAAGAAAGAAAAAAACGACTGACAGAGACTCGCGCGCCGGGTTAGCTGCTTACCCTGTAAAGCTTCACTTTTAGCAAGACAGCCATGATAAGCGAGGAGAGCAACAAGCAACGGCGCGTACTGTTTGTTCAGCACGCGGCAAGCAAGCGCGAAGAGGGAGTTAGCCGGCACATTTTTTCACTTTTAGTTGCTGATAAATAAAAAAAACGACCGATCTCAGATAAGATTAATTTGCGGAATTATATGTCGACGTCCTACCAACATGGTTACCGGGACCGCTTTCTCACGGGTTTGGTGCGATTCGCGAAAATAGCGACAATGCAAAAATTAAGTCGTATATATTATTCACCTCCAGGTTCGCTACGACAAACCTTTGTGTCTCACGTGGGGAAGTTGAAACAATAGAACATTTTCTCTTCTATTGCCGGCGGTTCGAATTTCAGAGAGAGCAGTATTTGGAGGTCCCTCTTTCGAGATTATGACTCCCTCTGTGTTTTCCAATTCTTCTCTCGTTCGGTGCGAGCGCCAAGGGATTCTAGTTAAGTAGTATTTGCGGCTGCCTTCATGATTACATCGTTGCAACTGGTCGGTTACCTCGTTACCTGTATATAAAATTCTGCCACATGTCCAAAAAGTGTTTCATTCTATTCCTGGTACTTAAAATTTCTTTATTTTATTTGAATTTTCGAAAAAAAATTTCTAGATTCAGCCTTCTACTTCGCCGCCTCATGCCTTTTTTTTTTCCCCCGCAACCAAATACTTCCTTGGAATTCACCGCTGTATCTTGGCCAATCCCCCCGCGTGGGTACGTGCCATGTTTTACTGAGATAAAGAAGTGGAAGAAGAGGAAAGGGGGCGAGAATAGCCTTCGATGACTGAATGAATAAATTTATTCTACAATATAACAAAATGAAGACAAAATGAAGTGATTTGTTCAATACGCTCACGACATTGTGGAGCTTCTCGCACGAGTGAAAGCTCCGCCTCACCGCAAAAACATTAACACCCTTCGTAATAACCTGAACTACATGGTCTCCGTCAACACCATAGCAACGGCGTCCAGGCGCTCCAATAAAATAAGCCGGGGTTACAAGAAACCTATTGCGAATCACACTTGTTTCTGGGCGTTATTTCATTATGCTATTCGCGGGTGCATGTAGCGCACGCGAGAGAGAGAGGTTTCGTTATTTCTTCTGTTATTTTTTCGTTATTTTTTGAAGGTTTCCTCTAACCTCCCAGGGAAATGGGATTACCCCTCCTCGCCCAGCATGTGGCGGACGTAGTCTGCCAGAAATGGCACTGGGCATGATTCGTTCCCTATAGCGATGGAACAAGCCAGCTCTCCAGGGCCTGTTGGGATGTGTATCTTGGTTTAGATTTTAATGTGTTCTCTTTTGGTGGCCTGGATGTGCGGACACTTCTAAAGAGTGTACTTGTTGGGATGTGCATGGCAGAGTGGGCATGTTGGTGTTCCGGGTAGACCCCAAATGTAGTGTCGACAATGTTGCGTCATCCGTATGTGTGTCTGGGTACAGCGGACGATGCAACCCTCCTCATTGTTATGCTTGGGTGGGCAGGGGAATGACCTTCAGTTGTGACTTAGTTCTTTGAGTGTTTGCGTGCGCTCTTTGTGAAGTTGTCTCCTATGATGCCATTGGTCGTAGCCCTCTGGCCAGAGAGAGGGAGGTCCCGGAATTAAATCAGCGCGGGACAGCACGTGCAATCTTCGATTCCCTCCCAGGTCTCCGTGGCCGACGGACCCATTGCAGAGTGACAAGGGGAAAGACACTCTCCAAATTCGGAGCAGTAAAGGCAAAGATGATGGCGACGGACACGGCCCCGCGCACAG
This sequence comes from Amblyomma americanum, assembly GCF_052857255.1. Lineage (NCBI taxonomy): Eukaryota > Metazoa > Arthropoda > Arachnida > Ixodida > Ixodidae > Amblyomma > Amblyomma americanum. Next base: position 272,529,440 of record NC_135497.1, read on the forward strand.
CAGCAAATGCGCGTAAGGCGTTCTGAGGCTGTAGATTATAGGAGTTATTGTATGTCTAGCTGTTTATTGCTTTGTTTTGTCACCAGGCACAGGAACATAATGAGACTTTAGAACGCAAGTTCGCTTGACAATCAGTCATGACAGTGCCGCATTTCCCTACGTACATTAAGGCGGTGTCGGAGGCCGCTCCCCTATCCGCCGGTGTGGAAAATGTGCACTCAATGCACATCCAGAGTAAACACCGAAAGTCACGACCACACGAAGAAAGAAGCACAGGTTTCCAGCTCCGGCACGCAAGATAAGCATGCGACAGAGCCCCCGCATACTGTGACAGCTTCGGCATATTCCTGCCAACGGAAATTTCCATGTTATCTCACCTTGGTGTTCCAATAAAAACGAAGCTTTTTGTCGTCATTTAAACGTTACTTTGCAACTTTACATATATTTTTTACCAGACATCTACACAGCAAACCCTGTCGCGGCTGTAGATAAACAAACCAGAGCGACAAATTGTATGTGATAATATTGCGCATTGAGGAGTTGAACAAAAATGTTCTTTTTTTTAGAGCGCAGCTCTTAAGCGCCCGTTCGTGCGTCGCCGCAGTTGGTGTAACCGAGCCAAACCATAAATAAATAAAACAAAGATTGCCCACGAGGCCGCGAACAGATCAGCTCTGCTTGCCACTGCACGAGAGCACTATATATATATATATATATATATATATATATATATATATATATATATATATATATATATATATATATATATATATATATATATATAAACAAGCGCCTTGGTAGTAAAACTAAGCAATGATCTGTGGTTAGGCTAGTTAGTGAAAGCTGTTGGGAAGAGCAGCAGTTCTGTCAATGCTTTCGCGCCCTACGCGTGTGCTATTAATATAGGAATGCATTCAACGTCTATATTTGTTTCACCTTGCCTGCATATGGCAGGTTCTCTCAGATCATGAATGGCAGTTTACCAACATATACAATAGCTGTATCTTGCCGGTACTCACCTACGGGGCAGAAACGGGGAGGATAACGAAAAGGGTTCAGCTTAAGTTAAGGACAACGCAGCGAGCCATGGAAAGAAAAATGATGGGCGTAACGCTAAGAGACCGGAAGCGGGCAGAGTGGGTGAGGGAACAAACGCGTGTTAATGACATCCTAGTCGAAATCAAGAGGAAGAAATGGGCTTGGGCAGGACACGTAATGCTAAGGCAAAATAGCAGACGTTCGTTCAGGGTAAAGGACTGGATTGCAAGAAAAGGCAAGCGTATAGCAGGGAGCGGCAGAAAGTTAGGTGGGCGGATGAGATTAAGAAGTTTGCGGGCATAGGGTGGCCGCAGCTGGCACAGGAGGCCTTTGCCCTGCAGTGAGTGTAGTCAGGTTGATGATTATTTATTTATTTATTTATTTACTATTTATGCATACTGAAATCCCGATCCCGTGGAGAGATTTCAGCAGGGTGGGAATACATAAAAAAGTAAGAATATATTTCAAGGGAGGGTAGGGGAATAAATAAAAAAATGGCATGTTTTTACAGTGGAATCAAGAAAATAAAGGACAATAAAACATGTCATGGCAAAAATTTATCCAAAACCTTTAGATGACATACAAACAAGTTCAAGAATGGCTGAAGAACTTCATTGTTAGCAAGTAAATTCTGATGAGTGACAGTTCTGGGGAAAAAATGAGCACTTAAAGGTGTTATTACTTGTGCGAATTTAACGGAGTTATTGTCAGATCATGATTTCGACTTGTGGCATACTCAGATGAAAAAGAAATAACGTTTGCGAAATATACTTTGTATGTCCGTTAATTACTTGAAAGAAAAATTTAAGACGCGACACACGATTTCTGTTAACTAGCGAAACTAAACCTGCTCTCGTTAGTAATTCGCTTGCACATGCTTTCTAGAAGCTGTTGTATATAAAGCGAAAGGCTCTTTTTTTGCACACTTTCAATTTTATTCATATTGGTTTGTGTGTACGGGTCCCAAATGATGGCAGCATAATCTAGCATTGGAAGTACGATGGACTTGTATGCAAGCAGATGAATGCTAAGAGTGGAAAGTTTAAGGGCCCTTTCAAAGAAAAAACATTTTCGTATTAGCATTAGCTATACCACACATTATACATGTCTATTCCAGTAAAGATCATTCATAATCCAAAGCCCCAAGTTCCTATATTGAGACACCTTTTTTAATATGTTTTGGTTGTAGGCGTACTGGAATTCTAAAGGTATTTTTTTGCGAGATAGTTTCATATACAAATTTTTTCAAAATTTACAGGCATTTTCAAAGTGTCACACCAAGGGATAACTTTGCCGAATGCACTATTTAAAACTATTTGATGAGTAGCGCTTTTAGCTTCAGAATAAAGAACCCATTTTTAAGCGACATGGTTGATGATGAAATGTGAGACCCCGTAGTCATGTGTAGAATTTGAGTTTGGGTGAAATTTTCAATTCCGCAAAGTGCCGAGTGAAGAAGTGCTTTATTTTTCGTTAGCAATATAAATTTTGAGAACGGACAGGTTTGAGGAAAAAAGATGCATACGCAGTTTGACAAGTCCTGAAACCCGCTTAGTGAATGTATTATCTGCAAAGCATTTTCTCCTCCGTATGTATTTTCTGCGTTATATTTGCGCACGCAGCCCGCCCCGTAACAGTGGCCCAGATGATAGCTCGTGCCTAAAAGCCACGCCGCTGCTCGAAGAAGAGGACGTGGACCCGCTACGCCTGCAGCCACCGATCGGTCCACCTGGCAAGATGCAGGACGAGGCGCCTAACTCTGGAGCCCCGGACGATGCGTGGGAGAGGCAGCTGGACTTTGAGAGGGCGTGCGGCGCGGATGGTCCCCAGAAGCGGTGCTGGCTCAGCAGCGACCTCACGGCGTGGAACAAGGTGATGCACGGCTTCGCGTTCGAACTCGTCGAGGCGAAGCCCGGCAGTCTTCGCCTGCAGTCGATACCGCGCGGCAAGGCGGAACGGGACTCCGCAGCCGCCGCCCGCGAAGCATCCTCTTTACTCTCCTGGCTCCTCGGGCACCACCGCTGCGTCGAAGAGCTGGCCGTGACGTGCGCCGTCCACACTGGCGACATATCGGAAGAAGCGCCCTGCTCTATCCGATTGCGGCCCTTTCCAGCGCGTGATGCCTGGCGCAGCATTCGCCGGCTGGAGATCGAAGAGCGCCCGTCTGCCGCCCTCGTGCTGAGGGACGTTGACGCCGTCATCGGTGTTGAAACGCTGAAAATCAACGCTCGCGCCATCAAACCCGAGTTTGCAGCCGAAATCGAGGCACTTCTGCGGCGTAACTCAAGTTCCATCAAAGCAGTCGATATCTCCGATATGAACCGACTGCCGCGAAGTGTCATCAAGGCCCTCGACTGCCTCAATAACTGCGAGTCGTTGGCGATTTCCTCGCTCATTGACTTCGTCCGAGGCCTGCCGGACATGAATTCGGTTGCGCAGCTTGTTCAGACATCGAAGGTTCTCAAGGAGCTCAGTGTCGACCCGGTTATGGACGAGCAGATCTCTGTCACAGCTGAGGCCCTCAAAACCAATCCGGCACTGACAAAGCTCACTCTGTTTATACCGGACTCAACGATCCCGCCTAGAGCACTATTTCCCGCTCTTGAGATCAATACTACTTTGAAGGAACTGCGGCTCACAGGCTGCTGCTCCATGGACGCCTTAAGTGGACAAGCTTTGGCATCCGCATTGCGAAAGAACACGTGCCTTCGGGAGCTGTACATAGAGGACGTTGACATCGACGCCTCCAGCATGAAAGACTGGCCGGATGCACTGTCAGAAAACACAGCGCTGGAGTGCTTCCAGTTGTCAAGCGAACAAGTACCGATCAGCGGAATATCAGCGTTGTGTAAGCTCCTGCCCGCAAACAAGACATTAAAGAAGCTAGTTTTTGCCGGATTCCAGGCTGCCCAAGAAGAAAGGTATGGGTTTGGCGCTTCTGAGATTGATCCACTTACATGGCGTTTTCTACAGCGGTGTCATTGCGAAACCATTCGGCATTTCGAGTCGATGTCTCGCTCAACAAAATCTTGTTTGGTGCGAAAATGTGAAAAAACAAACAGCTCTCACATTTAAATTATATTACAAGACATTAGTAGATATATTAAATTGCTATTACTAGATACTAGATGGACCTTTGATAGAAGGGCCTTAGACAGATTTTCCGTTCAGACAAGCGAAGTTTACAGATTCCGGAAGATACTTTTTTGGGCTGCTATTCTTTCTACCGTGATGTTGACATCGTTTTCTCCTTGCCAGCAAAAATGTATGTTTGACGGTAGGGAGTAGCTGTTCGGCCAAGATAACCTGCAGTAAGCGGCACATAACATTTTTGTGTTTCATGCGCCGTAGAAAGTACCTTGGGGATCCTATTTAATTGCGATCGGATTAATGCTGGACAAACACAACTGTCTCAATGATAATTTCAGACAAGGTGCCACCTCTTCTCCCGTCGTTAGCTGTGTGCACTTGCCAGCGCATTGTAGACCCTGCGGCTGCCCTCTAACATAGAGTAAAACATATTTAGGAAGGAAGAAGTGACTGTAAAGGGGGATATTTGAAGCGTTTGTCACTCTTTGTTCAATAGTTGACGTGCGGATGAACTTCCACGGTGCTGCTCGGCGAGGAATTGTAATTCCTTTTCTGACGAATTGCAGATTTTCATTCTTTTTTTCAAATATATCATTCATCTACTTCTTCACACTTGCCTTACCTCATATCTATCTCATCTTTTCTCATCGCCCCCCCCCCCCATTTTTCACGTTTTTCTTTTTTCACGTAGTGCGTGCGCATGAGTCCATCACTGTCAAGGTGACCTTCCATAAAACTGCGCTGCCATTGGCGCTTCGTGCCTGTAGGGAGAATTAAATTCAACGCAGGTGTTAGGTATATTTTCAAGAGATCAAATTTGCTGATACCACGCCGGTAAATTTGACAAGGGCGGTAAGCAGCTATCGAGCCAGGTTGTTCAACAGCAAGCGGCCACAAATCGCGCTCTGTTCCAGGTTGGCTCTGGCAGAGCAGCTGCGCTATGACGGGTGCTACGGCCGCGTGCAGCTGCCCTGGACCGAGGCCGACCTACCGGGCCTGTTGTCAGCCCTAGCCACTCCTTCGGTGTGTCCTGGGGAGCTGCACCTTCCGGACATCTGTCAGCTCTCGGAGGATGGCCTCAAGCTCCTCTGCGACGCCCTGACGCCCAGCAAACGCGTCCGCACCCTAAGTGCAATGGTGCTGGGGGAGCCTTTGGAAAGAGGAACCGCCCTCTGCCAAATGCTGAGAGCCAATCGATCCATCAGCTGCCTACGGCTCAGCATGGCGGACGACGGGGCGGGCGACTTCGTCCGAGATGTCTTCCATGCGCTGGCCGTCAATACTGCCATAACCGAGATTGACATCCACCTGGATAAAATTGACAGACTGGACACGGCGACCGCATTTTCCTACATGCTGTCTCGCAACACCACAGCCACAAATATTTCGCTGTGGTTCTCGACCACTTTTCCCAGGCAGTTTATTAGGGAGATATCGCGCGGAATGACGCTGAACAAGCTCGTCGTCGACTTGAAATTCGTCACGGAGAAGCTCTGCTGCGACCCCTCTAGCCTCGTCGTTTTCGAGGCGCTGCGGAGGAACCGGGCCGCCCTGAACCGCGCGGTCGACTTCGTCCTGCGGCGCCCAGCTGACCGACGGTGTGCCGAAAGCTTCGAGCTCTTCGCGGGACGGTCGTGCTTGCTCGCCCGCCTGGTGGAGGTCACCGGCAAGACGGAGCCAGAAGTGTCGCTGGACCTGACCGCGGCTGAGCACTTCTTGCAAGACCACTACCTCATCCTCACTGGCATCATCCAGCGCACTCTGGTCTGCCGACCCGCTCAAGCCACGCAGTTGGACGAACTCAACACGGACTGCTGGAGAGCTGTCGTGCGTCACCTCAAGATTGGCGACGTTCGTGCGTAGCACCATGTGCTTCTTTGCCCACGCGGAAAGCTGGCCGATTTAACTCTGTAGCATTAAAACATGAAACTTGTCGCCAAAGCCACCGGCATTGTCTTCGTGGACCCCTTCATTTCTAGCTCGTAACTGACCAAGGATTTCGTTTTACAGCGTATCTGTGCAAGGGCACTTTCGAGCAGACAGGAGTTGGCAGAGCACGTCGAGACTGGTAGCCTGCCGGCCAATGAAATAGGGAAGGCAGAAGGCGATCCCCGGGATGCGCCTTGCGCGGCTCCGTCCACGGGCACCTTGAAGCGGGAGATTTCGTGGGGCGCTTGCCTCCAAAGGCTTTTTGCAGATTCCGCGCATAGCTTAGCTTTTCTAAACGAAAGCGCAGCAGAGTGGTGCGCAGACTAACGACGCAAAGTTGATTCGGAGGAATAATCTCAATTACCCATTTCCCGTTGGAATGCGAAAAAGGCTATAAAGACATACCTACCAAGCATATCAAGCACTCGCCTACCTTAAAATAGTTCATTGAACCAGTCGAGGACGCCGCATCCGCAACGAATGGCCCGTATTGTATGAGTAGATAGACACTAAAACATTTTATTCGCCGGAAAGAGTACTCCGTCTATGTGTGTTAGCGTTTATTTTCAGCGGGATACGGTGAACGCTTGCCTCTTATTGGTGGCGTAGCAGCTTCAGTGTTGTCCACATGCGCTGAATGACGGCTGGGGAATGCTGGCAGTTGCACTATTGCTGCTGCGTATAAAACTCTGCAGGTTAAACGGCGAAAGCTAACTCACTCGGTGAGGTGCTTTGCTGTAGAAGTCAATCTAATGCCTCAAATGGAGCGTGAACAGACCTAAAAAGCAATAAACGCGAAAACTTAAAATGCCCGAGATGCACCACAAAGCAGCAGAGCAGCACGCGGTACTACTTCGATCTTCACTCGGACGTGAGTGATGACGCCATGGTACCATAGCGTCATTGGCCGACTGCCGCCTGCGCACCGATCATATCAGCTTAACCTCTGTCAGAGTTTAACCTGAGTGCAATATCGTCGTCAGACGTGCCGACAACTCAGCAAAGTAAAACCATGAGCCAACCAGGCTAAACTCAGGCGTTCGCAGGCCTACTCTGTTTAGCTACGTTAAAACCCCATCGCTTTTTTCTAGTTTTCCTCCTTGCTCAACTCTAGTCTGCTTGTGAGTGAAGTGCTTAAATCGTAAGCATTTGTTATCAGCTCTGCCTGCGAGTCTTCTGCCCGGTCTTACTGCTTATACATTTGGGTCAGAGAAGTGTTCGTTGGGCTGTTCCAGACAGGCGCATAAAGCACCTGTTGTCGTACATGAGCACTTAAAAGAAATTTTGCTCCTATTTGCATGTATTTAAGGTGGAGCAAGTGAGCTCAGGCGCATACAATAGCACAGTGGAACTCACTGAGCCCTTGCACTCCTCAGTACTTGTACACCGCCTGGCAATGTGCGCCATGACCACCGTGCAAATCTAAAACACGAGAGAGCTGCATTTCGGGTAAGTGGAAGGTCCGCATGACTGAAATGAAGCTGTAATTTTTTAAGCATGTCCTCATTGCACGCATCGGATTAGTCTTATGCTAAGATGCCCCATCTGTCGCAAGACTGCCAGGGAAACGAGCCCATGACCGGAGTCTGATTGCGATCGTATAGGCGTACTTGGTCGAGGTAACTCCGCTAATTGTTTTGTGCGATCAAAATGAGCAATAGTGGAATCCCTCTTCGCACCTCCATTCCCAAAGTTAGCTGCCTCCAGATTACTGTAACTTGCCTTTGGTTGAGTGAGGGGTGAGGGGGAGGAGAATTGCCTCGGCTTAGAGCAAAAACATTCAAAAGAGTAAAAGCGCCAAAGTAATCACCGAGGCTCAACCCAACTGCTTTCTCAGAATTGTCGCATCAGGGGCCGTATTATGGAGCTCTGACAAATTCTGTCAGAAGTTATTGACAGTGACGTCAAAATGACGAAATGATGAGACGCCGCCGCTTGACGCAACGAGGAATCAGGCAGTTACAGCAGGGCGGCGCCCCGAGAGCATTTATTTGCGCAGCGAGGGGCCGTCTGCTAAATTTTTGTAAAAAGAATTGTGAAATATGCGGCAATGTAAATAATTATTTTATTTTGCCAAAACATTGTGTTTAAAGTTCGAAAATATTAATCAAAACAAAAAGCGTTCGAAATTGTGCTATTAAATTTGCTGGTGGGTAACTTTTGCTGCCGCGGGGAAGTGCTGACAGCGGTAAAGCGTCAAGTCGCTTTGCACGAAAGCAGCCGATTCCACGCCGTGTTATTGTTTTTTTTACGCGGCCTCTGAGATCAGGCTACTGTGCGGTTGACCTAATTGCGCAGAAAAAATTGAACGAATGCAGTGAAGGAGGCTACGTGCCTGCTGAGCGAACTTGCAAGGAGCGCATGGAACGAAATCGACGAAGACAACTTGTTGAAGTCTGTGTTGTTCTGCTCTTTCGATCGATCACAAAAATGCCAAAAGGTGAGGTGTTGCCGCATGTGATGTGTGATTGTCTGTTTCTTTTCCCTTGGGAAACAGAAGAAGACACTAAGTGCGATTTGCTGGGAAAAAATGAAGTGTTTTATCAGCATAAGCGTGTTTTATTTATATGTGTTGTGGCGCAGAGGTGACCGCGGGAGCCCACCCCTTCTGCGCGCTAACTTTGCAGATTGCCTCCAACACCTGCCGCACGCATTTGCTTACCATTGGTTGTGCAATGCCGACGTGCGCCTCGTTACCAACGGCAGGTTGAAAGCCGCCCGTGGCAAAAGAACGCAGTGCATACAGCACCTGCCACCGCACCGACAGCGCGCTCGCAAGCCAACCTCCCAGTTCATCGGCGACTTCGTCGCACAGCCGCTCCACAGCCTGCTTCTCCAGTCGTGAAAAGGGGCCGAAACAGCTTGTCCGGTAAGTCAAACATGGCGTGTCTTCGTGCGCTCTCCTTCGCCGTTGTTCGCGCCGGCGCAGCCGCCTCGTATCGCCGCGTACACGGCCACAATTTTCTGTCACAAACGCAACGGTCAAATTGACCGCCTCGAGGCTGTCACAAAAAAACTGTCAGTTTGCGCCTGCATAGTTAGGTGTGTAAACGTCACCACTTCTGCCACTTATGCGACGTAATTCGCAATCACCCATGACGCAAAAAAGCAATATGGCCGCCGGTCACGACCGACCAATAGGAGCGAGGCTAAATGACCCGTTTTTGACAAGTTATTGACAACTTTGCAGTTCGACAGTTCCGTAATACGGCCCCAGATGTCTGATCGTCACATAATTTCTTTTCATGTGAGGCTCAAAAGTTTGCGAGAATTTACGAGCAAAAAAATACCACCCCACGCACATTTAAATAATGATACATGTAGCCTTGGAATATACCGACACCTAATTATTATCCAGGTCTCGGTAGACGAAAAGAAAGAACAAAGGAAGAAGAAATCCGAACGGCTAGCGCTGCACGCGTCAGTTCCAGGGACCGTTTCAGCCGCCATCGTCGCCCCTGGCCCTTTCTTCTCGCTGTCTCCCCGACGTGAATATTACTGGACGTTGCTTTCGGCGTGTCCACAGCGGCGTAGTTTCCCTATAGCACGAAGGCTTCACCTTCAGCCAGGTATTAAGAACTAAGCAAGCGTATTTCTCAGAAGCTTGCTCACAGGTGTTCATGTCTTGTAAGCCCACGTACGGGGGAAAAAGCAGTCTTTTCCGCGTCATCGGAGCAGCGGCGAGATCTCACGAAGTGCCCGCGCGCGCTGTGCAGTTTCACCGCAAAGGTGCACCACCCAGCCATGTTGTCCGGCGACAAACAGGGGTCCGCAGAGTTCTCAGTCTCGTCGTTCGGCATGTCGGTGCCGCAGCTGGTGCAGGGCTCGGACCTGAAGCGTGCCGAAGGGGCCTCTGGCTTCAAGGTCGACGAAGTGAACTGCGGCCTGCTGGGCGTCTACCCTTCGTTCCTGCAGAGCTACCGCACGCCTCGGTGCTACCTCTTTTTCCTGTGCATTCTGGGCATGACGCAGGGCTTCGCCGTCAACGGGCTCGTCTCCGTGGTGACGCCTACCATCGAGAAGCGCTTCCAGCTGCTCGGCATCGAAGTCGGGGCAAGCCCCCCTTTCACTCACTCTTTAACTTTAGAACAGCTGCTTATTCGCACTTCATGTCAAAGTTACAAAATGGTTCTCTAAGTATACCAGTTTATCTAAAAAATGGTTTCGCCCGGTGCTATGTGAAAAGGACCTGCATGTTCTTTGCAACCACATTCATTATGGCCTATATTACAGGTTCTAAGCGCTCATGCTTTCCCTCCAATACAAAATTAAATAGCTAACACCAAATTTTGTTGAGACACCCAAGAAAATGGCTTCCATAGCCAATGCGTTTTCCAGAAAAACTTGTTAAAGCCCATGATCTGGACGGCACCTCAATGTATGGCAAAAAAGCACTATCGTCAGCATTCAATGCGTTATCTCTTCTGCACCCTGCTCTGGAAGAACAGCCTGAATGTCTCAAACCTCATCGGCGGCTGCTTTCGAAACAGCCACACAAACAGCGTACACAAACGGAGAGCTGGTGTACGCACGAATTTCGAGTAAATTTCCTTCGTGTTAACCTGGGTAGAAGCCAGCAAGCAGCGCCGGTACTGGACATATCCTAGCACGCAACCTATGCAGTTGATAAGCGATCGTAGCGATGTATACAGTTCATGCCAGGAGCCGGCCGTTTTGGCGTGTGCTCGCATCGTCTCGACCTGTGAAGGGAGCGGTGGTGGTGGACGGCGTGCAGGTGATCCAGAGCATGTTCAACGTGGCGTCGTGCATCATGGTGACGTCGGGGAGCTACCATGATGGCGTGGGCCACAGGCCGGTCATACCAGGCATTGGCACCCTCGTTACGCTTGTCGGCGCCATGATATTCGCTTCGCCCGACTTCATTGCGCCGCAGTACCTGGCGCTGGAGAACCGCACCGCCAACGTCTGCCCCGAACGCGGCCCCGGGAAGTGCTCCCTCTTCGGCAGGGCCACCAACGCCAACACCTTCAAATACTTCTTCATGGTAAGCGCTCCGCCAACCCGGGAGTGGAGTGCAGTGGCGTGCCATTCACTCACTGACACCGTTCGTAGTTTTCCTATATCTTCTGCGGTAACGTCTAGAAGCACTGCTGGGAGCTGATGACTGGTCATGAAGGCGGTGCACGTCTTTTAAGTATAAGCATGTTCTTGGGAGCGGTTGCGTGTTGATAATTAAGGCTTAATGTCTGGACGTTATGTCTTAAGGGGCTTTACAACGCCAGCGTGAAGATTGCGGCCGGTATGGTTATTCCAAATTTGATAAAACTTCGCGATACGCATTCGTCCGCTCTCTAAACGGCGGTTGAGGGTTTTTATCCTGCGTGCAGTGTTCTGCAGGTGGCATAATGCCTGCGCAGCCAGTTCTTGATGTGTCCGTGCCGTCCGCAGCGTTGAGTTCGACGGTGAAAATGAAGTCACCCATAGAAAAGTTTCTTCGAATATAATTTTGCATTGTCAAATTACCGCGATGAGTTACCACGGATGCACTGCTCACTTCTAGCAACACTGATATGCATTTTCCTTTCAAGTGCCTCCTTAAAAGTTCTCCTCAGTTTGAAGAGTTTTACTGCGGCTCCTCTCAATCCAGTCACGTGACGACAGCTGTGACGTTGTTTTTGCGTAAACGTCTGTAGTGCGTCGTCTTGCCAGTTCTTTCGCCGTTCCTCTATTACCTGCTACTTCGTTGATCTCTATCCCTGTTTGTCTTGTTTGTAGCGTTGACACATGTACGAGCTTTTGAAGTTGCTCGGAGTAGAGACCTGGTCTTGCCGAATGCATATAAGTCGCAGTTTTTCTCGCGACAATTCGCATGATCCGGCGGCAGGTGTTTTGTTATGCCTGAGCAGCTTCTAACTCGACAGCGAGGTTCCCTCGAAGCTCGTCGGTGGCAATTAGCACAAGACACGTTTGCTGCTCGCTTTAAGAAAAATGTTTGAATAAATTTTAAAAAGTTTACTAGTGCAATGAACAGTTCGTGGCGCGCACCGTGGTTGCCCAAACTCATCCTGTGTCTATCAGAGCTTGGTAAACCTTTGAGGGGTTGCAGCCGCGGTCTGCATGTTGAGTCGGTGTCATTTGGACTCAGCAAACTGCCGCGTTCATATTCTAATTAAGTGCTTTGAGCGCCGTTGGACGCACTGCGCCTGAGTTAGCGAAATACTCCATCTCCTTTTTAAAGTGAACACCAGGCATATGCTGGAGCAAAAATGCTTTTCACAATTTTGGATTATTGAGGGGAATTAATTAAAATACGCAGAATATCACCCTTTTAGGTCATTCCCAATTTTAAAAATGCTTGGCGGTTCAGGAACCCGACACCTCCTTTGGTTTCAATGCCAGCTAGATTATCCGCTTTCGCAAATCGGTGCCTTCGTGTCAGCTCTGCCCATAGAGGGACAGAGCGCCCGACCTAAAATGAGCGACATAAGGAAAACGGGCGGCAGAATTTTCGTTCCTTTTGCCCGCGAAGCGGCGCATTATAGAGGAACATTCAGGTGCTTCCGATCAGTCGGCAGACATTCCAACAGCTCTCGGTGCGCTAAATTTCTTTCTGTATTGTATTCGCATGCAATCCCCTCCTGCTATAGCCCTGAACGGGTACCCAGTATTTTCAAATAAATAAAATAAATTGTTACGCCGAAGAGTGAAGCACTCCGAAAAAATATCGACTATATGAGGGGTTCTCTCACTTGCGCTGGAATTCTCTGGCATGACGTAACACGGCACATCCGATTTCCTTACAATCTGGTTCCATCAAAACGTGGCCCACCACAGCCCCTGAATTTTTTGTGATTGCCTTGTTCTCACGCAGCTAAGCCATGCGATGCACGGTGTTGGCTCGTCGCCGTTCTTCACTGTGGGCGTGACTTACCTGGACCAGAATGTGCCCACCGGCAGCGCATCCGTCTACATGGGTAACTACAAGCTCGCGTGGTCTTGTAGCGACTAACAGAAACGAAACGATACAAAAATAAATGAAATGAAAATAGGACTCTAAAAAGAACGTCTTGCTGGGCAAGTTGGTACCTATACATCTTTGGCCACAGGCGCGAAATAGAGACACAGCCCAAGGCAGAAAGACGGGACGCAGCGCCACACGCAACTGATTTATTTGAAGGCAACACGGACAAATATATACCATCGTACACGCAAGAAATGCTATCATCTTCAAAGTTGATATGATAGCGAACGAGTGAAAAAATTGTTCTCTGCCTTATACAAAGATATGGACGTGTCGCTGATGAACATGCTTCCTTTCTTTGCAATAACAAATGCTTAGATTAATTCTCTGGCTTTTGTGTCTATGCTATTTGATAGAATTCGCGCACCAGAAAAACATGGCTCACAAGATCGTGACGGGCAAGACCTTATTCGCCTCCATCGAAATTCGATCCCGGCTGCGGCGGTCGACTTTCGATGGAGGCGAAATTCTAGAGGCCCGTGTACTGTGCGATGTCAGTGCATGTTAAAGAACCCCAAGTGATCGAAATTTCCGGGGCCCTTCACTACGGCGTCTCTCATAGCCTGAGTCGCTCTGGGACGTTAAACCCCCATAAACCATAAACCATACTGTTGCTTGAGGCATTCCCGTAGACTGTCATCGCATGGTCGCTTGCTTGTCAAGCCTCAACCTGGTCTGTGGATCAAAAGAGAAGAATTTTCTTATGTTGACGGCAGCAATTTAACCGCTCTCGAAACTCTGTCTCGCTCCATGGGTCTTTGAGTTTGATATTGACCAAATGCGTGTAGTGTTCGACAATTGACTAGAATTCAGGCACCGTACATTTAGGAGCAGTACGTAGCGAAGCGACACTGTTTCCTGCTGTTTCTTTTACAAAAGACACGAGGAATTTCGCGCTCATGCTGCTCAAGCTATTGTCACGCCATACCGAAAGCTTAACTCCTAGTAATCGAAACCTAAAAATTAAAAATTGTTTAGAAGTCGCACATATCTAGAAAATCATAGTGATGACACCTATGCAGGAAAGGAGGAATGACTGACGGGATAGTATCTCACAGTGCCCGCAGCATTCTTCTGGAAGCATAGCTCTTCACAAGGCGCTCCCTTGTTAGCTTAGTTCACCTCTTAACGGAGAGACATCACTCGAACTTTTAACGCTACCGCCAGCATCCTCACTCAGAGCCGCAGTGGTGAACTGCCGTTGGTAGAAATTAGGTGTAAGGTGAAGGCCCACGCGATGAGCGTTCGTGTTTCTCTCGCAGCAGCCAAGCTGAAGGCGGTAGAAGTGGCCCAGAAACAGAAGCAGAAGCAGCAGACGAAGCAATCCCGGGGCACTCCCGATGCACAGGAACTGAAGGCTGCAGAGGCACCGGAAGCGGGGGACGATGCGAAGGAGCAGAAGGACGCACCGAGCCCACAGCAGGAGGCGCCGGAGCCAAAGGATGTGCACAGCCCGCAGACGAACGCGGGCTCCGGCCAAACTCCGGAGGTCGCAGAGCGAAGCTTCGTTAACCACGTCCGAAGACTAGTCTGCAATCCCACCTTCGTCTGCCTGACACTTGCGGCGGCTGCCGAAAGTGAGTCCACTTGACAGCACTCACCCTCAGAAAAGAGTAACCGTCGATTGAGAAGCCTACGTTCAAACAAGCTTGACAATCTGTCCCCTGGTTTCAGGAAAGTCATCGGCAGTCATTTCTAATTCGCGGGCGCCCATAGTTCGTATAAGTAATGCATTAGTAGCTACTCGCTTGTACAAGAGAGATCTCATTATGTACAACTGACGATTTTGAGCCTCCGTGGTTCCCAAGTGAGCAGTTTGAACAGGAGCCGCCCATAAGATACCCACGACGGGTTCCCTGCGGCTGACCCCAGGATGTGTAGGTCTGTGTTCCTGAAGCCTTTGTCTTTGCACACGTCCGCCACCTACTGTGGACTTGTGCAGGGATAAGTATTCTGCATTCTGAAAGAACTTAAAACAACAGCTGTTGTTAACGCTGGCCCACGGCCCATGGCGTGTTGTATATATTACTCCACTAGCCAGCCACAACAGTAAACGAAATCATCTTTTTCATGTTTGACTTTATTAAGCGAGCCATTTATCACAATTTTAGAGCTTATAAATTGTTTTTGCTGTGATTGGCTTCTTGTTTAGGTAACAAAAATTTTTAACAGTGGACAACTTTTTTGTCGCGGAGGAATTCTGTACGAGGCCCTGAATGTGGGTGGAGCTTCACTGCAGACTTAAGTTGTATCCGACTATAGTGCGCTTTACTCTACGGCGATACATTCTTTGACGCTGCAGAACTTTTTAAAACCTAAAAACTTGCGTCCCTTTTAGTTAAAAATCTGATTTCCTCACGTCTTCGTTTCAGCCATGCTGGCGTCAGGGCTGACTGGATTTGCGACGAAGATCTTCATCGCCATGTTCGGCATATCCTCTTCACAGGCCTCCGGCCTCTTAGGTACGTTTGCGGCGCATTGCTCAGAGACCTCTTCTGACGCCGAAAAGATGCTGATCTACAAGAATATGCGTACTCCTGATTTTGCCCATTTCACTCAGAGCGCTATCGTGTTGTAATGCGCTCTTTGACATAGTGGTCTCTCTTCAGGCAGGGGGGTTGGCGGCATTATCAGAGTGATAAATGTGTCCGCTTCATGTTAGATCTCCGGCACTCGTAGGGCTCACAATAATAATAATAATAATAATAATAATAATAATAATAATATTATTAATTGCCAAAGACTAACATAAAGCGGACAAAGCATGAATCAGAAGTAGATTTATTACTTTTTGTTCAGGCTAAACCTGGATTGCGCTATTTGGTGCTCTATCGGCGTCTTCGCCCAAACTCATTATTGTCAACATTCTGGATCCCCGCACGAAAGTGAATCACGGCACGACAGCCGAATATACCTATAAGTAGCACTATATCGGTTTGTGAGGCGCGAGGAAGGAATAGCTCGTTCTGTTTTTATGTCCAAAAAATTCAGGATGTTCGCCTCCTACAAGGGCAGGAAGTCAGCGCAAGTTGGTCACCGTAAATGCGGCTAAAGAGTGGTGGTGTCACCTACCGTCGCCTACCCCGGTGATGCCACGGTGACGAGCGGTGAGGTGTCGCCCTAATTTTTTTGCGAGCTACTGTTAGCAGTGACTTTTCTACAAATTTGTCAATTATGGGGCCCATGCAGAGCTTTTAAATTGGACTCGAATACTCATAAGGACCAAGTTTGGGGGGCGGTTGGGGGGGGGGGGGGGGGGTGCAATCATCACCCGTTCTCTCCGTTTCCTCAGGGCCCTGTGCAGTGCTCCACGACACGACATATACACAGGCAGACAGCTTATATATGTTAACCAGTTTTATTTGTCTCTAGTCGAGCAAATATGCTAATAAGAAAGACCCCATGGTTTTTAAGATAACAAAAGAAAGTAAGAACACGTAAACTCTTGCTAGACATGCATAATGTCCTTAGTCGAAGTGAGCCTACACGGGGAAGCACAAACATTGCCACAACAAGCTAGCAATTCAAGTAAAACTCATTGCAAACTCCTTGTAGCAACCACTGGGCAGTAATAAAATTTATACAAAAAGCTAAAACTAAAAAAAATTAAACAGATTTTAACCTCTCCTTCTGTAAGAAACACTGCTGTTCTTCCGACTTTTAGGCAACTGTAGTTCAGTCAATTTCTCCAAAATCGTACGAAAGAAGTCTTGCCGCTCCCTGACCCCATCGCTCAATATTCGGGGAGTCACAGCCCCGCGGGTGCTCGAGGCACCCCCCCCCCCCCCCCCCCCCCCCCCGCCTGGTATTCCACGCCTCTGAATATGACTATCAAAATCATGTCAGGGTCATTTTAACTTTTCAATCGTTAGCAAAACCTAGTCGTAGAAAAAGAAATGAGTAAAAAATTGGAACGTTTCACGCAGGACTATGAAACATTGTGTGTAAATGAACGACTTGGCGCTTTTATATACAGTCCATTGAAATGAATTTGTTTTATTTCCTTTACGAAAAATGCGAACATTCTACAGAAATAAGGGATTGTGAAATTTCTTATCAAATCTGATGTTCTCACAGTCACTACAAATATTTTTCTAAATTGCCTTAAAGGCAAAGAAGCCGTTAAAAATCCTTAGAGATCGGAAACTTAAGCCGTATAAGAAGAATTGCTATAGTTGAGAAAATTTGCTCTTCGATGTACATTAACCATCAATTGCAGGGTGAGGTTTTCCTAGTAAAAACAATCAAAATATTAAAAACAGTAAGCCACACTATACAATTCGATGGCACTTATTTCTGGAAGTTTAGTAGGAACATTGTTTTTGTTTTAAGTGAGAAAAAAGTGGAAGTTGGGTCCCTGCATTCAACAGAGGAGTTTCTGCGTCCAAGCGTCATTTGACCTGCGCTGCGCTGCGGTATACGGCGCTAAAACTTATGGAGTTATAGCTACAGCTGTAAAAAAATAGGCAGTGGCTTAGCTCTGGTTAAGCCTGGATATACAAGCGAAGAGCTTCAGTTATGCTTGCAATGGTTTGACGTCATGGTTATGCTTCATAGCTTAGCTGGTATTGTATACATTGTTTATCTATTATAGGCCGAATGAGTCGCACTTCCACTTTCACTGAGTCGTTCCACGTGGTCGTTGTAACGGCGAGTCTCGGGATTTTCTACTTCTGACTCTCTTGTTTCCTCTTCCCCACTCGCTTAATTGGCTGCTGCTGGCTGAAGATGCGGCCAAGACACGCTTTTAGGCTTCTCTCCGACGTCGTTTAGCAAGGTGTATTTCCCGTTGTTCAGGCGTTTCGGCTGCACGTTTAGCTTTGGCCTCATCATTTTTTCGCTGTTGTGCAGCCAGCTCCCAAGCGAGTACTTCTGGAACGGACGAATTTAGTTTTTCAGCTTTTCTGCGTAGTCCAGCAGCAGCCGCACTCCCTTTCCATGTCGAGTGCGCACGCCTATTCTCTGGCAAGCGCATTATATAGCCTCCTTGCGCACGCACATGACGCACATGTGCTGTAGCGCGCGGCTGCACCGAAAGGTCAGGCGACAGAGTCGGCGGCGGCGTCGGCTGCGGCAGGGGCTAGGAGGGACCACCTGCGCGGTACGTGACGTCACTCGGTTTCGCGCATGCGCATAACTCACCAGTTCGGCTCACGCGAAGCTCGGCTCAGACTCGCGCAATGAAGCTTTTCGCTTCAAAAGACGCAGCCCTCACCTCCACTTGATCTACGCGACACAGACATATGATACGGGAAAAAAAATTACCTCTCGCTACTGGTCACGACAGCGAATAAACTAGCGTCACGTCTCAGTAGATGGGAGGAGCAAGAGCTACGTAAGGGTCATGGCTTGTGACATCGAGCATCAAGGCAGAGTTCGATAAACCTACTTGGGCACCGCCGCACTTACCAGCATTGGAGGCTATGTATAAGCATTGTGACCGCCGCCACACGAATGGAACGCATCGCGGCGCTGAAACCTCCATCCCGCGCATACCGATCGCGGCAGCGTGCTCTGTGGGGGCCCTAATTTCGAAACAGTCATGGAAGAAATCTACGGCGCGCCTTATTCGGTCTTCGTGGCCAATTAATCGAAAACTATCCGATAATTCGAAGGCATATTCAATTCGCTTACAATATTTGTTCGCCTGTAATGTATGATTTTCAGCGGGTAGGAGGATATTATATTCGCTATTCGAAAAATTCGGAATATTCAACAAATTTGCACCGAACGATAAAATGGTACTTGAAGCGCCCTCTTTAGGCACATTGGAAGAAGTACTGCGATTGTGAACGAAAAAACAGTGAATGTGGACCTCTTGTCGCGTAATGCGAGAGTATGTATATAATAAAGACTGCTATGAAAGCGACGTATTACAGTGTCAATCAAAAGAAACAAATAGTACCAAACGTGCACTGCCAGTCATGAAATTGGGACAAGCCGGAGCACGCAGCCCTCCAGACGAAGTCCGAGGGGGAACTATCTGATAACCGCTATGCCGTTAGGGAGTGATGCACTGGGGGCGTCCATAAAACCCAAAAGGAGTGCAGTCACTGGTCCTTTGGGGACTGTATCTGCTGCGTTTTTACGAGACATCAGCATCGTTCCCTCAGAGAAACTGATGTCGATGAGAGCGCAGCGATACTCCCCAAGAGACTAAATACATTTAGGTCTGTGTGGCTTAGAGTGTGTGGATGGGATGATGCAGCCAGAGCTCCTTCAGGGCACTACCGAATCGGTAATCGCTGCATTCTCGCCTGCGCATTTGGCGCCCCCACCCCATGCAGGCGCCGTGCCCAGCGCCTGCGGCGGCACTCTGCTGGGCGGCTATGTCACCACCAAGAAGCTGAACGTCAAGTCGCCGACCATCATGTGCTACTGCGTCATCCTCTCGTTCGTGCCCTGGTTCACGCTGTTCGTCTTCATGCACTCCTGCGACAACAACCAGAGCGCGCTCGCCAACCGCACTAGCCCGCCGGGTGCAAGAGCATGCATATGCAGCTCAGCCTGTCCGGCTATGCATTTCTTGTGCTTGGCGTGGTGCGACATGCTGGTTATGCCAGTCTTATTAGTCACCACGTGGTTAGTTTTGCAGCTGTTGTTGTTTAGACAGCGTTACACAATATAATTCGCGCACCTTAGAATATATCGATATTGCGTTGAAGATAACTGCTTCGGGACGTACTGTGTAGGTCTCGATATTACATATTTTCCCTCGTATTTTCCTGCGTATATGTGCTATGGTAGGCAGTTAGGGGCTTAGACACGCCACATGTATCAAACTTGGGCACATGTTTGTTTGAAATGAACGCGGAAGCTTCTCACACAAACGCATGTTAGGACTAGCGTGACGAAGCGTAGAACGAAATGAAAATTTAAAAAATTCATAGGGGCACTCATTTACCTTATGTGTTGGCGGCGCAATAACATTATAAGCTGTTGACGCCTTTACATAGTGTTCTGTGTCATTCTTCCATGGTTGTGTTTGCGGAGACCTATAGGTGTCCGTGAACACGTCTGTACACACGCAACCACACATCTCTTCGTGTCATATATACTGCTGGTTAGATATTTCCCTGAAGGTGTCCAGAGTTGGCCATAAGGACGCAAAGCAGATACATCTAAACGTATAGCTGTCGCTTCCGGTATGGTGACGTCACTTCAGATCCTGGGAATTATGACCGACGACATATTTTTCCCAGATTACGGTCCTAACGCATTGATAAAAATATAGGGGTTGAGTTCTTTTTCACTCGTTATGCCAGCTTAGAATCTTAAAGCCTTAAAAACGCAGCCATTACGTACCAATAATACTGGGGAGGGCAAATTACAATTCGTCCGAGTGCAAATGTTGCCACTTACCGTTCGGTTGAACATGAGAACAGGCGAACACGAAAAAGAGGGAGGGAGAGAACACGCTAACGCGACTACTAAAAACGGATCAACCATGACGATGATGTCAGGTGACCCGTAATGACTGCGTTAACGGAGCATCCAGAAATAGGCGAGAAGTTGCGGCTAGGTGCGCCTCAACTGGCCACATACCTGCCACTGCGCGCGCGTAGCAAGAATCCGGTAATCTGATATAAGTCCATGCTAGTACTTCTTCCCTGTGCTAAAAGTCGCTAATGGAAAATTTCTTGCCGTTTGCTCAATAGGCTAACGAGTAGATGGAGTTGGAATTTGCTTTTTTGCTTTAAGGGGAGCGCTTTTAAAGCGTTTTTCTCCGGGCCAAACCGTGTCTTCAATAAGCCCGAGCTGTGCGGTAACTGAAAACTTCCGTGCTCACCTGCTGTGGTCAAGAGTCACAAGGGGCAATAGATATTTTCAACCTAAGGCATCGCCTTCGCGTTCGCTTTGCTGCTTCGTGCTTCAGTAAAACTTCCCGATCAAGTACTTCATTAGTACGCTTCAATGCTGCTTCCTTCCCGAAACATGCGAGCACATAGTAGTCTCGCGAGCACTATGGCGATGACCGCGTCAGAAAGGTCTGCATAGGCCGATGAGCTACCGGCCTTAAAAAAGTTTTATCTGAGCTCATGAAATCTTTGGGACCCTGCACTTAAATTCAGGCCAGAAGAGGTTAGTAACCCAAGATCGATATATCCCTGAAACGGTGTCGAATTAAACTTAACGAGGAGAGTCACTCACCGCGCGCACATGTACTGTACCTTTTCCGCGCCATCGGAGTGCGAGAACTGACCCCTATGGCGCGGCTCGTGCACCTTTGCCGATCTGGAGAGTGGCCGCAATGCGCACTGCAACTGCACCAGCGTCATGTACGACCCAGTCTGCGGAAGCGGCAACTTCGCCTACTACTCACCCTGCATCGCAGGCTGTGCGGACGAGAAACGATGCGACAAGACCAAGGTGAGTCGATTCGAGTCGGAAAACTGTTTACTGATTGAAGGGGTGAGCTTTGCTGTAACAGCGGGTGGGCCCTCAGTTCAGGGCTCCGACGGCTTGTGCTGTACGAGTCGCCCGGTCGAACACATGCAGATGGTCCTCAATCGACTCGTCCTGCCACCACTGCCAGGCATAGACACAGTTACCGAGTCCTACCGAAGGTGCTATTCCAGGACAGGGATGTCGTTCTTGACTGTGAATACAGTGCTTTGGCGATCATTATTGTACAGTGGTGAGCAAAAGTGGCATACACCATGCAGCCGCCAGAAGCTAACCATCAGACAAAACAATTATCGGAGCTAAAGATTTTTGATGCCGCTGGTTTGTAAGCACAGTCCAACATTAAAGAGCTGATTTCGTTTACTGTTGCAATTGGGGAGGGGAATAATACAGGACGCCGCGGACTATGGCACAGTGTTAGCAACTGCCGTTTTTTCTTTAGTTGTACCTTTTTATATCATAGCCATATAACACCTGGAAACATGCAGTTCCTTTAACATTTCGGTAAGTTCATAACGGCGGTCATCGCTGCAGTTCCCGCTTTACTCCAAACGGCCATAACCTACCGCATCACACTGTCTGGAAATGCTTTTTGTTCTTTTTTTCGTGAAGAAAGTACAGCCTCAACCCAGAAAAAGGACGTTCGTCCGTGCAACACCACGAACTCTAAAATTCGCAGCTATTCGTACTCTCCTTAGGCAACAACTTCGGCTCGCAAAGCTCGAATCTATATCTAGTCTAGTTTTTCATTAGCTGACGTAATGAACTAATAATTAATGAATTTCCGCGGGATTATGCTACATGCTACACTTATGCTACATGCGGATATGAGAAGTGGCCTCGAAGCCATTGACACGCGCACACTTTTAACAAAAAAATGGATGGGACACTTAAACTCCGTAAAAAGCTCACGACACTATAGCGTAATAGGTTAATAAATCCCCATCGATGTGGAAATGGTCATCCTCTGCTTTACACTCCCTGGGAGTAATCATACCACTCCTCGCGCAGGTGAGGAGCGGTTAAGCGATCACCACTGCCCTGCAGTGGCAGACTGCCATCGCTGGGGGTTGTGCAACCCAGGCTGCTCTTCACGAGCCACCAATCATTAATTTAACTGCCACCTGGCACTGAGCTCAGTTTGCTCACAGTCCGGTGGGCAGGGTGTGCAGACGCCACAAGCTCACCTGGTTTATTCTCCGAGGATTTTTCGCTCAGAAGGCCTACGACGCCGGATTTTTTGTGCACAACGGCAGCATTAACGCTATCCCGTTAGATGAAGCCATGTGCAGCTGGGATGAAGCCGGCGGAAATCGTCTCTCACTGCAGATCCAAGAATTTTCGAGAAAAATTACGTTGCCTGTGCACATTGAATTCACAGCTGCGTCCCTTTCTGCCGCATTCGTTTGTTTACAGTGCTTTCTTGTAATTTTGCAAATGATCTCCCAGAATGATTGCATTGGCCGCTACATCTTTGCTCTCGCAGGCCAGGACCGTAAAGCCCACATTTGGTATTCGCACGTGTGCAGCAATAAGCATGTGTGCACAGACTTCTCACGATGCTTTCGGTCATGCAGCACGATGCCACAAACTCTTCAACGCTCGATGTTGGGCGAAACGGTGAACCGCTTTTCCTGCAGCTGTTGCCGGCCAGAGATCGCGTCCAGTGGTGCGACTGCGGCTTCATGTTACGCTGACTTGAAGTAAATAAAGAATGGGAACGCTGCAGCAGAGAATTTCATTTGGATAAGTTACAACTGCGGTCCTCAATGCGTCGCTGATGATAGGCATTTGCCAAACAAACCACGGCAGCAAACTCATGAAGAGCTCTCAGCGATGACATTTCGTTGCAACGGCAGTAAGAAAAATATTGTGCGTTGTCTGCTTGAGGCTTAGCCCCTGACGCCGCAGGAACTTCCTCAGGAGGCATTGCGCTAACCTACAACGGGCGAAATAGCGCCGACAGCTATTTCGCCAGATAGGGGCTGCCAAGATGAGCGTCACCCGTCGAAGCGAGGCCGCTATTTGCCGTTGCCACTTCGCTGTGTCTTGCGTTCGCAGCGAATAAATGATGAACGAAGCAAATCTACTTGTCTCAAGTGAGAACGCGTTGTTTGGTTGCCATGGAGATCGACGTCGGAAAGTGCGGGATGTTCGAACAGGTTGGTAATAATCCTTGAAAACAGTTCACTTTGAAACTATTGAATTGCACAGTTGCGCGAAAATTGTTGTTCGTTATTTCTTGCTGTTTTTGTTGATGACGACGTAAATAAAAGCACAATAAATTTATATTTGCGAGAATTACTACACTGCATTTTACTTTTCAACCGAAATGACGCTGGGAGCAGCTAACTACATTCAGAACCTTCTGGTCTCATATTCTAAATCTCTCGCGAGTACGCTCCACAAACACGCCGCACCTAGCGCGAATAGGAGGCTGCAAAATTTGCCGTCCCTATTCTAAATCCAGCTAGTGTTTTATGAACACATGTGGCTTCCGGCGCTTCTATATCTCATATAGCTTCTAAAATACAACGCGCGAAATCGAAACCGAAAAAAGAGGCGAGAAAACGGTGTCTTAATAATTAATTTTAAGTACGCTAGAACGGATCTGTCGCACACCTAAAATTTGATTCTTTAGGTCTCGTAGGCAGAAGAGAAGGATATTTTTTATAATATTATACGCATGGCAACATGATATTGCCAGCAACATCCGTGTGTAAAACTGCTTGAATGGCTAATGAAAATTCGTACCGCCGTTGATGGGTCTGACGAGATGGAGGAGCAAGTAGATGGGGAATAGAAAGCGCCTGCACGGGAAGAAAAGTTATATAAACATCACAGTCCAGCCAATACAAACGGCAGCGCCAATTCTTCCCGTAGCGGCCGGAGAAGAGCCAACGTCTTATTGTTGTCACGGCAACGGCATCCAGGTCATAAAACTCCTTCCTTGAGCAGGATACGAACCACTGCTTGCGATAACAAAGCAGCTTCATTTCCCAGTGCCTCGGACAATTCTGCCACCGCCACAGCCTGCAGCAGTCTCTATGTCTTGTCTGCTTCAGTCACCAGGTGCGCTGAAGTAGCTAAAAGCGAAACTAACTGAATTGTTCTGCATTTTTTTGTGTTTTTTAGACGACAGCCAGGAAAATGCCATTATCACTAAAATATAATTTCAAACATAAAGCATACAAAAAAATATAATGCTTGCATCAATCGTGTTCACACTTCATTGCGTTTCATCCATTTTGTGCATTGCACGTATTCACGTATCCCCGCAACCTGCGGAGTGGCGCCACCACTGCTGCCAGCTGACGTGGCAATTCATCTCGTACGCGGCCATTGCTTCGTTCCTCGAGCGTCAACTTCGCCAAACACGACGCTGGTTTGGTGCACGGTTTCGCGGACACTTCGTGAGCATTTAGGACATGTGCCTGCGCTTTCATCCTCTGCGAAGTCTTCGGTACGCCAAACCCATTCCCGTCCAGGCTTACGCTGTCGACACTGCCATGGTCTGCAGGGACTTCGCTCGTGCCCCGACTGGGTCCGGGACGAACGCTGCATTCACGCCGCTGAGCGACAGTTCTTCGGCAGACCTATCGTACCAGCGGGAGCAGAGGCTAGTAGCGGCGATCTCACCGCCGTTGCGCATGCTTCTCATCCAGACAGCCCAGTACGCTAGCAAGTGTGCCCACGACTCCATCTTGAAGAATGCATTCGTCTTCTGCGACGGCGCACAGCAGCGGAGCACTACCAGGCACTGCGCTTCCGCAGCTGCTTCAGCAGGCTTCATCCACTACTCCGTGATGCTATCCGCGGTCGTCTTGGAGCCGCCGCACCATAAGACGGTAAAGCAGGCTGGCAAGGCACGCGGTTGACTATCACCCCGATCAATTACGAAGTATACGCCCTGCATATATGCCTATCGCGTTTTCCAGGAAGCCTAGTATACCTAGTATTCGTAATGCGTACGCGTTCTGTTCGTATGTGCTGTATTACTTGGGCTTTTGTCCAGGTTCTTGGGGGTTTCTACGTTTGTTACATGTTTTATGCGTATGTGTTTTATTTTGAAAAAAAAAAGTTCTGTGACGTCAAAGCTGTGTGTATGTGCGTTTTATTTTTCGACTTTATTTTTTTTTTTTTCAAGGGAAGCTCCCGCGCTTCTTGCTTCTCGAAGTCTGCGGCGCTCCATGCAAGCCAAGGTGCCCGTCCAGGCGTACGCTGTCAAGGCTCCCATGGCCAACAGGAACGCCATGGCTCGTGCCCAGGCTGGGTCCATCACGACCGTCACATTGACGCCGCCCAGCGACAGCGCCTCACCAGACTCTTCCTGCCAGCTGGCACAGGTGCTGTAGCCGTGACCCATGACCCAGTTCCATGACCCAGTCTAGGCGGCTGGGCATAGTGTCCGAAGGCGGTGGCGCAAGATCGCGGCCTGCAACGTTTCTGGCGTCGCCCATCTCGGTGATCATGGAGGCTGCTCGACACTCGGGCATCAAGAACGTCGAGCACGATAGGCGCGCTGGAAACGAACATTTCGCGATTTACTACCGACGATGTGTGTGGACTGTTAGTGCCCCACCTGTCGTGCGAAAAACATTGGCAAGGCTTAAAACTTGCGTTGCTTAATTTTGATTGCACTGTATGACGTGTATTGTTTTGCTGTTTTTTTACTGTTGTCGTTCGGTGATTCGCATAATTATGTTGATGTTTGTAGCTATATGTTTTCTGATTTAATAAACGTTCAGTTTGTAGTGAACTCTTTGTCTATGGATTTCTTTTCCGATCTCGTCTTTTACCTTTGACCTGCACTAGTTCTGTCCTTCAGTGGCCTCGTGGTAGAGCATTTGCCTCGGATTCGAGAAGTGCTGGGCCCCATCGTCGGTGCCGTAGTGCACCCTCCGGTTTTGTTAATGGGTAAAAGAGTTCTCCCGTCCTGACGCTCGTCTTTTCCGAGGTGAAATGCATCTGAAGGTTTTCGACCCTGGCCATAAGTTACAGCCCTCGGCTCGGCTGCGGGAAGTGGTAATTTTGACCCATTGTCGGCCCGCCGGGGTGGAAGGCGTATGAAAGAAGCCTGCGCCTTCAAATCTCGAAAAGGGCCCCAAGTGGGCTTTTCATTTTCAGCACGAGGGGGATATAAGTTGTGACACCCGCTAGGTTGAATGCAACGGTTTCGTCGTCGTAGTAATTTTTCCGTTGGCTAAACGGAAAATTTAAAAATTTGTTTTGGGGAAAGGAAATGGCGCAGTATGTCTCGCATATCTGCCGATACCTGAGCCACGCCGAAAGGAAAGGTGTATAGGAGGGAGTGAAAGAAGAGGTGCCGTAGTGGAGGGCTATGACATAACTTCGACCACCTGAGGATCTTTAACGTGCACTGACATCGCACAGCACAAGCAGCCTTAGCAATTCGCTTCCCTCTAAAAGCAGCCAGCGCGATCGGGTTCGACCCCAGCAATTCCGGATCAGTAGCCGAGCGCTCTCACCACTGAGCCATCGCGGTTGGTGTTCGTTAAACAGGTAAAATGAGATTCAGTGTGCGTGAGGGAGAGAGCGCGTGTGAGAGAGAGTGCGCATGTTGTGCGTGGGCACGCACGCACGCATGCGTGTTCTTGTATATGTATGTGTTACTATACATGCCTTATAGAGGAGCGACATATTACCTGGACAAAAGTATAAAAAAGTAGTACGGCCATTAGTTACAGTACACAGCAGTAAGGGCGCTGCAATCGGTGCTCTGCCGAACAGAAAACTATCGCCGAACGCCTCGACTGGTTCGCGTCAAGGGCGAGAGCACATTTCGAAGTATGTGAGATGGGCACCGAAGTGCAAGCGTTTCTTGTTTTTGTCCAAAAGCGCGATAAATAATTAGAACGGGGTTCGCATCTAAGCTGAGGCGGTCTGAATCCTCATAAACAATCCAATGGAGCGCCAGATTTTACTAATATGCACTCCGGCACCACCAGGCCCTCAGGGGAAATGAAGGAGCCAGCGAGCTCGCAAAACGACGTATACCTTTCCGGGCAATCTCAGACCCCCTCCTTGAACAGAACACTTATCGTCAGGAAAGGATAGGATGACCACCTACCGAGAAATCACACAGTGCTATAATTATGTAGAAATGCTCAGATGGGGACTCCCAAACTCAGTAAAAAGGAGGAGTCGATCTGGCGCTAATTGCAGGTTGACGCCTACCCAAATCCGCTAGAACTTGGTAAAGTCTACCCAGGCCAATCTGAAGCTAAATGCAAGCATAGTGAAAGCCTGGCAAGCGTGGTCCATTTGCTATGCACGTGTCCATAGATATCAGATGGCACACAACAGGCACCTGAGAGGCTATGACGAGTAGCTAAGAGCTAGACGCTCAACGGGCGATCGCCAAAAGACATCAGGCAGCATTTCGCAAGTTGCGCGTCCGTGCCGTCTGTGCCGCCCCGGTCGAAACGATTGCAGCGATCTTTGTAGCGGCGGGAGACGCTGCTGATGTTATGCTTAATAAAAGTAACATTTCTTGACCATGACAGACAATAAAAACATGCTCAAGAAATAAATCGTAAGTAGCCATAAGCATTAAAAAATAAGACATCAAAGAAATGGTTTGCGAAGATGACGCATCGCTTCCGCGCCGCTAGTGGCGCCGCGAGCAGCGCAGCTGCAGACGACTGCGCGGGCGAAAGTAGGAGAAACTAAACTTCACGTTTCCGACGCTGCCGACGCGACGTACACACGGGAGCAGCGCAAACTCGCACTGTTGCGTACTGTTGCGCAAAGTGGTGCAGCACATCCGGCAACAGTGGACAACGCTTCTTCAGACTTCCTGCCCACCTCAGGTATTTATGAATTCCCTGCCTATTATGTCCCTCTTTGCGTAACAAGTTCACGAAACCGTTGGCGTCCTTTGGGCCTTTGTTTTGGTCGCTGTTCACCGTTTCGATTTGAAATCGGTGATGGAATACAACGAATTTCCCCTGGTGCGTTTTACAGCAGCGGCTTTAATTGATTTTGCAAGGCGCGTTTGATCAAAATAAGGCGCCGTGCTGCACAGTCTGAGATAGCCCGACAATCTTATGCGTGGAACCGTTGGTTACTTTGCTTGTTTACATTTGTGTGTGTATGTTCCTCACTGCCTGGCTTAATCTGAAGTATCTTACTGCGTTTAAAGAGCAAATCCCCTCAGGTGTTCGTGTCCTGAAAGCCTAATTTGTATATGGTGATTCCAATTTGCGCACCCTATAACGTCGTCAGAGGAGGGGACTAATATTAGTCTTCAGATTGGATAATTTTTTCGGAATTTAGTACTTGCATATATGCATAATACGTGCGTGTTTACTGCAGCCGCGGTGTGATCGTCGCATCCAAAATTATCGCGCAGGCCTCACTAACGCCAGAAGGTTGGCGCGGCGCGTTAGAAAGCCGAAATTAAGCGCGCCGTGAGTTGCATACAGAAAGGCCGTTGGAGTTGTTTTTTTAGGTGTTCCGTAGTGGCGCCGCTCTAGCCACCGCTTTCACACGGTACAACCTGCCGCCTGCTCTAAGCATTGTACCTTTCCCTGAACTCTCCGAGCCGGCTGTCCCTGACGCTTCTCGTTATCAGCGCGCACGATCGACCATATACTGGAGGGCACCGCACTCTCCGCAGTATTCTTATCTCGTGACGTCTCTTATCTCGTGCCTTGTTGTCGTGTCTGCTTTCCTGAGCTCCCAGAAACTGTTTCGCCTAGTTCGTCATGGCTTTTCCGTAGTTCCGCGGCTCTTCCGCCTGTTGGGGGAAGGAGTGGCCCAGGGCGCTTCGGGATCTTTATGGCAGAGGCAGCGCCTTTTGCGCGGGGACACTTTTTTTTTTCTGTACCCATCTTATCGCTCCCTCCCCATTAATATTTTTTTTCACACACACACTGTAAAGCTAATTTAAGAAAATTACGCCTAAGCATTGAAACACCTGGTTTCAAGCCTCCTACAGTGTATTTGTTCTTTTTCAACAGGTGCTATCCCAAGCACACCCATCAGATCGAGTGCCCACAACAGCACCATGGGACTCACTCTATTATGTGATGCTATGTGCACCAACAAAACACGAGAATTTATTGCAAAATGCTCTTCTTCCATCTGCATAAAAAACTGTGGACCGGTCACCTTGATATTTTTGTGATGGATATTGACAGGTCTGTAGTAGTCTATAAGTTTAACTTTAATGCAAAAATTATTTCTTGACCCTATTTGCATAATTCATGCATTTCATGAAATATACACATTGTTCAGACACAGCGCAGTAAATTCAAAGTTCTTAATTTGCTGATAATGCAACACATATAGAGCACTGGTGATGCCAGTTGTGTCGCAGCCATGTTTACATGAATGTCAGTCGTCAAATTTCTGGCATAGCGGACGAGAGAAATGCACGAGGACAGCGTAGCTATCGCGTTAATCTGCCAGACAGGCACATTGAGAAGGGAAAGCCCAGTTCAGTAGTGAATGAAAAGAGGTGATGCATAGGCAATTGAATTGAAGAGAGGCATCCCTCCCCCTGCCACCTGCACTTGTTACAACACTCCCCAGCTGCAGCTAACAAAAGCAGCCTAAGCTGAAGGTGGGTGTGGCATGCCTCTTCACAGTCTGCATTGGACATAGCACCACCAGATTTGATGTCGTGCATGTAAATGAATGCGCAGCAGCTGAACGAGACACATGAGAAAATATAATGTGCCACAGTCGCATTTTTGTAAATATCGCTTATATAGCTGAGCAGGAACTAATACAAAATCCAATAAATTGCAAGAGTTGTATCCTTGTTTTCTTTAGATGTATGTTTGTTTTCTTTCATATTTTTTGCAGCTGAAGCTGGCCCAGTGACCTCAGTGGTGCCAGAAAGGGCAGTGTTGGACAGGCAATGGTGACACCTGCACCGGTAACACCAAAAAGTAGAGGGAGGAGAAGACATCTGCATGCACACCTCAAATCCTTAATCGGACTAAGAGTCTCGAAGCGACAGATACAGAAAAGCACTTGGCCGGATTAAAAAAAAGGCACAAGACAAGGCGAGTAAGACATCAGGAGGCTCTAAACGAGCTTTAACCGCATTTGCTACAAGACGTTTTTTCACGTCAGGCTCAGCTCTCTTTCAAAATCCAAAGAGCACTGATAAAAAGAAATCAAGGAATTTGCTCTCAGTATGTTCTTTCATTCCCCAAAATCTTATCGATTATTCAGAGAAATGCTTAATTTGCCACATGTGACAATGCTGAGGCGCTGCCTGGCAGACATCCCAATGAAACCTTATATCACTCCAGGTGCCATCAATTAGAATCAATAACAAAAGATTGGCCACTGCAAGACAAAGCATGTTTCTTTTACTCGGTGTAATAGCTTTGAAAAGAGATTTTATGTGTGATCAATCAGAAGATATTGTAATTGGTTTCATAGATGACGGGAATACAACAACATCTTGTATGGCAAACACAGCTCTTGTTATGGCAGCGTCCGGCATATCAAGAGCTTGGATTCAGGCAGTAGGCTTTGTGGCAGCCCACAAGGAATCGTCAGCTCTTGCAACATGCAGGCTGCTACTGGATTTAAATCAGTGCCTTGAAACAAAAGGTCATTTGGTGACAGCAGTCACCTGTGATCAAGAGTCAAACGATGTCAGCCTGCCAACAATGTTCATCCATCCTGTCCACGAGCTATATTGGAACACACCAACTGAACATTTTAAAAACACATTGCCAAAGAAACTAAAGAACAACGCATTTGCAGGATGCCCTTTGCTGACATGAGAGTTAAGTATGCCACACAAGTGTTCAGGAAGTCCGTGTCTATGGCACTTATCACTCTCATCACCATTAAGGGGTTCTTGTTGATGCCAAATTTACAGCAGAGTTTGCAGAAAGGGCGGGTAACTTTTTGACAGCCTGAACAGTTCATCCCTGAAAAAGCCGTGCAAAAGGTTGTGGTGCGCTGTGTTTGAGGGCTTCAAACATCATGTCTTCTTTGGGTATCCCGTTAAATAGGATTGCCCAAAGGTGTTCTGGTTGCCCTCTGGACAAGCATCCGCACTCCATCAAAGGTTGGCAGATTACAATCAAAGCCTTGCTCCTGCCGTAGACTATCTAAAAGGAATTGAATTTACTCATCATTTCACTTGTTAATGGCTTCAAGAGCCTTTGCACACATTTTAAACAATTATTCGTAAAAAAAGGGGTGTAATGAGACACTCAATCGGCACCAATCTGTCGCCACTCTAAAACATATCTGGATTGGCCAAGTTTTCAAACTTTTTGAAGGAGACTGCGAAGTGACTACAAATGCATTCTTCATCAGCTTGGAGATTGTTTCCACAATGTTGTCACGAACCAGCGCATCAACCACAGGCCACAGCATGCCACAAGGCTCCAATTCATACAAAGTGCAATGGTCTTCACAACATGCCCCTCATAAAGTATATGGAAATGTTGTGTACCGTGTCGCTAGCACTCTTGTGTAGAGCTTTCTTGATCTGAGGGCCTGCCGCAACCTCTGAAGAATGTCTATATTATATAAAGGAACTAAGCAGAAAAAGTCTATTGGTTCCAACTGGAATTATTCCAATTGGGGCCAGTTCAAACACCAATTGGTTCCAACTGGTACCAATTATATCTTTTTCCTAAGGCCATTGGGGAACATTCTGCCTTGCGCCTACAATTTAGAGGGAAATTAATTGCAGAGTGTTAGGAAAGTGAAGCCGAGCAAACACACAAGGAACATAAGCTCAACACATATCCATAGAACACACTTTTACTTCCACTTGTATACTCCATTAATGGGACTCACCTGCTGAAGCCAGTGACACTTGTCTATTGAGCGAAATTATTTCATAAACTCACGCCCGTGGTGGTGGTGGAAATGATGAAAACAATTCAGCAGGTAAAGCTGCTAATATCTTTTTAACAGAAACCTCTTTAGTTCACTGTTGTATGTCAATAATGAGCACTATGTAGCTATGACACCGACCACCTGAAACCTCTGTAGCCCACTAGAATGTCCAATAGGAATCTCAAGAACCAATTCGAGATAAAAAGTTGGACAAGCTGCAGCCAACTGGAACCCGGTGACTCCAACTGGTTCCAGCTAACATCATGAGCCTACAGCAGCAGGACAAGCTGCTGCTAATTAGAACCCAGTAACTCCACTTGGTTTCAGTTAATGCCACTTGGCAAGCCTAGTTGGACAAGCTGCTGCCACTTGAAACCCAGTAACTCCAATTGGTTCCACTTGACACCAGTTGGAATTCCAGTTGGAACCAATGGACTGTTTCAGCTGGTAATTGATTCCCTCTTCAGACAAGAATTCATGTAGTGTGCCCACATACCAAATGTGTGTAATAATCTGGTTGAAAGGATGCCAAACTGGGAAGGTATTTTCTGTTCCGCAGGCTGCAGGTTGAAATTTTTAAAATTAAGCTGCCACACAAGTCTGCATGGGTACATCATATTCGTGAACAGAAGCATAGATACAAAGTTGAAACAGAGTGCTCCCACCAGAAAGAAGCGTAAATTAACTATTGATATTCATGATGCATTGTGTTAGTATATGATTAAAATATTTGGTTTTTTATTTCTGCCTACTGCTTATGTGCCCTCTCTTGAAATTTTGTTGTGTTATTTATTTTATGTTTATAATTTACATATTTGTTTATAATTCTGCTCTGGTTGCACCTATACGGCACTGATTGCTTTTGCTGCGTTACTTCTTTTTACAAAATCCCGGCTGCTTTTTGGAAGCCTTGTGTGCCTTGTTAGTCTGAGCATTGCTATGACCAGGGGTTTTGATTTAACTTATTGTTGGCAAATGCTAACAGCTTAAAAAAGGTGCCAGAGAACACCGTGCTGCTTCTTTTTCTTGCTGTTCAAGCAAATAGCCATACATCCTCTCAAGAAATGCGAGAATTCAATTAAGAATGACTGGCTGTATACTGAAATCAGTCTCTATGAGCTGTTATATCATGATTAGTGTAAAAATAAAGTTGTGAAACTTAATGTTGAGACATGCATGCCTTCAGCTGCTCAAAAATCCAAAAACTACTCTGCAGAACCCAAGGCTTTTGTGGTATACAATATGCCAACCACTGGTCATGACAGTTGCACTGTATTGTGCTGTTGGGAAAATTAGCGATGTCTGGAATCCACAGGCAGAAAAAACACACTGGATCATGTGTTCGGCTCTGGAACAATTAAGAAGGGTGTGCGCATAAGATGTGACTTGGCTGACGTGGGAAACAAGCAGCGTGGGAAACAAGCATGCTCAAACTATGATGAAGTGCTTTTTAAAGCAGCTGTATTAGCGATTTATTTAATTATTTATTTGGACATACTGCAGCCCCTACAGAGGCTATTACAGCAGTGGAGGTATACATTCAAATGAAAAGACATGGTACTAACAATTAAAACACCAAAGTTGAAAACATAGGGAACACTACACCAATTGGGAGCATTGGTACAGTAAATAGATTATAAATCAGTTATGGCCTGCATAAATCTGTCTATCGAGAGGAAACCCAATGGACCGGGCAGTGTATTCCGATGTTCCATAGTGCACAGAAAGAAACTGCGTTTAAACACATTAGTGCGAGTAGTGTAAGGTGAAAGATTAAGATTATGATAACTTCTTGTTGATGGTGCTATATCGCACTCGTGATGTACCTGTCGCTTGAGAGTCGGTATTGCAAATGAACGACACAGTGTGGAAATTTCAACGATTCTAGTTGCTGGGAGGGGGGGGGGTGGGGGGGGGGATTGGCGAGGGTAGTTATTTGTAATGACTGAAGGCAGATGAGGGTAAAAAATTATGGCGATATCTATTACATATCAAGGGAACTGATTTCCTTTGGATGGACTTAGATTTCCTAATCTCTGTTACCTTCCTAATCTCTGTTAGGGTCCACACAAAGGAAGCATAGATAAGAATTGGACAGATTAGGGATTTATACATTAGTAACCTAGTTTCCTTTGGAGCCGCAGTAATGTTCGTCTATGACATCCTAATATCTTTAGGGCTCTATTACAAATGAAGTCAGTGTGTTTGGACTACGATAAGTGGGAGGTAAAAATAACTCCTAGATGCTTGTACCCAGACACCCTTCGAAAGGGTATATTATGAAAAGATTAATCAAAAATTGATTAAGAGGAACTAGTACTGAATGTCATGAGAACAGATTTACAGAGGGTATTATTGATCTAGCAACTTTCACACCACCTACAGAAGCTAGAAAATGATTCACTAATGTTTGAATGATCATCTCAAGAGTGAACAATGTCATATAAAACAGAATCATAAGCATGCATGCGAATGTTCGATGCGATTTTCCAAGGCATGTTGTTTATATACAAAAGAAAAAATAAAGGTCGTAAAACCGAGCTTTGTGGAACACCAGAGGTTACGGGGGCGATGAAGGACTGGGCTGAACTGTAGTTAACAAACTGAAAGCGCTGACAGAGGAAATTAGAGATCCAGATTACTAAGGCTGAACTCTTCCAATATAAGATTTAATTTGATCATCAACTTACAATGAATCACAGTGTCAAGAGCTTTTGAAAAATCAATGAAAAGCGTGCCAATTTGACAACCACAGTACAAATTATGAAAAATGTAGTGCAGGAATTCTGATAATTGGGTAGATGTGCTAAAACCTCTCCTGAAGCAATGATGAACATTAGATAAAATGTTATTCGATTCAAGAAATCGTACGATGTGTGTATGGATGATATGCTCAAGCATTCTGCATAATGACGTAATCAGCGAGATAGGCTTGTAGTTTTCAAAATGTTGCTTATTGCCTGACTTGAATGAAGGCAGAACTTTTGCAAATTTTCAGGACTTGGGTCCAATACCAGAACTAAAAGATATAATAACAAGAATATGTCGATAACGAGATGACCATAATTAATATTTAATGAGCAATGCATTGCAGATTCCATCAGGCCCGCTTAATTTCTTGACATCAAAATTCAGTATCATATTCACAACATTCTCCAAGAAAACTGTCAGATCAATTGAAGCTGATTCGGCATACAGGAATGATGGACTAAACTGTGATGTTGAGAAACATACTGAAAGAATGAGTTAAAAGCGTCTGAAATGCTCTTGCAACTCAGAATTAAATGGTAATTAAAAATAAATTAATTCGAAGGAGTATCCTGAGAAAGGATCGTGGGCCAAAATTTTGTTGGGTTGCTGATTGGTAAATTTTGCAGCAAATTTCTTCCTTAATTTGTAACATATGCGGTTTCATGTCCCAAGGCAACACATGGGCTATGAAGGACATAGCAGTTGTCGGCATGCTCTATTGCACTGTGTGGGGTCTCAACATGCAAGGACACTGTGCAGTACACGGACCGCTTGCAATTTACCATTTAGTAAATCACCCAACATTGTGGCAGATGCAATACTATTTGGGTTAACCCCCGGTGTGTCATTACTGCAAACTGAATTAATGACCTCTGGTTATTGCTCTTGTACGCCAGCAATCGCCAAAACTGTTCTGCAAATTTTCAGAAAGTCGTTTCTCGACCTGCCTTGGTAATATTTTCCTGCGCTTTGTATCTACAAAAAACAAGTAACCTGAATAGGGTGTAGCAGATAAGCCAGCGCCCCAAACAATGCAAGCAATCAACGTCACCAAGATGAACTTCTCTTGGTGTCTGTATACTAAGCTATAGCACTGCAGCATATTGTGTTGTCTTTGGTCTACTTATGCACTGTGAATTTTTTTTCAAGAGTCAAAGGTTGAAACCTTTCACTAGCTCTCTGTATGTGTATACTCATTGCCACACATCGATATATTTCAATACATGTGAAATATTTTACTTCATTGCTATTTATTGAATCTTCACAGAGTTATTGTGTATAAACATATATTGATTGATGTCACATTTGCTTATATATAAAATACTTACCTTGATAGTACGGTATCTTGTTGAAGCATACTGGCCTTTTTTTTGCATTTTGATTGTTTAGCGTGGCGGTCACTAATATTGCCATGCCCCCGTAGTCCCGTACACTCACTCATGAGTGCACTCATATCGCCTCCCTCACACTCACGTCTATGAGGGTAAGTGAATGTGAGTGTTGGTTGTCTTGAGTGTGAGTGCAAGTGAGTTGCGAGTGTGAGTGGACGTGAGTGTGGGTGCGAGTGAATGGATGTGAGTATGGGTGGTCATGAGTGTGAGTAGAGATGACTGGTGAGTGTAGATGAGCTATGAGTGAATGTGAGTGGTTGTGAGTGGGCTTGAGTGCCGAGTGGATGAGAGTGGTGGGTGGACGTGACAGCGAAGTTGGTCGCATATATTTCACAATGACAGTATCCGCTCAGCTATCTTCATGTTGTTGACAGCGGAGGGAAGCAATATTCACTACCAAGGGCGCTCGAGGCAGCATAAGGCATCATGCCGATGTCTTTGGACTACCAAAACAGAGGAGTCTGCTGGCACAGGAACGGGAACCTTTCGTTGCTGTTCGCAATTTAGTTCACGGTTGCCATGGGCACTGGCCTTTTGCGGGTCCAATGAGCAACTACGAGTTTTATCAGATCCTTTGAACGAATTTCAATTGCCGCTGCTGAAAAGGTGTGCGTGTTGTCACGCTTCCCACACGGTCATACACTCAGAGTTGCAATGCTTGCTTCTCAAACAACAACTGTCCGGTTCTTGGCAATAACGAGCGTAAGGTGGGATCTCGAGTACTGCAGTGGACGCTTATGTTTTTTCTGTGCCCGGGTGTGCACATTGTAGAGCTCTGCTCCGGCTGTATTCTTTTAATTGGGCCGGACACACGTGAAAAGCATACCGACTTGGCCCAGCTCTTGAAATGCACCAGCTCGGCTCAAGCCCGGAAACAAAAGCAAAAGCCAAGTGTGCTTTTGAGTAATACAGGAGGTTCTTGTGTCTATCATGCACTTGACGGGGCCCTGCGTCACAAATCACCCTTGTGGTTTTTATGTTTTGGATGCATAGCTTTAGACATGGTAACACCTTTGATGCCCAAGGAGATATCCAAAATGGTAATATTTAATGCTTTAATCTGTGCCAGAAATGATTGTTTCGTGCTGATGGTGATGGAATCTTGCGGCGATTTTCAGCAGTGGATACGAGGTGGCAACCAATCTGGCCGCACCCTTTTTGATAGGTTTGATGTACAGTTCCAACTGAAGTCTTATATACTCCGAAAAAGGATCTGAAATAGAATGTATCTCAGTACTGTCAATTTTCCACTTGAGAAAAAATTGCAAAAAAGGCAGTACGAGTGAATGAAAGCTCATAAGAATCAAGCCAGGGCAAGATTTTGTTTTACCTAAAGGTACCATGAAGTCTAGTTCTGCTCTTCAAAGTGCCAATACTGAGAATGCAGTGAAGAAAAAATCGTCTGACAGACATCATAGCCAAAAATGTGAAGAGAACGGGAAACTGAGGGCTGGGGTGGTTGGGGTGGCCTACAAGTCGTCTCGGTGAAAACAAGACCGCTTGTTGAGTCGTTAACAAGCACGCTAAGGCATTCCGTCTCTAGTTCACTCAGGGAGTGTCAAGAAACCATCTGCTTACCTCTACCATACATTCCTCTGTCGACGTTACACGTTAAAGTAAAAGCTACAGCTCTATAATATCTTTTATATTTTGCAATTCTATCACACTGAAATACATGTTTTATCATTCGTCATTTTTGCGCCCCGTTTTGGCCATAGGGGCCTAGGTGAGAGGAGGTTGGGGGGGGGGACGCTGCGCTGATACTTGGCTCGCCCTAATTGAGAACTCTGCACACGTCTATCGACACCATTCAAAAAACGTGTCCGAGCACCTTAGCTGCTGACGCTAAACAGGCACTCATTGTCTCAGCAGCAAGCGCGGGAGCACTCTTGCGTAGCATTGGTTCGGGACATGGAATTGCATAAGTGACCCCTTGTTTCAAGCACTTAAACTGTGAAAATTGTACAAACTGTCCAACAGAGCCCGGGCAGCACACCACCCCATCTTTGACTCAGGCTATGCCAGGGCAGCCACAAGCGCAGTTTTCCGCGGGCAGTAAATCCCTCATTCTCTCTGTTGTCAGCAAACAAGAAAATAGTGAGTATGAATGAGTGGTTGTGAGAGCGAGTGGTCATGAGTGCGAGTGGTTGTCAGTACGACTGGTCATGCGAGTATGAGTGGTAGTCTGCGAGTGGTCATGAGTGTGAGTGAGTGGCTGTGAGTGTTAGTTTTTGTGAGGGGACATGAATGTGAGAGAGTGGATGCGAGTGCAAGTCGCCGTGAGTGTGATTGAGCCACCTCTCATGATGCCGAGGTATGCATGCCACTGATGCCAAAATCACCACTTCTATACATCCATTGCGAATACTGGTGTTTTCTTTAATGAACTACCGTTTGCACAGAACTGCTTACACTTTTGCTTCTCGAGCGAGCGCCCTAACCGGCTGTCATGCAGTCGCGCCGCTCGCCACCGCCATGCTACCTCACCAGAACGTCGAAATACACGCTGCAAACAACGCAAGTACATAGGAAATCATGTGGGAAAGCAGCGCGAGAGCATTTAGTCACCAGTATGTGTGTACGAAGCTTAAATCCAGCTAACGCCCGCCAGCACCACAACCGCGCGAGCCACCGACTGCGAACAGCTGGCCGAACGCATGCCGCCATATTGGATTTCTGGATCGGCTTGTTTGAGCTCGTCTCAGGAAGTTTTTAGCAATCAGTTCGTTTACCACCACTCTCAGGCACCGTCGACTTCGAATAAAAAAAACGGCCCCATTGGCTCTGCGGGAAAGTAACACCCTAGGTAGAGTGTACTGGAATGTTTTTGAGTGGCGCGACAAGCCGCCGCGGAGAAATGCCGCTAAGCGTGGAAGTAGTTGGCGCTGCAGTCAACCGCACTTGAATGCCTCTTCGCGGTCAGGCTGCTGTTTGCTGCCGCGCACGGAAGTCGCTGCGTAACGCCCGTGTGATGTTCAAATTAATGCATTGTTCCTCTTTAGTAAAATGAATTATGCAAATGCTCTGTGACCTCACGCACCCCATAAGAAAAAACTCCAAAACAATGCGTAGCAGCAAGTGAAATGCCTGGAAATTTACACAGGCTTACAATTTACACAGTTAGTTGTAGTCAGCGCCCGTCCTGTGTACTTCTTCCTGTGTCCTTGTGTTTTGTAGCGCTATAAAGAACTCCGAAAAAAAAATGCTTCGCCAACTAGCCCCACAACGTGTTTTGTTGAGCTCCCTCCCCCGTGTACATCCGCGATCTTGTTTAGTTTGCACGGTGCTGCGACACGGAATTACGCAACAGCCTAGCGGAATGCAGTGACTGCGATGTTGTTGCCTTAATGACATGGCACACACCCACGACGGGGAGTAGGCCAGGGTTCGGCGAGGAGCGTGCCGCGGTCGCACGGAACGCTTTCGTTGGCGTCTTTTAGCGCACGCTGATGTTTAGAAGGGCGAGCAAGTGGACTTACTTGCAGCACAAGTGCAAGTAGAGCCTTTGTAAAAAATTTAGAGCCGACCGGGTTCGCTTCCGAGCCACACCGCATAACTCGTAACGCATTTCCAGCGTTCCATACCTCCTGAAGGAAAGGTCTTTGGTCCCGTTACCTCGAATGGGCTGAACGACCAAAAGTGCTGCAGGAGCCCCATTATACGTCATAGAAGCAAACCCCGTGAGCTCTGAGCTCTTGACAAAGGCTGTACCTAGTAAAAGTGCTGTTCTAGTTCATGTATCTAATACCAACTTTCCACTTGAGAGAAGCGCCTACAATAGGTCAGGCAAACTTTGTGCACGGGACCCCAGTCGTAAGGCAGCAGTAGCCAACCCCCCCCCCCCCCCCTCCCCGCTTAAAAAATATACGCGAATATGGATGACACAACTATTTTTATTTATATATAAAGTGCCCCACTCAGTCCTCTACGAAATCTTGCATCTTAATTTTCTACACACGGCTCAACTTTAAATGGTGCTGTGCTTTCCTTCGGGCGAAGTCACGAGACTTGTTTAGACCTTTCACAAAAAAATGTATTCTGGTCAAAAGATGTCAAATTTGAGGTGAGCTCCTTGAAGTGCTGATCACATCTAATGCGGTTCATGCCTTGCTTGTTCAGAAGAGCAAGCACATCCATGATGCTGTCGTGATGCAGTCCTCCAGAGCTTAAACATCCTGCGAAAACGTCCTCAGCTGACTGATAAACTTGAAGAGGCTCAATGCGAGGTAGAACAAGCCACCAAAATTGCATGTTTTTGTCAGTGTGGCAGCATTCAAATTTTTGCCATCGGGAGCTCGTAACAGAAGCTGATCCATGCACACACGACATTTTGTTTTCAAGATACACTTTCTTGCAACGAACCCTGCAATATACTATCAATAAGCCTTGATTCACACCTCTGACTGTTATAAGAATGTTCTGTCATAGCTTCTTTGTTGTTAAGAACTCTTTCTGCTTGATCAATATTACCATGTTGATAAGCATATCCATTAGTTTCTGCTGCTTATGAGAACCTGCCGCCTGGTCCTTTATTGATAGAAGCGAGCTAACCATCACCTCAGGCACATATTTGATCCAGCGACGCTCTTTGCCAGATTGTAATAATCCTCCAATCAGTGTTCTTTGTGTTACGACACTACGGTTCGTATACGAACCGCATCCATATTTGGATAACTCTAGCGCGGTTACTTACAAAGCGCTCGCGGAGTTTTGCATGAGAACAAAATTATCAATGCAAACATTAATGACTGTAAAAACCTAGTAACTGCCCCATTCTTGGCGGACACTTAAACTCCGCCGTGAGGGAAGACGGTTTAAGGGATCGAGTCAAAACAAGGAAGACAGGAACGAGGAGACACCGTAGTACAAGGCTCCAGATTATTTCACATATTCTTTAATGTGCAAGGTGAACAGGCGACAAGTGGACAGGTGGACAGAACAGCCTGCAGCAGGCAGAAAAAGGCAATTTCCCGCTGGACCTGACAGTAAAACCAGCCCTCCATAACCCACATGCTGAAGACTAATGACCGTGCCATACTAGTATATACCGTATTTTTTCGCGTAATCTGGGGACATTTTTCTTAAAATTGAAAAAAAAAACTCTACAAAGGTCATAACGTGCAATGCATACGGTCTACAAAGGTCATAACGTGCAATGCATACGGTATATTGCCGCGTGTAAGTCGACCCCGCACTCACTCCCCTCGCTGGCCGAAAAAAAAAAAAGTCGACGCCAAATCGCCTCACGTGGATCTGTGAATGACAAAGCACCCCGGCGGCATCTGCAGTGATGTCGCCATCAGTGCTAGCTGACGTGGACATTAAGGGGCCGCAGAAAGGGGTGTTTGAACTTGGCTTTAAAATACTTGCACTAAGAAGAGTACAGGCCAACGAGAGTCCATGCCGCGTACGAGACCTCAGAAGCGAGCGGGAAATTCTTTGGTGTTTCGGCGTGCAAGAGGAGAGGGAAAGGCGCGAAGACGCGGAAGTTTAAATTTTGTCTTGCAACATAACTCAGCTTCCACAAAACGCATTAAAATATTCCTTGCTGGACGATAATCATGAAGCGGCGTCTTTAACATCTCAGACATATCGCAAGCTTATTGAGAGCCCCCTTCTGGGCCCCTTTAATCGTTCTCAAAGCTTCGATCAAAGCTTTGTCCTGCGGGCATGAACTTCGTCAGGCTGGAGAACTTTGAGGTAGAAGTGAGGAACCGACGGTTTTTCAGGCCCTATGTGAGCCTTTCGTGCAGGGACCTGTGTTCCAAGCTCCTCCTAAGCCTGCGGGGCGCCAAGCACCCCACGCCCAAGCGCCAGCCACCTATCCACTCGTGCCCAGACAAGAGTCCGGCGCGTCGGCTAAATCCGCGCTGGTGAGCGACAGTGACTCGTCGCGACCTACGCACCAGCTGGAGCAGTTACCTGTAGCGGTGACGGCATCCTTACGCGCGACCTTTCCATCCAGACCGCTGATGACTTGCGGAAGTGTGCCCACGACTCCATGCGGAAGTCTGCGCTCCCCTACGGCGGCACAACGGCAGAACACCACCATCCCCTGCGCCTCTGTGGCGGCCATCCTGGCGGCCACACGACGGTTCTGGCGAAGCAGCTGCTGGCACGCTCTGCATCCGGGATGCTCGTCGTGGGCGACGAGGTTTTAGATCGAGACGGCCGAGTACGCACAAAAGTGTGCCCACGGCTCCATGCATGCACTCATACGCAGCGGCACAACGGCGGAGCACCACCACCAGGCACTGCGCTTCAACGGCTGCCACATCCAGGGGGCCGCCATAGTTCCGGCCAAGCAGCCGCTGGAGCGGACTTCATCCACAACTCCGTACTGCTGCTCGCGGTCGTCTTGGGAGTACCACGAGGCTGTAAAGGCGGCCGGGAATCGAGGCAGGAAACGGTGACGACGGAGTCACAGACCTTCGGCTTCTCGGTGCCGCACATGTGGTGATACTCTGCCTATTCCTAGACGCTTCGGCATCAAGCACGTCAGGCATGTGTTCAACTACGACTCACCGCGTGCCGGTACCGCGGATATGCGCTGCTGATGCCGAACGGGTGTTCCGGAACCGTTGGCAAAAGCTGAAAAATTGCGCGGCTTAACTTCACTCCGAATATACGATACCGTTCGTTCGTTTGCCGCACACCCCACCTGCTCCAGGCCATAAAAAAAAAAGTCCCCGAGAGCCCGTGCGTACTCCCGTGCGCGTATGCGCTCCGCCCGTACGCCTATGATGTGTGCATGGAGTTGGGGCTTTAGGCCAGATGCGTGTTGCTGCCTATTGTATATGGGGCAAGTCGCACTATTTTTGTGTTGTGCTTAATTGCATAATTAGTCGATAAAATTAACCAACGTCGCCAGCAATGAAGATAGGCGAAAAATTGCAATGAGAAAGTTGTGCAATGGTCAGCAAAACGTTCCATTGAACAGTTTCTGATTTTCCATCTATTACGTATAGGCTTTTTTTTTTTCGGTCATTGCAGATGCCCGCAAAATACCAAAAATACCACGTGGCATGCCTGCTTGCGTGCCACTGTTGCAGTGCTCTCAAACGTTCTGCGTCGCTTCGTCTTAAAGCGCCGCGACATATATGTAAACCCTGGGACACCCTGTATAACGGATCGAAAGTACGTGTATTAAATCAGGGAACCTTTTTTTCATTTATTTAAGCATCCTCACCATCCATAATTACATACCCTTTTATGCCCTGAGGCAATTACTTCGGTGTAAGAAAAAGAAATTGAAGCGTTGTGCGCTGTTAGGGCGCAAAGGCGTCGGATCCCACCGCTGCCACCAGTTGTCGTGGCGCAGGGGTTTACTCGAACCCGGGCTCTTTCGGGGGGTAGCGGGTCCGAGCTTTCGCGCCGAGGAAAGATTGAACTTGAAGGCTGGGAAACCAAAAACACAAACAGGTTTACTGGCACTTTGAAGAAATTTATTTACATATTTCACGAAAGAAAAACAAGAGTCAGCAATTAAGAGTTCATAGCGACAAGCGACTGGATGAAGCTTGTCGCCAAGGTCCAGAGCGAACGTTGGTACTCAGGACGCTCGTTAAATGCACAGAGGCTCCGCCCCTTTCACCACACGAGGCATAGATCGGAAGAGTGACACAGCACATAGTACGCGGAGCCCCGTGGGAAAGGGCTAGGAGGTTTCAGAGGTCCGCTGCTACTTCGTCCGAAGCTGTCAGTCACGGTTAATTTCGGGAAGTGCCGCTGCCCTCTTCCCCTGTCGTCTGACCACCGTCGGTCGCGTCTTGCGAGGAAACAAAGGGAAGTCATCTCCCCACTTCCTAAGAGCATGGGAAAGATTCCGCAGGCCGGTTCCCAGCACATCTTTTTTTCGTGAGGTCCTTGTGGTGTCACCGATCTGGCGAAATTGCCGCTACCACGTGGTCATCCCGGTCGATGAATCTTCGCTTTAATCGCCGGTGTGGATCCCGTTCATAACAGCGCCCACTGTTGCT
This sequence comes from Amblyomma americanum, assembly GCF_052857255.1. Lineage (NCBI taxonomy): Eukaryota > Metazoa > Arthropoda > Arachnida > Ixodida > Ixodidae > Amblyomma > Amblyomma americanum. Next base: position 272,573,854 of record NC_135497.1, read on the forward strand.
ATGTGATATATAGTGCGGTCACGTGGTAACTGTATTGGTCAATTTGGCCTTCAATGCAGACAGACGAGTCCGTGATAAGCGCAAGTAGAGCTAACGCTCGAATATCGTGGCATCAGTTCCCTTGAAGCTAAGTTGCATTCAAAGAATTTGTACAGTCGCGTGAAACAAAGATTAGCACTAGTGACGTGCCACAGGAGCGGCAGATAACAACACTCGGCGCTGCGGTCACGAACACGCCGATAACAAAAATTAACGGTGGTTTACCTCTCGTTAAACCGAGAGAAGAGGTAGCTTCACGACGGTCTAGCCAGGCAGTTTCGTTATGCTATGCTTTGGTCGTTTCTTTTGTCTCTCGGGATAAACTGTGGTGACACTACTCAAGTCGATCACATGACCTGATTTCGGTTCACCTTGACGACTGTGATGACCTTTTATTGACCTTGAAATTACCTTGACAATTGACACCGACCTTTGACCTTTGTATTGACCTGACGATTGATTATTCACTGGTTCTCCAAGCTTATAAATTGAAGGCTCGTCCTTGGCTGAGCCTTGAAGGTCAAGGAAAGTACACGGCGATCTCAGGCCGTTACAGCTAGTGGTGAAGCTACGGCTTCAAAAGTTCCGGGCGTGTTCGCGAAGCACGACGCCGCGCCAGGCGTGCGGTGCGATTTTCGCTGCTCAGGTGACGCCACTGTGACATTCCTTGTGGGCTGCGAGGTTCCGCGTTCCACGGCGCGGCGTAGACGGAGACCCAGATGACAGCGGCATCATCAATTACCCAGCCATGCTCTTTGAGTGACGACCAGAACAACCGGACCCGCCGCCGCCGCCGCGGGGAAACAGGCTTTATCCTCCCCAATTTCAGGGCACATTTCAGGACAAGGGAGCTGTCAGCGGGCCAGAGCGCGCCGTACCACAGCCGACGCTATGCGCTACCGCGAAGACAACATTCTTTCCCTCCTTCCCCTTTCGACGTGGGCTATCGCCGGGAAGGCACCCACAGCTTCCCGCCGTGCCTCGTGAACAAAAGCGCATTCCCAGAAGGGCCGTGACGGACACCTGTCATGGCGGACAGGCAGTACTCGCCAAGAATGTGGAAAGACAGGCGCTAGTGAATTAGCTCCGAAGAGAGAGCCTGTGTATACTCTCACTTGAGAGAGAGTGGTGGCGTTTTTGTTGTTTATTTAGTTTGTATTGTTAACAGACTCTGGGTTCGAGGCTAAGCCCAACCCAAGGGGTGGTCCCCATCTCGCATGTTATTTTGGATTGGAGAATTGATGCTTTGGGCGGGCCACTGGAAATGACCGCCCTTAGTCCTTTGTTAATCAAGTGCTTAAAAGCACATGTAAACGGATGCAGTCCAGTCTGAGCTGGGGCTCCATGCTTAGCATGTAATGTGATGCTACTTAGGCACTAACCTGCCCGGTCGATGAGTAAAGTAGTGCAAAGTTTGTTCTTTTGTAAATTCAGTTCTGCTTTTTCCAGTTTAACTCTGTATATGTATGTTGTAAAATTATGCTCTGCTGTCATCATCTACAAGCTCGCCTCCTGTTCATCTTCCAAGCCGAACGACACTAGAGGAAGGGTTTGTGAACCATCCTCGAAGAAACGGACGACTATTGAAATTCTACTGCAAGCACGCTCAGGACGACATCGTTCGCGAAGAGGGCCTTCAGCGCCGAAGCCCGTCGGCGTGCAGCTTCTGCCAGCAACCGCTCGAGCCCAACTCCGGAGCCACTCCATCGCCCCCATGAAGTCGTCGGCACGTAAGCTCGGACGCCCTAGCCTCTGATGTATAATCTTAATCATGTGTAATTATTGAATATACCTGTTTGTTTAAACTGAGCCATACGGTGTCTCTTTGCCTCTCCGTCCCGTGTGGACCTGCGCATTATGGGGGTCATCACACCACTATGGTAATCTTTTTCACTCGCGACTGTATGCAGAAAGTTTCAAAATGTGCAGCAGTCTCCGCAGTGGCATCGCCATCAGTGGCACTTGACGTGGACTTTCCTCACGAGCGGGTTCATGGCTTTGTTTCACGAGGATCAAGCTCGGCAAGCACTATACACGCCTTTGTAGTTCTCGGTTTTGCGGGTGATTCAGATGCATTCAAGAGAAAGGCCCGTGCTTCCTGCTTCTACGAAGTCTGCGGCACGCCAAGTAAGCCAAGCCGCCCATCCAGGCGTAAGCTGTCAAGGCTCCCATGGCCAACAGGAACGTCATGGCTCGTGCCCAGGCTGGGTCCATCACGACGGTCAAGTCCACGCCGCTCAGCGATAGTGCCTCACCTGACTCTTCCTGACAGCCGGCACAGGTGCTCGTGGCCGTGATCCCACTTCCCACGTGCCAGCTGGCCATCCAGACAGCCGAGAGCGCTGTCAAGTGTTGCCACGACTCCATCCCGAAGACTGCTGCGCTCGTCTGCGACGGCACAACGGTAGAACACCACCAGGCACTGCAAGGACGGTTCTGGCCAAGCAGCTGCTCGCGCCGGCATGACCGAGAATTGCGTGATGATCTCCTTTGTTGCCTTGAGCCTGGCCGCCGTGCAACCGCCGTTCCATGACCCAGTCTAGGCGGCTGGGCATAGGGACAGAAGCCAATGACAGTGTAAGCAAGGCCTACCAAGTTTCTGGCGTCGCTCATGTCGGTGACCGGGGGTATATTGCGGCGTCTGCTCGACAGTGGGACATAAAAGACGGCAGGCACAAAATGCTCGTTGTAAACTTCAAGATTTCGCAAAAAACTACCGAGTATATTCAAAGCTTGGGCCCCAACGGACTTTCGGAAAGCCTGGGCAGCGCTAAATATTCTTCCGGCTAAATTGAGGTCACTGACATTGCAGAACATTTATCGTTTGTTCAGCGTTTATTGTTGCCGGTTGGCGTTTCTCAGAATTGTGTTAAATATTGTTCCAAACTGATAAACGTTCAGATTGATGTCAAAGCTTCGTGTATGAGTTTTTTGTATCTTTTACGATCTCCTCATTTAATTTTCATCCATAAAGCACTATGATGCACATCTCCGACGTGAACATGCCGTGCTGTGTTGTGCCCCTAATAACAATTTGTCTGCAGCAGACTGAGGGTGAGAGTGAGGGTGAGTATGGGTGAGTGTAGGTGAGAGTGAGAGAGAGTGCGTGAACGCGTGAGTGTGTGAAAGTGTGAGAGAGAGTGAAGGTGTGAGGCAGTGCGTGTGAAAGTATTGAGAGAATGAGAGTGTGAGAGAGAGTGAAAGTGTGAGAGAGTGAGAGAATGAGCTAGAGTAAGCGAACGCTAATGGGCAGCACAACCGCGCTCTCGAGGCGTTCTGTTGCGTTCTGTACGTAGTTTAGGAATGTTCTCTGATACAGCCTGGAATCATAATGGCAGCGGCTGAAGGTTTGGAATATGCTCGAGACAATAAGTTGCCCACAATTACATAAACCCTGGACGGTAGGTGGCCCGTGGGTAACCACCCTGGATGCAGTGGTCAGCCAGCAGGTGTAGGTATCTCGCATATATATCTAATATTCCGGGTCGTCCGCGAAGCCCGTGTCTACTGGCAACACATTACAACGCCCGGGGCGTTGTGAGAGGTGTTCGATCGGACGAAGCACTTGGTCGGGACAGATCTTTGAGTGTAGCTTCAAAGCACGCACTGAGTTCGACGAGGTTTCGAAGAACTAGGAAATTTTTGAACTGTTGAGTAGCATCAACATATCTGAAATACACCCTCACCTTCTCCGAGAAAAAAAAAAACTCGCACATACACTTGAACGAGATCCATGAGTCTCACAGGCTCAACACACAAGCTTGCAAAAATGACGAAGTACGTTTGATGAATGTGACATGTACGGAACAACCACAAAAGGAGACGCACTTATGCTACATGCGGATATGAGAAGTGGCCTCGAAGCCATTGACACGCGCACACTATTAAGAAAAATTGAATGGGACACTTAAGCTCCGTCTAAAGCTCACGACACGATAGCGTAATAGGTTAATTAATCCCCATAGATGTGGAAATGGTCATCATCTGCTTTACACTCCCTGGGAGTCACCATACCACTCCTCGCGCAGGTGTGGAGCGGTTAAGCGATCACCACTGCTCTGCAGTGGCAGACTGCCATCGCTGGGGGTTGTGCAACCCAGGTTGCTCTTCACGAGCCACCAATCATTAGTTTAACTGCCACCTGGCACTGAGCTCAGTTTGCTCACAGTCCGGTGGGCAGGGTGTGCTGACGCCACAAGGTCACCTGGTTTCTTCCCCGAGGATTTTTCGCTCAGAAGGCCTACGACGCCGGATTTTCTGCAGAACGGGAGCATTAACGCTATCCCGTTAGATGAAGCGATGTGCAAGTGGGATGAAGCCGGCGGAAATCGTCTCTCACTGCAGACCCAAGAATTTGTGAGAAAAGCTACAACAAGCCAACAGATAATCGCCGGCCAACATCTGCTCATTCGGCATCATTGCTTCGCCAGAAATTTGAGGAACAAGATGCTTGCCTGCCTGAAGGATCCATTGTTGTCTACGTAGACGCACGCATACAAGACTGCAAAGCAACAACAGCTATCTACTGCCCGTGCGAACCTGCCCTGAATCAAACCTCTTGGTTTCAGCTTACGGAACCCCCTTGGTCCTTTTGTGCTGAGCTCGTTGCAGTTCAAGAAGCACTCTTCTCTGTGGCCGACATAACTATGCTCCCTGCGGCCCGCGTTTTCATCCGCACTGACGCCCTTCAAGTTGTCCGGTTGCTACGACGTGTTAGCCGCTGTCCAACGATATGTCAGGACATCCACCGGCTCGCGGCACGCATCCCGCAGCCAGTACGTATTGAGTGGGTCCCACGGGATCTGCTGACCTATCAAAGCCAGGCAGATTTAGCGACCCGCCTTACGAATACAAACTCATCACCGCCTCGGCTCCTTCATTTGGACAATTTTACCCTCCTTTCATCAAGAAAGGAATTCCTCCGGCGCCGCACACGTGCTCTCATCCCTCCGTGTGCGGTAACCCTCCCCCGCGGTCTTACCCGTGCAAGAGGAGGTTGCGCTTAGGAGGATCCGGGTCGGGTTTGCCCTCACACGAGCCATTGCCTGGACGCAGGGACCGTTCCATCGTTCTCTACTGGACTTCATCAAATCAGCTAACCTTTTTCCATTCATTTAATTTCTACTACATCATTCATCACACCTTCACCCATCATTGATGTCCTGGGGCAATAAATTTCGCTTTAAAAAAAAGCTACGTTTATTCTACATATTGAACTCACAGCTGCGTCCATTTCAGAGGCAGTGGATTGTTTAAGCATGCTTTCAAGAAATTTTGCAAATAGTCTCCAATAGTGATTGCATTGGCCTAATAATAATAATAATAATAATAATTGGTTTTGGGGGAAAGGAAATGGCGCAGGTGGTGGTAAAAACGTTTATTTCCTCTGAAAAGAGGGAGTTACATGGAGGGTGCTCTGCAGTCAGGCTTAGTGCCCTTCCCCTCACAATCACTAGGTGGAGTCCCTAGTACGGGACCCCAGTGGCTTCCGCTGCCGCCATAGCTCGTTCGACCATCGCCTTTTGGGCTTTCAGGTCGCAACAGGCGAGTAGGGTCGCCTCCCAGTCCTCCCGGGTGGGGTTTGGGTTTGGAGTAAAAGCAGGGTTGGAGGGGCACGCCCACACCATGTGGTAGAGGTCCGAGGACCTCTCCCCACAGTGCGGGCACTCCCCGGAGAAGGCAGGGTCAAAGTGCTTTAGCGAGGCCGGGCACATCATGGTGTTCGTGACAAGGCGGAGGAACAGGCGTTCCTCCGCTCTCGTTAATCCTTTACACGGGTGGGGGTACACTTTATGTCTATCTTTGTATAATTGCGTTATTTCCTTGTAAGTGTAGGTCGGCGTGGCTTCCGCTACTTCTTCAGAGGAGGCGGGGGACGAGGTTGCCCGGTTAGAGAGCGCGCGGGCGGCAGCATCTGCTGCCTCGTTTCCTCCTAGCCCCGAGTGGGCCGGAGCCCAGACTATGAAGCGGTGGGATGGACCTCCTACGTACGAGCTGTTTTGCAGTAGCCGGTAGGCCAGGTACGGGACCCAGCCCAGTTGGACGTTCCGACACGCCCCTCGCGAGTCGGTTATGATTGTCTTGGAATCGGAGTGTGTTGCCGCTAATGCGATGGCGACTTCCTCTGCTTGAGTGACGCTTCGGGCTTTGAAGGTGAGCCCGTTCACCGTTTTGGACTCGTGGATCACTGCCGCCGTGTACCACCCGCCTTGGTGCGGGCCGGATGCGTCCACGTAGTATACCCCGGGTTTCCTTCCGTAGTGGTGAGCTAAGGCCTCTGCCCTGGCCCTGCGTCTACCCTCGTGGTCGTCTCTGGACATCTTAATTGGGAGTGGTCTTACGTGCAGGGCGTAACGCCACTCCTGAGAGAGTCTTACTCTCTCCTCGGTTAGAGTCGTGTGTTCTATGTGCAGACGGGCTAAAAGGCGGCGTCCTGACGGCGTCTGCGATAATCGCGTGTATTGACCTGCAGTGTGAGGTGGGCTTCTCTAAGTTCATCGAAGGAGTTCGTCATACCCAGACCTTGGAGTCTTAGATTAGACGTGGTTATCGGGAGGTCGAGGGCCTTCTCGCCATTTTGCGTATTATCACCTCGATGATGTTCTGGTCGTGTTTGTTGAGGCGGAGATAGGGGGTCGAGTACAGGACTCTGCTTGTTACAAAGGCATTGGCCGGCCGCAAGGCGTCTTTGCTTCGATTTCCCCCTTTCTTGTTCGAGACTCTGCGGACCATTCGGCCCACCTGATCTCCCATCTTCTTTAGTTTGTCGAGCGTGGTCGTCGCCAGCCGACGCTGGTGGATGAAAAGACCTAGGACTCTAATTTCTTTTCTTTCGGGTATCGGTTCCGATCCAAGTCTCAATTCTATCTTGTTAGTGCATTTTTTGTTGGGGCGAATGTGCACGAATTCGGATTTTTGAGGGGAGCAATGAAGGCCACATCTTTTCGCGTACTCGTTCACCGCGGTGGCCGCCTCCTGCAGGCTGGCCTCCATTTCACCGAGAGAGCCCTGCGTGGCCCAAATGGAGATGTCGTCCGCGTACAGCGCGTGCTGCACACCCGGGACTTTCTCCAGGTGGACCGGCAGGTTCTTCATTGCCAAGTTGAAAAGCAAGGGGGATAGCACCGCTCCCTGTGGCGTCCCTCTCGTACCTAATAGAAAGGGGCCGTGTTCCGCGTTCTGGATCCTCACATAGGCCTGTCTGTCCGTGAGGAAGCGTTTTATGTACTCGAAAGCGTTCCTGCCGCATCCCGTCTTTGATAGGTGTGTGAGGATCGCCTCGTGTGTCACATTATCGAAGGCACCCTTCAGATCTAGGGCCAGCACTATCTTATCCCCGTTCGGATGTTCGATCGGGTTTAGTACCTCCCTGCTGAGCTGCAGCAGGATGTCCTGAGCTGATTTATTTGGCCTGAAGCCGTACATCGAGTCGGCGAAGACTCGCTTGTTTTCTAGGTACTCAGATAGTCTATCTCTGACCATAGCTTCCATCAGTTTGCCCACGCACGAGGTGAGAGAAATAGGTCTTAGGTTATCCGTATCTATGGCCTTGCCCGCCTTGGGGATGAAAGTTATCAGCTCCGTCTTCCACTCCGTGGGAAGTGGAGCTTCGCCCATCCAAACCGAATTAAAGTGTTTTAGGAGGGATTCGTATGCGCGGTCCGGCAGATTGGCTAAGAGTTTTACCGAGATCCCGTCCCTTCCTGGCGCGGTCCCGCGTTTCATCCTCGCTAGAGCGGCCTTGAGTTCGTATATTTTGAAAGGTTCGTCCAGCTCAGCATTTTGGGCTCCACTGTATCTGTAAGCTTCTCCCCTTGGATCTTGGGTCGTGCTCAGGTACTGGTCCCGAAGCTTCAGTGCGAGCTGGGCCGTATTTCCTTGAAATGCATGTACCGCTCTCTGCAGGTGCTTCTGCGTCTCGGTGCGCGTCTGGTTGGGATCTATGAGCGCCCGGAAGAGGCGCCACGTGTTTTTGCTAGACATCTGCCTAGCGGCCGCGTTGCACCTATCTACCCAGTTCGCGTCCGCGAGTTGCGCCGCGTACTCCGCCGCTTCTTTAGTGATTACCGCGATCCGAGCTCTTAGCTTTCGGTTATGCTTCTGTCTACGCCATCTTTTGACCATGCTGCGTCTGGCTGCCCAGAGGTGGAGGAGGTGGGTGTCCACGTCCGTCACCGCCTCTGAGAGCTTTACCTGCGTAGAACAGACGGGACGTCAAGCCCGTGTGTTCGAGGAATGCACAGAGGCTCACCAAAGTTCGCTCACGAGTGCGCGCACCGCCTTGCGGCCACAATAGCGTCTTGATGGAGTCTGGTAGTATGCCCTGCACCCTATAGGCCGCGAGCATATCGCGACGAGCATCGGCGAACGCGGCACCGTGAAGGAGCAGGTGTTCTAGTGTTTCCACTGCACCGCATCCGTCACACACATCACTCGTCGCGATTCCGTGACGCACCCGTCGTTCCCCGGGCCACACGCAGCCAATGCGCGCGCGGAGGATCATTGCACGTTGTGACCGTGTAAGTGCGCGACAGCCGGTGACACTGTCGATGCGCTCACCTCCCGCGATGATGATGATGATGAAAAACATTTATAAGCAATTAAATTTTTACAGAAAGGTGATTGGGGTAGGACCCTATTGGCCCTTTCCCCTCACAGTACTAGGTGGAGCCCCTATTCCGGGGCCCCATTGGCAAGCAACGCCGCCCGCGTCCGTTAAACCAAGGCCTTTTGGCTCTTCAGGTCTTGACAGCCGAGCAGGGCCGCCTCCCAGCCCTCTCTGGTGGGGTTGGGGTTGGGGGGGGATAGATGGGTTAGATTGACACGCCCAAACCATGTGGAAGGTGTCAGACACCTCCCCACAGAACTGGCACGTGTCATCCAAGGATGTATTGAAGTGTTTAAGCACCGCCGGGCACAGTACAGTGTTAGTGAGAATTTTGATGAGGAGGCGCTCGTCAGCGCGATCCAGACCCTTACAAGGGGCCGGGTAGCGCCGGTGCTCCTCCTTGTAGTAATCGGTGATTTGTTTGAATGTAATGGCCAGATTGTCTGATTGGGAGTACCCTTCCAAGGACAGGGAGATAGCCCGGGGAGAGAGTGCGCGGGCGGCCTGATCGGCCTGTTCGTTTCCCTGGAGGCCCTGGTGACCGGGGGCCCAAATCAGGTTGCGTGGAGTTGGATCTTCAGATCGACAGCTATATTCCAGTATGCGCCAGGCAAGCGGGGGAGCCCAGCCCAACTCGTAGTTCCGACAGGCCCCTCGCGAGTCGGTGATGATGTGTTTTGACTTGGGATTCGTGAGAGCCAGAGCAATGGCAATCTCCTCCGCGTGTGTTGCGCTGTAGGCTTTGAAAGTGAGCCCGTTAACTGTGTTTGTGTTGTGTACGACTGCGGCCGTGTACCACCCCCCGTGGTGTGGGCCGGCAACGTCTACGTAATACACATGTTCTTGGTTACCATAGTATCGCGCCAACGCTTCCGCGCGCGCCTGGCGACGACCGCTATGGTCTTCACTGGACATGTTGCGGGGAAGGGGTCGGACCCGGAGGGCGCGTCTCCAGGGTTCTGGCACTCTCTCCCTTTCCTCAATGTGGTAGTCGTGTTTGATGTGTAGCCGGTCCAAGAGGCGGCGACCGGACGTGGTCTGTGCAAGACGCGTGTATTGGTTGCATAAGTGGGCCTCTCGAAGCTCCCGAAATGTGTTCACCACGCCCAAGGCCAGAAGCCTCTGGTTGGACGTGGTGATCGGAAGATCGAGAGCCCGCTTGATGACTTTCCACAGGATGACCTCCAGTTGGTCATCATCATGTTTGCGCAGGTGCAAGTAGGGAGTTGAGTAGAGGATTCTACTCGTTACGAAAGCATGGGCAAGCCGCAGTGCATCCTTGCTTCGTAATCCGCCCCGCTTGTTTGAGACCCGGCGGACCATTCGGCCCACCTGGTCTCCCACCGTGCGAAGTTTGGCTATGGTGGTGTCGACTCTGCGTTGGTGGTGTATAAAGAGGCCAAGGACGCGGATCTCCTTGGCCTCCCGGATCGGTCCCGAGGGGAGACTGATGCGAAGCGGAGTTGTGTCCCGGGGGGTGGGACGTAAGTGCACAAATTCTGATTTAGCGATGCGTGGGTCGGGGTGCTGCTTTCGGAGATGGTCGTGGATGGCCGCACGCACGTCCTCCAGCGCAAGGGGCAGATCGCTGGCAGGTAGTTGGTGTGCAGCGGTCGCGAGGTCGTCAGCTTCTTCGATGCCGGCGATGCCGCAGTGACCGGGAACCCACTGTGCACGCACAGCACAACCTCTCTGCGCGAGGCGCTCGATGCGCGAGCGAATTTCTCGCACTAGTGGGGTACCGCGGCCGTTAGATTGCAGGCGGCTGAGGGCGGCGCGGGAGTCGCACAGCAGAGCACTTCTGGGCGGCGGAGGGCCGATGGTGAGCAGCAGGTCCAGCCCGAGCCGGATCCCCATGAACTCCACTGGGGTGGAGGAGCCCAGGAAGGCTGTGTGTTGCTGGCTGTGCAGTCGCAGGGCGGGGATGGTGGCCGCCGCAGCAAGGGAGCAGCTGTCGCGGGCCACTGAGCTGTCGGTGTACACGAGGAGATGGTCCTGGAGCTCCTCGGTTATGACGGCTCTGGCCAGCTGCTGCACAGCACAGAGGGGTGTGCTCCGCTTTCCCGCAATGCCGACGATCTCTCGCTGTACCTCCGAGGCAGCAGGCCAGGGCGCGCAGGAGCCGTAGGGGTATGGGCCTTGGGTCAATTGCTCATACTCGAGCAGCGCCGCGCCCATTCGTGAGCGCGGGTGCGAGCGCATACGCTGCAGCAGCGAGCCGCCGTCCGGTGCGCGGTGAAGCCGGTCGATGTGATTCAATGCCCTGCGCGCTGCTTGGAGCTCAAGTGGCCACGCTCCTGCCTCGGCCAACGTTGCGGTAAAGGCCGAAATCTTTTTCCAGGTACTCCCAACCCCCCTTCCCAACCCGGAAGAAAAAAAAACACGACTAAATACTGTACGCCTGAACAGAATTCTGGGTACCATTTCGTCAACCAGTCTGAGAGAAGCTGCTTTGAGCCAATCACCTGTTTTTCTTCAAAACTGAACTAATCAATGGTACGCCGGCACCTTCGATGTTTTTACCCGCGAGCACCGTGTTTCGTATTCTGCGAAGCCGTTTAAGTTGAACGTTGGGTCTCTGCAAAATAGTTAAAAGGAAAGATAATGGTGTGAGCAGTGCCTGGTCGTCTGCAAGACAGGCCGCCAAGCTAACTGATCCCATACGAGAAAAAAACAAAGAGAATGATTACAAACTTACAACCAAAAATCGCACATTAAAACATAAGCTAACAGCATGCCATATTAAATGTCACATTAGGAAGTTTGAAACATAGACCCAGCAGCACAGCGCCAGCGCGTAATTCTATTCACAATTCTTCATTAAAAAAAGGAAAAGGAATCAGGTACCACATCACCACACATTCACTATAGTTTTGCATATTTTACCGCTATAATACCACTATGCTGTACGTTCGCCCCGTGCTGCGGTGTTTCGGCATAATATGTGAATTTCCGTGAAAGGAACAAGGAACAGGAGACCAAAGAGAGGTTATTTGGAAGGATATAGAAGTGAAATTATATTTGCGTCTGCTTGCATTACGGAACAGGAATATAGTAAGTATAGTGTGAGATTCGAAACGGGAAGACACCGATCAAACGCTTTGACGGTGTTATACAGGCTTTTCTTGCTTAGTTCTTTTTTCATTGAATCAGCTTGTGTCCTTGTTAGGAACCATCTGAATCACATTCTCTCGCCTGTGCCGACTGCACCAGTTTCTGTTAAGTCACCATGTAATGTGCAGCAGGATCCCTTTACTCGACTGCTAGGCAAGAGCCGTGACGTCAGCGCCGGCTACGAGCATGAACACGGAGCAGTCTTACTTCGGGCCATTGGCGCTACGACGAATTTATAGCGTGCCTGTTGGACTGCCCTTATTTCTTTGCGGCAGCAGAGAAACCTACCACGAGTCAACGTGACTTATGTGCTTTGCGCGCTCCCGGGAGTTTGAGCCGACTGGCAGGCAGCCGGGTGCTACGCCAGCGGGGCAAGGGGGAGGGAGAGTGGCGTGCTGTGACAGCAACACTCCTTCCGGGAAGACCAGAGGGGTGCGTCCTCCTGTAGGCTCGGGCTGAACGGACACCACCGCGCAGCACCAAAAGCTAAGAGCGGACTGTGGCATCCGGTTGTCCAAACAGGGGAAACCGAACACCAGGCGTCATCACTGCATGAACATTGCGGCGGTGCCCTGCAACTCAGCGGCGGAAGCGGCACTCGTCGGAGTAAGACGTGGCAAAATTTCGACCTCACCGAATGACGACCTCACTCAACCTCAAACTCACGCGTGAGGTTGGGGTCTGATTTGCTGACCTCACTCACAATTATTCAAGCCGTCTCCCAACTCACCTCAACCTCACCTCACGACGTGAGGTTGAGGTCATTTCGAGGTTGAGGTCGACCTCATGAGGTCGAAACCTCATGAGGTTGCCCACCTCTGCTCCTCAGCCATGCGGTTAACCAGCCCGGTGGCGCTCTCTCCACATGAGGTGAAAGATGAGTTAGAGCGAATTGCTCAAGGGCTTGCTTCACGTTTTCAGGAGCAGCGTAGAGTCCCTCTGTTCGCCCCCTACCCCTGCTCAGACTATGTTTTGGTTGACAAATCAGAGTTAACAACTGCAGTTTCTTTAATCCAATCCTCAGCTCCGGGTTGGGATGGTGATACGGTCGGTATGTTGAAAATATTAGTGCAAGAGTTCACTCAGGACCTCCTCGACCTGGTCAATACATCATAGGAAACTGCATGGTTGCCGCACTCCTGGAAGGTTGCGAAAATAATATTTCTCTTAAAAGATTCAAAGAAAGGCTTCCATATTGATAACATTCGGCCGATAGCTCTAACATCTAATTTGGTAAAGCTCATAGAAAGAATTGTGTACATCCGCCTATCCGCGCATGTTTCAGTAGTGAACGCATTGAGCTCTGCCCAGATTGTCTTTCGCCGGGGATGCTCCTTTTGGTCTGCCCATGTCGATTTAGAGAGCAGAGTCCGCCTTAATTGCTATGTTCGAGAAAGAAGTGTCAGCATTAGTGACGCTTGACATTGCTAAAGCGTACGACAGTGTTGAATATTCGATTCTTCTCTCTAAATGGGCATTATTAAACCCGCCGTGCTACATTCATCCATGGATCCGTGAATTTTTAACAGGACGGCAGTTCTTTTGCTCTGACGGTTTCTTCACCTCAGACACATATGCCCAAACCAGAGGCGTGCCACAAGGTTCTGCACTTTCGCCACTTCTATTCAATTTGCTGATGTGCGACATTCCTGTGAACTCTGATGTTACAGTATATGTTTATGCAGACGACATAGCCTT